>NC_077242.1:26360096-26704096 GCF_947179165.1 Solanum dulcamara
TTTATCAAGGTCTAATCTTTTTAAATATCTTTTGTAAGATTCGTCTTTTATCTTAGCAACTTTTAAGTTTTTCTGAAAGGTCCAATATAGATGGTTATCTAATCTTATTTCTGTAAAAGAGGGTAATCTATTCATTATCCTATGCTAGAAGGATGAGTTTTAATTTCAAGTTGAATGAGTTTTATGTTATCAGTTAGTCCTTCTATGACTGTGTCATAGTCATCTAATATTTGTTTTGTTCTAATAATAGAATCTTTCAAGTTTTCATGTTATCTTTCAAAAGTAAATGTAATAATTTATTGCTTTTTTCTTTACCGTCATGGGTATCCTTTAAATGTTTTCTAAACTTCCATAGATAGTT
Source organism: Solanum dulcamara (assembly GCF_947179165.1). Taxonomy (NCBI): domain Eukaryota; kingdom Viridiplantae; phylum Streptophyta; class Magnoliopsida; order Solanales; family Solanaceae; genus Solanum; species Solanum dulcamara. Next base: position 26,360,458 of record NC_077242.1, read on the forward strand.
ATTATCTATTTTTATGTCTGAAAAAGAGGGATGCCTTTTCATTCTATATCTATGTCAGTAAAATTTTCATCACATCTCAAAGAGTTAGTTATTTTATCAAATTTATCTTCACTGTTTTCTTGTCTAATATTAATATCTAATGAGGGCATGAACATATTTTGAGTAATATCTACCTCTACGTCTTTAATATATATCATAACTCTGATACCAACGGAGAGAGGGGGTCCAGAAAATCGCTGGTTCGATAAGTCAAATATCCGTGTGGGTATGTTTTCATATCTAACAATGTTATTATTTTGCTTAACAAGTAAAATTAAGCCTCCTGAGGAGAAATATGTTATGTCTAAAATTAACATAAATTTTGAATTAGAGTAATTTTCTAGAGCAACAGAATATTATAATAGTATAATATCTAAACTTGAATAAAAAGATAAAGGTCCAACACGCTTCCATACCTATCTCACTTTGACCGCAAATACTCCGGATATCCGCCAAGACTTTTACTGGACGTTTCAGTCTCAACCTGTCACCAGGTAACTGTAACAACCCCTAAAATATTGTATGTCGGTATTTCAATTCTCGATGAAAATAATACAGCCTCTGTATTTTGGGCATAACTCTTCATAGGTTGGTCCATATTAGGTGATTCAAATTTCTAGGTAATCACAACATCCTTACCTACAACTTTCATGAAGAACATAACTTCAAATTCGGAGTATACGTAGGTCAAATAAATTAATCTTTGCAAGATATAGTGCTGTGACGGAATTGAGTGTTGATAGAAGAAAATTCATATCTCACTGTAGGTTGCTCCAAATTGGTTGATTCTTGAAGGATATGAAACTAGACTTCCATATCTACAATTCTTATGAAGACACCAAATCCTAATAAGGAATTTATCTTATTCAAACGCAGCTTCGAAAACGAGTATTCTGTTAAAAAGAACTCATCTTACCTACCATGGAAACATCTAGATGCATTTGACATCATGCATGACATAAATTGTCCTCCATTTAACATCATCCATGACATCAATATATTCCATTAAATTTTCAGATTTGTTTTTATAATTATTTTATTTATTGTTAGGTCCCTCTTTCCCACCTATAAATACCCACCTTATTTCCTCATTTTATTCATCAAGCTTTCTTAAGCATTTCTTCTCTCTATATACTTCTTCTCAAATATAGTTTTAGTTTTAGTAGTATAAAAATACTACTCCGGTTATTCTTATACTCCGGGTAGTACACAAAACGCTCCGGCTAGAAGAAAAGGCTAGGGATCCAAGAGTATTCCAATTCGTAGTAAACCTTCGGATTTAAGGTATGTAAGGCTTTCATAGCATCGGATTGAGTTCGTCCATGCGCCCAATATTTAAATTCATTATAATTAAGTTATAGTTTAGTTTTATCCAAATCTTGAATTCTAAATGAAATAATTCTTCTTCTATTGAGTTTGATATATTATGCATTAATATTATTATTATTCTTATATCTCATATTATTGGAATTATTGTTCATGGCTACTTTCCCATGAATCCTAATTGATTTAATGTTCATGAATATTTTTACACATGTTTTGAGTAAAGATGTTGGCTTTTTATTATTTTTATTGATTAAAAGAGAGTTATATGAATTAATACTATATATGTATTTTATTGAGTTTTGAAAGAGCAAAAGAGTTGAATTTGAATGAATTTGAGAAAATGATATTTTGAGCAAGATGTTTTGATGAGATGTAAATGATGTTTTTGGAAGTATAATGATTGATGAACATGAAATGAGATGAGTTTGATGATTTAAATTAAAGTCCAATGAGACTAGATGATGAGTTTAATATGAGCACATATTTTGGGAGTAGTATTGAGCACCGAGTTGGGTAAGAGTTTAATTGACTCAAACCCTAGAACTACGTAGCCAGCGTAGGATGGAGGCTATGCCTCTTAAGTCCCAAAAAGAGGACTTTGATGAATGGATCCAAGATGGTGATGTCCTTTACCCTGGCAAGGTATTGGATGGATGTGGCAACGACATCGCTTCGTTGTATCATTGCTAGCTCATAAGTGATGGTTGTTGGTTAGAGAAACTTCCAACTGAGTAAGCATTGCTTATTACTATTATTTTTATTATTATATTTTAAACTTGCATTCCATATTCATGTTGAGATGATGTTGAGTTCTGAGCTGAGTTTTCTTGAGAGGAGTTTCTTGATATTTGTCCTTACCTTCCTGCCATTTTACATACTGGTACATTCCACGTACTGACGTCATTCGACCTGCATCGTTTTATGATGCAGATACAGGTGTTAGAGATCCTCAACAGGCGCATCGTTGAAGATCATTTCTTTTCAGCTATTTGGTGAGTCCTTCTTGTATTCGAAGGAACTCCTTATCCTTTTATTATTATTGAGTGTGATGTTTTTTTTGAGGTAGCCATGGATATGTCATTGGCACCATCTAAGAGTATTAGAGACTTCATAGACAGAGTATGATGATGTAATCGGAGTAGTTCTCCTTAGAAACTACTTCTTATAAGAATTATCTATTTTTCCTTTGATTATGACAAGCCCACATTAGTATTCTTAAGTCTTCCGCTGATGAATAAATAAGAAATGAGACCAAGTGGTTCTCTCGAAAGCCAGAAATGGTTTCTGAGTGCCGGCCACGCCTAGGGTACCCTCTCGGGGCGTGACAAACTTGGTATCAGAGCCCAGAGTTCAAGAGTCCTAGGGTGTCTATGAAGCCGTGTCTAGTAGAGTCTTGTTTATGGGTGTGTCGTGCACCACACTTATAATCAGGAAGTTATAGGACATTAGGAATTATTTCACTTCTTTCATAATCTGAGTTCGTGCGATAGAGTTTAACTCTATAAAATCTTTCTTTCTAATTCGTGCGTTTACACGTTTCAGACATGCCTCCTAAACGTTCAGCTAGTCAGAGGAACGCTGCCAGCACTGAGGTTCCACAGTCAGTGATGCCTCCACGGAGAACTAGGGGCCGACCTGCAAGGTCTACTGAGGTACCCCAAGTACCTACTGTTCAGACCACTCCTACTTCTGAGAAAGATTTTCGAGGAGCGATTGCTATGCTCACCCAGTTGGTGGCTGCTCGAAATAGTAGCCAAAGTTCACCAACTCCTAGCTCTAGTTATCAAGAGCCGTCTGCTGCCACGAGGATCAGAGATTTTCTGAGAATGAATCCGCCGGTCTTCACGGGTTTTAACGTTGATGAAGACCCCCAAAATTTCATTGATGAGATGTGGAAGATACTAAAAGCGATGCATGCTACAGAGATCGAGGGGGGTGAGTTGGTGTCTTATCAACTCAAGGATGTGGCAAATGTCTGGTATAACCAGTGGGAAGAAAGTAGAGGTGAGGATGCAGATCCTGCTCTTTGGGATGAGTTTGAAAGAGCATTTCTTGATAACTTCTTTCCCCAAGAGCTAAGTGAACTAAAAATTGAGGAGTTTGTGAACCTCAAGCAAGAGAGTATGACTGTGAAAGAGTATAGTTTGAAGTTTATTCAATTGTCCAAATATGCCCCAGAAATGATTCCTCATATGAGGTCTAAGATGAGGAAGTTTGTCTCTGGCCTAGGCAAACATGTAAAGAAAGAATGTAAGGCAATGTTAATGATTCCTGACATGGATTTTTCTAGATTGATTGTGTATGCTCAGCAGGTTGAGGATGATAAGAAAAAGGACCGAGAAGAACACCTAAGCAAGAAGGCTAAGTCTACTGGGCATGAGAATGAGCAGAAGCAAGGGAAGGGTAACAAGTCTTTCTTTCAGAAAAGGTCTTCCAATTATGCACCTTCCCCAACAAATGCTTTTACACCTAATACCAGGTATGATCAGAGATCGCTAAGTCACCAAAACTTTCGATCTCAAGGTTCTCAGTCCCAATTAAGTATGGCTCAAGGTTCTAGAGGAAAACCACCATGTGCTAGATGTGGGAGGCTCCATTTGGGAGAGTGTCGTGTGGGCACCAATGCTTGCTACGGATGTGGAAAGATAGGTCACTTCCAGAATGAGTGTCCTTCAAAAAGGCAGGGAGATGGAAGTAGTAGAGCTCAGTTTTCTTCTGCAGCTCCACAAAATAGAGGTAATCATAGAGGTGCAGCTTCAAGTGCAGGTGGGGGAACCAACCATCTGTATGCTATGGGTAGTCGCCAAGATCAAGAGAATGCACCCGATGTTGTTACTGGTATGCTCCGAGTCCTTTCTTTTGATGTGTATGCATTACTTGATCCGGGTGCTACATTATCTTTTGTGACTCCTTACTTGGCTAGTAAATTTGAGATCCTTCCTGAGTGTCTTCTTGAGCCTTTCAGTGTGTCTACTCCTGTTGGTGATTCTATCTTAGCTAAGAGGGTCTATAGAAATTGTACTGTGTCAATCTATCATAGGGATAGCATGGCTGACTTAGTTGAGTTGGACATGATTGATTTTGATGTGATTCTTGGTATGGACTGGCTTTATTCTTGTTATGCTTCGGTTGATTGTAGGACCCGAATTGTCAAGTTTCAATTTCCAAACGAGCCTATCTTAGAGTGGAAGGGGAATTCTGTAGTGCCTAGGGGTAAATTTATTTCCTACCTTAAGGCCAGAAAATTAATCTCCAAGGGATGTATATATCATATAGTTCGAGTTAAAAATATTAATGATCAGGCTCCATCTCTTGAGTCAGTTCCCATTGTGAATGAGTTTCCTGAAGTCTTTCCTGAGGATCTACCCGGAATCCCTCGTGATAGAGAGATAGACTTTGGTATTGATGTCCTTCCTGATACATAACCTATCTCTATTCCTCCTTATAGGATGACACCTGCTGAGTTGAAAGAGTTGAAAGAACAACTGAAAGACCTCTTAGATAAGGGGTTTATTAGGCCAAGTGTCTCACTTTGGGGCGCTCCTATCCTATTCGTGCTAAAGAAAGATGGGTCCCTTAGAATGTGCATTGATTACCGACAACTAAACAAGGTCACCATTAAAAACAAGTACCCTCTTCCCAGAATAGATGATTTATTTGACCAACTTCAGGGTGCCACATGCTTCTCTAAGATAGACCTCAGATCAGGCTATCACCAGTTGAAAGTGAGAGAATGTGACATTCCGAAGATGGCTTTTCGAACCCGCTATGGTCATTTTGAGTTTCTTGTTATGTCCTTTGGATTGACAAATGCTCCAGCAGCTTTTATGGACCTCATGAACCGAGTATTCAAGCCATACCTAGATACGTTTGTAATTGTCTTCATCGATGATATTTTGGTCTACTCTAGAAGTAAGAGTGAGCATGCTAATCACCTTAGGATTGTCCTTCAAACTCTTAAGGAGAAGGAGTTGTATGCTAAGTTTTCAAAGTGTGAGTTTTGGCTTGAGTCTGTAGCATTCCTAGGTCATATTATATCTGGGGATGGAATCCAAGTTGATACTCAAAAGATTGAGGCAGTTAAGAACTGGCCCCGACCCACCTCTCCAACCGACATAAGGAGTTTCTTAGGTTTGGCTGGTTACTACAGAAGGTTTGTTGAGGGATTTTCATCCATATCCTCACCATTGACTAAGCTGACTCAGAAGAAGGCTAAGTTTCAATGGTCTGATGCTTGTGAGAAAAGTTTTCAAGAGTTGAAAGCTAGATTGACTACTGCTCCAGTACTATCCCTACCCGAAGGAACAGATGGTTTTGTAATCTATTGTGATGCTTCAAGAGTTGGTTTGGGATGTGTATTAATGCAGAAAGGTAAGGTCATTGCCTATGCCTCCAGGCAGCTTAAGACTTATGAGAGGAACTACCCCACTCATGACCTTGAGTTGGCAGCTGTGGTATTTGCTCTTAAGATTTGGCGTCACTATCTTTATGGTGTACATGTGGATGTGTTCACACACCATAAGAGCTTACAGTATGTATTCAGCCAGAAGGAGCTGAATTTGAGGCAAAGGAGATGACTAGAGTTGCTCAAGGATTATGACATGAGCATTCTCTACCACCTAGGTAAAGCAAATGTAGTTGCTGATGCACTTAGCAGGTTATCTATGGGGAGTACAACTCATGTGGAAGAGGAAAAGAAGGAGTTGGCAAAGGAAGTGCATAGACTTGCGTGTTTGGGAGTTCAACTTATTGACTCTAGTGAGGGTGGTACAATAGTACGAAATGGAGCCGAATCATCTCTAGTTGCAGAGGTGAAAGAAAATCAAGATCAGGACCCCATTCTTCTTCAACTGAAGGATGAGGTTCACAAGCAGAAGGTAATGGCTTTTACCAAAGGGGGAGATGGAGTGATGAGATATCAAGAAAGATTATGTGTTCCAAGGGTTGATGGTATTAGGGAGAGAATCATGAAAGAAGCCCATAATTCTAAGTATTCCATCCATTCAGGTTCAACAAAGATATATCATGACTTAAGAGAAGTATACTGGTGGAGTGGAATGAAGAGAGATATAGCAGAGTTTGTGTCCAAGTGCCCAAATTGCCAACAAGTTAAAGTTGAGCACCAAAGGCCTTGTGGAGTGGCTCAGAATATAGAGATACCGGAATGGAAGTGGGAAATGATAAATATGGACTTCATTACCGGTTTACCACGAACCCGCAAACAACATGACTCTATTTGGGTGATTGTGGATAGGATGACCAAATCGGCCCATTTCTTGCCGGTTAAGACTACGAACACTGCAGAGGATTATGCCAAACTGTATCTTAGAGAGATTGTTAGACTGCATGGAGTTCCTTTGTCTATCATCTCTGATAGGGGAGCTCAATTTACTGCTCAGTTTTGGAAGTCATTTCAGAAGGGCTTGGGTTCAAGAGTGAACCTTAGTACTGTTTTTCATCCGCAAACAGATGGCCAGGCAGAGCGTACGATACAGACTTTGGAGGATATGTTAAGAGCCTGTGTCATTGACTTCAAAGGTAATTGGGATGATCATTTACCTCTTATTGAGTTTGCATACAATAATAGTTTCCATTCGAGTATTCAAATGGCTCCTTATGAAGCTCTGTATGGGAGGAGATGTAGATCACCAATTGGTTGGTTTGAAGTTGGTGAAACTGAGTTGATTGGACCAGACTTGGTTCACCAAGCTATGGAGAAGGTGAAAACCATACAAGAGAGGTTGAGGACTGCTCAAAGTCGCCAAAAATCCTACACTGATGTTAGAAAAAGAGATTTGGAGTTCGAAGTGTACGATTGGGTATACTTGAAAGTTTCACCCATGAAGGGTGTGATGAGATTTGGAAAGAAAGGGAAGCTTAGTCCCCACTACATTGGTCCTTATCAGATTATGAGGAGGGTAGGTAACGTAGCCTATGAATTGGAGTTGCCTCCAGAATTAGCTGCTATTCATCCCGTGTTTCACATCTCTATGCTTAAGAAGTGTTTGGGAGATCCTTCACTTGTTGTCTCAGCTGAGAGCATTGGGGTGAAAGAGAGTTTGAGTTATGAAGAGGTTCCAGTTCAAATTCTTGATCGTCAAGTTCGTAAATTAAGAACTAAGGAAGTGGCATCTGTCAAAGTCCTATGGCGAAATCAATTTGTTGAAGAGGCTACATGGGAAGCTGAAGAAGATATGAAGGCTAACTATCCTCATCTATTTGTGCCTTCTGATAACGATATTCAAGGTAATATTCCTTATTTCTACCTTTGAATCGATGTTTATTCTTGAGTTTGAGTCATTGACCATTTGAGTATCAGAGTTTTTGAGAAATTGATGTATTGATGATATTCATTCTTTATGTCTCCTATTTTCATCTTCATTCGAGGACGAATGATCCCAAGGGGGAGATATTGTAACAACCCCTAAAATATTGTATGTCGGTATTTCAATTCTCGATGAAAATAATACAGCCTCTGTATTTTGGGCATAACTCTTCATAGGTTGGTCCAAATTAGGTGATTCAAATTTCTGGGTAATCACAACATCCTTACCTACAACTTTCATGAAGAACATAACTTCAAATTCGGAGTATACGTAGGTCAAATAAATTAATCTTTGCAAGATATAGTGCTGTGACGGAATTGAGTGTTGATAGAAGAAAATTCATATCTCACTGTAGGTTGCTCCAAATTGGTTGATTCTTGAACGATATGAAACTAGACTTCCATATCTACAATTCTTATGAAGACACCAAATCCTAATAAGGAATTTATCTTATTCAGACGCAGCTTCGAAAACGAGTATTCTGTTAAAAAGAACTCATATTACCTACCATGGAAACATCTAGATGCATTTGACATCATGCATGACATAAATTGTCCTCCATTTAACATCATCCATGACATCAATATATTCCATTAAATTTTCAGATTTTTCTTTATAATTATTTTATTTATTGTTAGGTCCCTCTTTCCCACCTATAAATACCCACCTTATTTCCTCATTTTATACATCAAGCTTTCTTAAGCATTTCTTCTCTCTATATACTTCTTCTCAAATATAGTTTTAGTTTTAGTAGTATAAAAATACTACTCCGGTTATTCTTATACTCCGGGTAGTACACAAAACGCTCCGGCGAGAAGAAAAGGCTAGGGATCCAAGAGTATTCCAATTCGTAGTAAACCTTCGGATTTAAGGTATGTAAGGCTTTCATAGCATCGGATTGAGTTCGTCCATGCGCCCAATATTTAAATTCATTATAATTAAGTTATAGTTTAGTTTTATCCAAATCTTGAATTCTAAATGAAATAATTCTTCTTCTATTGAGTTTGATATATTATGCATTAATATTATTATTATTCTTATCTCTCATATTATTGGAATTATTGTTCATGGCTACTTTCCCATGAATCCTAATTGATTTAATGTTCATGAATATTTTTACACATGTTTTGAGTAAAGATGTTGGCTTTTTATTATTTTTATTGATTAAAAGAGAGTTATATGAATTAATACTATATATGTATTTTATTGAGTTTTGAAAGAGCAAAAGAGTTGAATTTGAATGAATTTGAGAAAATGATATTTTGAGCAAGATGTTTTGATGAGATGTAAATGATGTTTTTGGAAGTATAATGATTGATGAACATGAAATGAGATGAGTTTGATGATTTAAATTAAAGTCCAATGAGACTAGATGATGAGTTTAATATGAGCACATATTTTGGGAGTAGTATTGAGCACCGAGTTGGGTAAGAGTTTAATTGACTCAAACCCTAGAACTACGTAGCCAGCGTAGGATGGAGGCTATGCCTCTTAAGTCCCAAAAAGAGGACTTTGATGAATGGATCCAAGATGGTGATGTCCTTTACCCTGGCAAGGTATTGGATGGATGTGGCAACGACATCGCTTCGTTGTATCATTGCTAGCTCATAAATGATGGTTGTCGGTTAGAGAAACTCCCAACTGAGTAAGCATTGCTTATTACTATTATTTTTATTATTATATTTTAAACTTGCATTACATATTCATGTTGAGATGATGTTGAGTTCTGAGCTGAGTTTTCTTGAGAGGAGTTTCTTGATATCTGTCCTTACCTTCCTGCCATTTTACATACTCGTACATTCCACGTACTGACGTCATTCGACCTGCATCGTTTTATGATGCAGATACAGGTGTTAGAGATCCTCAACAGGCGCATCGTTGAAGATCATTTCTTTTCAGCTATTTGGTGAGTCCTTCTTGTATTCGAAGGAACTCCTTATCCTTTTATTATTGTTGAGTGTGATGTTTCTTTTGAGGTAGCCATGGATATGTCATTGGCACCATCTAAGAGTATTAGAGGCTTCATAGATAGAGTCTGATGATGTAATCGGAGTAGTTTCTCCTTAGAAACTACTTCTTATAAGAATTATCTATTTTTCCTTTGATTATGACAAGCCCACATTAGTATTCTTAAGTCTTCCGCTGATGAATAAATAAGAAATGAGACCAAGTGGTTCTCTCGGAAGCCAGAAATGGTTTCTGAGTGTCGGCCATGCCTAGGGTACCCTCTCGGGGCGTGACAAACTTGGTATCAGAGCCCAGAGTTCAAGAGTCCTAGGGTGTCTATGAAGCCGTGTCTAGTAGAGTCTTGTTTATGGGTGTGTCATGCACCACACTTATAATCAGGAAGCTATAGGACATTAGGAATTATTTCACTTCTTTCATAATCTGAGTTCGTGCGATAGAGTTTAACTCTATAAAATATTTCTTTCTAATTCGTGCGTTTACACGTTTCAGACATGCCTCCTAAACGTTCAGCTAGTCAGAGGAACGCTGCCAGCACTGAGGTTCCACAGTCAGTGATGCCTCCACGGAGAACTAGGGGCCGACCTGCAAGGTCTACTGAGGTACCCCAAGTACCTACTGTTCAGACCACTCCTACTTCTGAGGAAGATTTTCGAGGAGCGATTGCTATGCTCACCCAGTTGGTGGCTGCTCGAAATAGTAGCCAAAGTTCACCAACTCCTAGCTCTAGTTATCAAGAGCCATCTGCTGCCACGAGGATCAGAGATTTTCTGAGAATGAATTCGCCGGTCTTCACGGGTTTTAACATTGATGAAGACCCCCAAAATTTCATTGATGAGATGTGGAAGATACTAAAAGCGATGCATGATACAGAGATCGAGGGGGGTGAGTTGGTGTCTTATCAACTCAAGGATGTGGCAAATGTCTGGTATAACCAGTGGGAAGAAAGTAGAGGTGAGGATGCAGATCCTGCTCTTTGGGATGAGTTTGAAAGAGCATTTCTTGATAACTTCTTTCCCCAAGAGCTAAGTGAACTAAAAATTGAGGAGTTTGTGAACCTCAAGCAAGAGAGTATGACTATGAAAGAGTATAGTTTGAAGTTTATTCAATTGTCCAAATATGCCCCAGAAATGATTCCTCATATGAGGTCTAAGATGAGGAAGTTTGTCTCTGGCCTAGGCAAACATGTAAAGAAAGAATGTAAGGCAATGCTAATGATTTCTGACATGGATTTTTCTAGATTGATTGTGTATGCTCAGCAGGTTGAGGATGACAAGAAAAAGGACCGAGAAGAACACCTAAGCAAGAAGGCTAAGTCTGCTGGGCATGAGAATGAGTAGAAGCAAGGGAAGGGTAAAAAGTCTTTCTTTCAGAAAAGGTCTTCCAATTATGCACCTTCCCCAACAAATGCTTTTACACCTAATACCAGGTATGATCAGAGATCGCTAAGTCACCAAAACTTTCGATCTCAAGGTTCTCAGTCCCAATTAAGTATGGCTCAAGGTTCTAGAGGAAAACCACCATGTGCTAGATGTGGGAGGCTCCATTTGGGAGAGTGTCGTGTGGGCACCAATGCTTGCTACGGATGTGGAAAGATAGGTCACTTCCAGAATGAGTGTCCTTCAAAAAGGTAGGGAGATGGAAGTAGTAGAGCTCAGTTTTCTTCTGCAGCTCCACAAAATAGAGGTAATCATAGAGGTACAGCTTCAAGTGCAGGTGGGGGAACCAACCGTCTGTATGCTATGGGTAGTCGCCAAGATCAAGAGAATGCACCCGATGTTGTTACTGGTATGCTCCGAGTCCTTTCTTTTGATGTGTATGCATTACTTGATCCGGGTGCTACATTATCTTTTATGACTCCTTACTTGGCTAGTAAATTTGAGATCCTTCCTGAGTGTCTTCTTGAGCCTTTCAGTGTGTCTACTCCTGTTGGTGATTCTATCTTAGCTGAGAGGGTCTATAGAAATTGTACTGTGTCAATCTATCATAGGGATACCATGGCTGACTTAGTTGAGTTGGACATGATTGATTTTGATGTGATTCTTGGTATGGACTGGCTTTATTCTTGTTATGCTTCGGTTGATTGTAGGACCCGAATTGTCAAGTTTCAATTTCCAAACGAGCCTATCTTAGAGTGGAAGGGGAATTCTGTAGTGCCGAGGGGTAAATTTATTTCCTACCTTAAGGCCAGAAAATTAATCTCTAAGGGATGTATATATCATATAGTTCGAGTCAAAAATATTAATGATCAAGCTCCATCTCTTGAGTCAGTTCCCATTGTGAATGAGTTTTCTGAAGTCTTTCCTGAGGATCTACCCGGAATCCCTCGTGATAGAGAGATAGACTTTGGTATTGATGTCCTTCCTGATACATAACCTATCTCCATTCCTCCTTATAGGATGGCTCATGCTGAGTTGAAAGAGTTGAAAGAACAACTGAAAGACCTCTTAGATAAGGGATTTATTAGGCCAAGTGTCTCACCTTGGGGCGCTCCTGTCCTATTCGTGCGAAAGAAAGATGGGTCCCATAGAATGTGCATTGATTACCGACAACTAAACAAGGTCACCATTAAAAACAAGTACCCTCTTCCCAGAATAGATGATTTATTTGACCAACTTCAGGGTGCCACATGCTTCTCTAAGATAGACCTCAGATCAGGCTATCACCAGTTGAAAGTGAGAGAATGTGACATTCCGAAGACGGCTTTTCGAACCCGCTATGGTCATTTTGAGTTTCTTGTTATGTCCTTTGGATTGACAAATGCTCCAGCAGCTTTTATGGACCTCATGAACCGAGTATTCAAGCCATACCTAGATACGTTTGTAATTGTCTTCATCGATGATATTTTGGTCTACTCTAGAAGTAAGAGTGAGCATGCTAATCACCTTAGGATTGTCCTTCAAACTCTTAAGGAGAAGGAGTTGTATGCTAAGTTTTCAAAGTGTGAGTTTTGGCTTGAGTCTGTAGCATTCCTAGGTCATATTATATCTGGGGATGGAATCCAAGTTGATACTCAAAAGATTGAGGCAGTTAAGAACTGGCCCCGACCCACCTCTCCAACCGACATAAGGAGTTTCTTAGGTTTGGCTGGTTACTACAGAAGGTTTGTTGAGGGATTTTCATCCATATCCTCACCATTGACTAAGCTGACTCAGAAGAAGGCTAAGTTTCAATGGTCTGATGCTTGTGAGAAAAGTTTTCAAGAGTTGAAAGCTAGATTGACTACTGCTCCAGTACTATCCCTACCCGAAGGAACAGATGGTTTTGTAATCTATTGTGATGCTTCAAGAGTTGGGTTGGGATGTGTATTAATGCAGAAAGGTAAGGTCATTTCCTATGCCTCCAGGCAGCTTAAGACTCATGAGAGGAACTACCCCACTCATGACCTTGAGTTGGCAGCTGTGGTATTTGCTCTTAAGATTTGGCGTCACTATCTTTATGGTGTACATGTGGATGTGTTCACAGACCATAAGAGCTTACAGTATGTATTCAGCCAGAAGGAGCTGAATTTGAGGCAAAGGAGATGGCTAGAGTTGCTCAAGGATTATGACATGAGCATTCTCTACCACCCAGGTAAAGCAAATGTAGTTGCTGATGCTCTTAGCAGGTTATCTATGGGGAGTACAACTCATGTGGAAGAGGAAAAGAAGGAGTTGGCAAAGGAAGTGCATAGACTTGCGCGTTTGGGAGTTCAACTTATTGACTCTAGTGAGGGTGGTACAATAGTACGAAATGGAGCCGAATCATCTCTAGTTGCAGGGGCAATCATAATGGAGGAATGTTAGCGTAGAAATTAAGAGGAAGATGACACTTTTGTCATTTTGTAAGATAGAATAGTCTTTAGATGTTTAGGATATATATAAGGTCATTATCACTTTATTTTCTAATTTTGAAATCCGTAGTTGAAATCCGTCTCCTTCATCTATAAAAGGAGACAGTTTGTAACAAAGGGGGGCATCGATCAAAAAAGGAACCTAAAAATACTCTCCCCTCTTTTGTAAAATACCCCCACTACTAAGATATGAATAAAAACTAAGAAGTTTTTGAGTTACTTTCTTGAGCAAATATTATTATTACTATTATAATCTTTTTCCTTATATAAAAAGACAAGTCTCCCCTTCCATATCACCCTTACGCCTTAGAGTAGAAAATGAACTAAGGCTGTGCTGAGTTACGCTGAAGGAACGTTAGAGAAGTTACCTGTTTTCAGGTTGGGATTGCAATATCCAATAAAAGTCTCGACGGATACCCGGTGTAATTTTGGTCAAAATGGGACAGGTATGGAAGCGTGTTGGACCCTTGACTTTTTATTTAAGTTGAAATATTATATTGTTATGATATTACTCTGCTCTTGAAAGTTACTCTCTTTCAAAAATTATGTTTACTTTAGACATAACATATTCCTCCTCAGGAGGCTTAATTTTACTTGTTAAACAAGATAATAACATTGTTAGATATGAAAATATATCCACTCGGATACTTGACTTAACGAACCAGCGATTTTCTGGACCCCCTCTCCCCGTTGGTATCAGAGCCATGATAGATGTTAAAGACGTGGAAGTAGATATTACACAAAACATGTCAACATTAGAGATAAAGATTAGACAAGAAAGCATTGAAGATAAATTTGATAAAATAACTAACTCACTAAGATGCGATGAAAAATTTAATGATATAGCTATAGAATGAAAAGACATACTACTTTTGCAGATATAAAAATAGATAATAATTATCTATGGAAGTTTAGAAAACACTTAAAAGATACCCAAAACAGTAAAGAAAAATGCAAAAGATTATTACGTTTAATGTTAAAAGATAACAAAAGCGAGATAGATTCTATAATTAGGACAAAACGAATTCTAGATGATCATGATGAAGTCATAAAAGGACTAACAGATAATATAAAACTTATTAAAATTGAGATTGAAACTCATCCTTCAAGTATAGGATAATGAAACGACAACCCTCCTTCGCAGAGATAAGGTTAGATAACTGATTATATTGGACATCTCAAAGAAATTTAAAAAATGCTAAGATAAAAGACGAGGCTCTTAAAAGATATTCACAAAAATTAGATCCTACCATGTCCGAACAGATAAAGAGAGTACAAGAAAAAATACTTGCTAATAATAAGGATATAATAAATGAAAATCATAATATAAATTTACTAAGAAACTATTATTTTAAAAATCAGATAGCTAGTCTAGGATAAAATGGAAAATAAATCCAATTATAAATTACTGAATGATCAAGATCCTCTAAAAATAGAGCAAGATTTATATGAAATACAAAGAACGATAATTTACTTCGGAAATTTAATAGTTAAAGAAATTCAAACTTTAAAAGAAATACTAGATCAAAAAGAAATGAAAATTGATAAAGAACCTATAAATAAAACCTTAGATATTATAGGATCCCATGTTTCAAAAATAAAAATACCTGATGGGTACGGAGGAAATAATCTAAAATGGTAAACTCCGATTCCGAAAATTCAGAAATAGATAGCCTTATATTAAATATAAAAGGAACCCAGTTAAAAAATGAAGGCGATATGATAAACTTAAAAATGGATACAGTCAAACCAGAAGTAGATTTTAATCCCAATATTACTGAGCTCCCTACTCAGGCTGAAACCAGCCGAACAAGTTTTAATAAACCCTCTAGGGCTTATGCAGGTATAAATGCTGCAATAAGAACAAACGATAGTCACACTCCAGTAGGATCAATGAAAACTGAAGCGATTAATCCATTTGGAATATATTTAGATTTAGATTGTATTAATAATACAGAGGAAGCTATAGATAAATGGGAAACTTCTTTAAGGATAGCAGTAACAGTAAATAAAATGGATTATGGCACCACTAAACATTTTATCGAACGAAGTCTATTAAATAGTGTGTTAAGATTTTGGCAAAACTTAAATGATGCCACACGAAATGATATTTTCGGTGCCGATGATAACATTGCTAATTTAATTACAAGAGCTACCGAAGCTATAAGATTAGAATTTGCCGGAGAAGGTAATATTTTAAAAGACCCTGCAACGATTAAAAAATACGAAATTGCTTTGTTAAGATTACAATTATGTGATATGTGTGAAATAGATAAATATATTTGTGTCTTTCAAGATTATTATTACTATGTTTACAACATAGGTAAAAATACAGAAATGTATTTACCGATGATTTTTACTAAGATACGAGACCCTTGGGGTAAAAAGTTAATAGATACTTATAATCCCGGAAAAGCAGATACTTTAGGAAAAAGAATAACTCATTTAAAAGATAGTCTTAGTACATGGTGTGCATATGTCATATTAGCTAAAGCAACAAAAGGATTAAGAAAGAAAGTAAGCCCATGTTGTGATAATCCTAAAATGCCTATAATGATTGGATGTGAAAGTCCCTATTATTACAAAAAGATTAAAAGAAAATATAAGAAAAAGAAACTCTTTAAGAAGAAATATTTTAAAAAGAGAAAGGCTAGATATTACAAAAAGAAAGGATATACACAATATCAAAAACCTTTTTACAAAAGGAATAATAAAAGAAAAAATCCAAAAGAATGTAGATGTTACTACTGCAAAGAGATAGGACACTATGCCAATAGATGCCCAAAAAAATTTGTCAATAATAACAAAAAAATAGAAATTGATGAAGATATCGAAGAAATGATAAATTTAAAAGAATTTATACAACTAAATAACTTTGAAGAAGTAGATTCCGACGATACAATATTTATTTTAACTGATACAGATTATTATTATTCGTCAGAAGAAGACAGTCAAAATAAATAATGAAATAGAAACTTATATAATAGAAGAAACGATAGAACAAGTTGGAGAATATAAACAAGATATTTTTATTGATAAAAGAAAATTAAAACAAATACAAAAAGAAAAGTTTTCTTTGACTAACTACTCAGGATTTGACGTAAATATACTTGATAGATTCGGATTAAGAAAAAGACAACATCATTTATTTTATGGATTAAATATCCAAGAAAGAGCGTTAGAAGTTTCAGTTACTTCTAATAAAATAATGATTCCTTTATTATCCAAAAAAGATATTCAAGATAAATTTAGAAAAATAAAAAACAGAAATTCGAAATACTCTAGGATGGATACATATAGGAGCAATCCAGATAATAATAAAATTCACATTTAGAGAAGGATTAGATACCCTAATAGATTTAGCTATTATAGATAATAGAATAATAAACAGGAAAGAAGCCTGCTTAGGAATACTACGAGGAAATTTACAATATGGAAAGATTAAATTTAATGTTTATCCTAGAATTTCATACCATCTTCTAGATAAAGACTTTGATAAAACTTTAAGCTTAGTACAAGATTTTAAAAGAAAAGATTTCTTTCATAAATACAATAGACCCTATTCGATAACATATGTAATATCATATGCTATTTCTAATACACATCATTCTGATTGCTTTGCCATAAAAGAGACAATAGATTATCCCCATCTATTCGAGGAAGTTAGTCAGATACAAATGCCTAGTATAACGCAGATACAAGAAATAGAAGATACCCCGTTAGATTTAGATTTACAATCTAAACCTTTGTACAACCAACAAGATTCCACCTCTCGATTATCCTTTGAGGAGACTCGAGTCATAAATTCTACAGTAATGATAAGAACAACACAATCAGAAAGAGTTAGACAACCTATCTTAGAAGCAAAAAATGATGAAATAAAAAACTATAAGATAAAAGGAGAATATTTTAATGGAATACAATTTGTTCCCATTAACATTCTATTAGATAAAGGTGCTAGTGGAAATTACATTAGCCTTAGGCTATGCAACCATCTCCAACAATATAAATTAAAAGATAATCATCTTTATACTGATTTTAATGGAAAGAGACATGAAATAACAAATATGATAGAAACCATTTTAAAATTCAAAGATAATACTATACCTATAAGACTATTGGTTGAACCAGAAGGAAATAATGATATGTTAGAAATACTGCTAGGAACCACTTTCCTAGATAGTGTAAAACCATATGATATTCTTGATCATGGTATCAAGATTAGTTTAGCGTCTTTAGAAGATTGGGAGCTGGTTGTTGAAGCCATGTTAATAATTTTCTCCTCAGATTTTCATCTGAAATTTCCTTTAATAATTCAAGAATATTTTCAGAAGTAATAGTATTAATATTCAGATCTTGAAATTGAGCTTGAAGTTTATAAAATTCGTTAGTTTTACATGGACAGTTATTTCCTGTACAATTATCACCACAAGTAGATGAGCAATCTTTATTTTCATTATTAGAAAAATCTATAAGTTCAACTTCACTAATAAGTAAAAATGAGGAATACAGACTTTATTCTGACAAATATATGTATTAGATAGTTTATACTTTATATCTAAAGCATGACTGGATGCAGATTTAACTGCATGTGTTTTTTTTCAAAATATCTGGAAGGAATTAATCCTTTTTTAATACAACTAACATCTGCCGCGCTGTCAATCATGGTTGTATTAGTAATAGTATGTAATATGAAAGACTTAGACCCAATCAACTTATAAGAAGAATTTATCATAGTTCTATGACTTGATTCTGAGATGGTGGTACAGTCGATTCCGGCACTACTATGTTACTCCAGCCTAGCAAACAATGGTGGTGTAAGTCCCCATTAAAAGAGAGATAAGAGGGACAGTATTTTCACGTTGTTAGAACTGCTAGTTGCTGGATTAATAATATTATGTATCAGAATATCTGACAGGCCCTTTGCTCAGGTGAAAGCTTCCATACAACCATTAACTAAATAAAATCTTCCACTAATTGATTTTAATCTTGCTAACTGCAAGTTTAAGGATATAGCTTCAAGTAAGATATGAATGACCGCGCGGACTACCGCCAGTCTTGTAGATCCTAGTTGCGATGGTATCAAAGCCTATAAACTTTCATAATACATAGATTATAGATCTATAATATTTGGCATAGATATGACTTACTTTTCTATGGATATTGGAGAAGCTAGTATTAAAAGTACTAGATTAGAAGAGGTAGATGTACCTCAAAACCTTGATTTACTAAACAAATGGACTATTCCAAAAATTGATACTAAAATCATATATGACTATGGACGGTTTGATAAATTTTTTACTAAGCAATTAATAAAACTAACTGAACAATCTTTAGCTCTTAATTCTGACGAGCAAACTATTTGTTTATTAAACAAATAAGATATTGAATCTTATAGATCTAAATATAATTTTATGCATATAGGCATGGTTCAAATTGCGTTTAAACATTTAACTCTCAAAGGGTTACCAGAAACTTTTCTAGCCGCACTTAGGGATGCTAGAAATTTAAATTTTAGACAATCTTTAATGAGTTCTATTGAATCAACTGTGGCGTATGGCCCAGTTTATTTCAATACACAATATAACCTTCAATTATCTTTGTCCAATGTTAATATTTTAGATGCATTAACATTAAATGTTAAAACACATGGTTATAACTATGTTCCAGGTTCTGAGTTAATATGTTTATCTTATAGAATCTATTTCAAACTATTATCTACTTTGAATCCTCGATGTAAATTGTATGATACATCTAATCAGACTATATTAGTTGAAACTAATTTTACAAAATCTAAGGTCACTACTAGAAGACCTATTAGGTGGGAAGAAATTAATTTTCCAACCAAATGAACTTTAGAATCAGTTATAGCACCTAATCAAGTTACCAAGAACTTGACTAATAGTGAGTATTCTCATATAATTCAAAATCCCGATGAAAAAATATGTATCTAATTTGCTGATAATAAAATTCTTGTTTATAACAGATGGTCATTTTCTGGATATAGATCTTTGCTTGAGATTCAGCATATTTCTCCTATTTCTTCTGAAACGCCTGTATATGGTCCAGATCATAATAGAGCTCTATCTTTGCACATTCTAAGTGATACTTTGAGTGAAAAATAGGTTAACAGAGTAAAAATTGACCCAGTCACTAATATTGTACAAGCTACTGATAAATTGTCTAATTTAGATCCAACTGCATCAGAAATGGATTTTGACCCTAAAGAGGGTGTTGATAGAAATAAACTTTGAATTACGTCAACATATTCAGAAAGAATTTCATCACAATAAATGGAACAAGTTTAAAACTTAGTTTTTTGAGACTTATAGTCAAGATGATTTAAATAATATTTCTCAAGAATTTTATTATGTACTCTGTTCCTTGGCTCATAACAACTTATTTACCTTTATATGTTAAGGTATTAGAACAATGAACTTTTAAAGATGGAAGTGGTAATCTTATTAAAGCAGTTTACCCTCCTCAAAATCCCTTTATTTTACCAAATAATACTAGTCTCACATTTTTAGCATTTCAAAAATTCATTGATAATGGTGTTTCTAAAATTAGCATACGTGAAACAAATAATTTAATTGCTCAGAATAATTATTTAAGACTTTATGTTAAAGTCATGGAAGAACATATTAGTTCTCTATGGCAAACTCAATGAATTACTTATTTTGGTTAAATCCATTAATAAGAATCAATCATCTAATGTTGCGTCTTCATCTAAAAATAAGATAACTCTTCAGACTCCTACTCATATTCAACGCCCTATAGAGGTAAAGGATTTCAAATCAAAATCGTTAACCGATTTAGAAGCACTCCTTGAAAAGAAATTAGTAAACTTAAATCTTAAACCTATTGGCATGATAGCTAACCCCCCAATTGAAGAAGATTTTTTTGAACTTAAGTCGTTCTGATCCAAAGGCACTAAAATGAGTTCTAAGTTGAACTCTAACAGCAGATATGCTACTAAGCCCTCTATTCTAACCTATTCTTATCCTAGATCTACTCCTCAAGATGTTCTCATAGAAGAACGAGATTGGATTCAAACCAATATATCTTGTAGTGATGATCAAATTTATGAATGGAATGTTGATGGCTTAACTGATAGACAAGTCTTCATTCTTCTACATAGAATGCTAATGTATGCTACCATTTGTAAATCTACAAATTACAATAATGACCATACCACTTGTAAAATGATAGTGGCAGGATTTACAGGCCAACTACGCGGGTGGTGTGATAATTTCTTATCCGAAGAGGCTAGAACAGCCATCACTACTTCAATCAAAAGAGAAGTAACTACTGAGGCAGTAGTCTCTGAAGAAGGAACGTCTAAAAGACCTATCAAAAATGTTCGACAGGATGTCATTTATACCTTGGTTCTTACTATTTTAGAACACTTTAATGGTAGATTTACCAATCAAAATGAAACTCTTAGGACTCTTCTAAATGGACTTCGTTATAAACATTTAGGAGATTTTAGGTGGTATAAAGACACCTTTTTAAGTCGGGTAATGGATTTACTTGAAAGTAATAGTATTCATTGGAAGACTAAATTTATCGATGGGCTTCCCCCTTTATTTGCAGAAAGAGTTCAAAAAACCCTTAGAGGAACTCATTCAGCAATCCCATATGATGTTTATACTTATGGCCAATTAATTGGCACTTGCACTCAAGAAGGATTAAATCTTTGCAATGAGCTTAAGTTAGCCCAACAATTGAAAGCTAATAGCAAAAGGGAAAAATCTCAATTAGGAGACTTTTGTACGCAGTTTGCTGTAGCAGGCCCTTCCTATAAAAAGGTTAAAACATCAAAAAAATACAACCATTCTAGGGAAGATAAACCCTATAGAAAATTCCTTTGATATCTAAGAAGAAGAGATACACGTGAGGAAAGAAAAGCTCATCGAAAATCAACTCAATTTACTAAAAATTACTCTAAACGAGATCTTAGCAAAATAAAGTGCTATGAATGTGGTCACTATGGGCATATTGCTCCCAATTGTAAATTATAAAAACTTAAAGGTTTAAAACTTGATGAAGATATTCATGATAAAATATATGGTTTATTATATACTTCAGGCTCCGAATCAGATTATTAATTCGAGTCAAAATCCAGATCTGAAAATTCTGATAGTGAAGTTGAACTTATAGATTTTTCTGATAATAAAAATAAAGAGCGTACCTTGCCTCAAGGGCTATTCCAAACTGCAAACTCTTTATTAATATGTTACAAAGGATTATGTATATAAGAGAAAAGTGAGAGAAGATAGAAGTAGAGAGAGAAGGGGGGTTATGAAACTTTTCCTAAGAAGTGAAATGAAATGCCCTTTATATAGGAGGGATAAGGAGACACACAAAAGGAAAGGTAGTCCTCATATGGGTCCCTAAATAGTACAAGTGGGTCCCTTATGTGGGTTTCTAAAATAGTATATCTACTGTGTATATACAATATTTCTACTGGGGTTACTAATATAATTTGTCTCCATTTGAAACTGCTGGGGTTATATCCTCGCATGGCCTGCCATCTTTTCAATCTTTTGATAGTTTTTAGTAGCCGTCTTATTCTGCTTTTCCTTTTCCTTTTACATTTAAGCGAAGGAATTCTTCATTATCTTGTAGAGATTCAAGGAATTCTTCTACCTTTTCGAGTTCACTTTCTGACAATATAGGTTGAGGCCCATCAGACTGAGTATCAGCGATATCATCGCATGTTTCACTTTTCATGGAAGTGTCTAATTTATCATATTGTATTAGTGTCTAAAGTAAATTCCTTTTGACTTCTTTCAAATAATCATTGATTAGTTCAGTTTTATCACCTTGCTGAACTAAAATTCTTCGAGCAATATGTTTGACTGAATTATCAGCCATCAAGTTCTTTTGAGGGTGCTTAGTATATTCTTGGAGCTTTGTTTTAATAGTATCAATGAGTTCTTGACCATAAGGTTGTTTGGTTTTGAGATCATTTCTTGTTAATTTATCCCAAAAATTATTATAATACACACGATAGAGACATGGTAATTTTTCATCTGGGGTAAATCCCACCTTAGGAAGCCATTTATGGATCCATGGTATAGAAAACTCAATGAATAAATATATCTGGTCGATTTTATCGAGATTCCATACATGATCGGCCAAATATAATTCTGTTAAAATTAGAGAAATCTTTGTCCATTCTTTATAGAAGTTAAGATAGACATACGGTAAAATATTTATCGTGGGACCGTGAAATGTCCACCATCTTATGAACCAATTAGGGATTGGTCCTTCAAAAACCTTTGAGCAAACATTTATGAACCAGGTGTGTTTATGTTTATCATTGTTGTAATAGAAAAACTTATGAAAAGCTTGGATATAATCCCAATAAATAAGATTAATGTTCATGTTATTAACACAAACCTATCGTTCGTTCATTGTGGAGATTCCCCACTCTTCAACAGATATAATCTGTCTGATAATGACTTTTGAGAAGTTATAAGCATTCTCTTCAATGGTAAAATATTGGAAGTCGGCACTTCCTGTTTTGATCAAGATTGTTTCATAATATGTTCTAGTTTTGTATGACTTGCCTGGGAAATATAATCCCCATACCAAGTGTCGCTAGAAAATCTTCCAGGGTTCATCTTGCCTCTGAATATCCGAATTTTCTAAAAGAAATATTATTTCTTTTGTGGGTACTTCTTCATAATTCTTGTTATCATCTATTTCTTTCATTATTGTGGCAAAAGTATCTTTTTGCTTCTTTAATTCTAAGTATGCTTTCAGTTGTCCATATAATGGACTTTCTTCTGGAATATCTTCCAGATTGATTGAAGAAATATCTTCCTTCTGGGTTGATGAAGAGGTTTCACCGAGTCTGGAGTTTATCAAACTCTTGTTACCCAATCTTAAAATAGAAAAATTGCTAGATGATGATGAGCCATATGATGGCCTTGGTGAAAGGGCAGATCTTCCCTTACCTCTAGCTCAAGTAGTATTTTTGCTTCTGATTATAGACCACGGTGGATCTTCCATATTTACAAATATAAACCATTAATGATATTCAATGAAATCATCTGTATCAAGATACTAGGGACCTTCATTTTCCTCATAGGAATGAATGGAAAAGTGAAATGATTCAATTTCTTCTTTGATAATATTTTCTATGATTTTGTCCAAAATCTTAGTTTGAATAACTTCTCCTAAAGGGATAGCCTTTAAGATTGTTATAAGGGGTTTGTCTTCAAAGAAAGCTATGAAATAATGCATGATTAATTTGTCAAGTATTCCCTAGATAAGAAATCTGGTAAAGAAATATCAATTCCCTTTTTGTACTAAATATCAAAGTCGAATAGGGCTAACTGAGCCTGCTACCTAGCAAATATTAATTTTGAAGCATCATGCTTAAAATCTTTATCAAACATGTTTTTTACCGATTGGACGTCTGATTTAATTAGGAATCGTTGATTATATAAATCATCCTGAAATTTAAAATACATTTAACTATACATAACATTTCATGGGCCACTGTTGCATATTTGCGTTGGGCCTCGGTCCATTTACCAGAATGGAATCTTATAAGATATTCATGTTTATCGTTGGGATTTACTTGTTTGAGTATCCCTCCATAACCAATATTAGAAGCATCAGTTTTAATAATTTTTGGCCAAGCTGGGTTAGCTAGTGTTAAACAAGGTAAGGACTTAACCCGTTGTTTAACTGATTTAACGAGTTCTGTTAGACTATCAGTCCAAGGGAGTTAATGATTCTTTTTTAACCTTTCATATAATGGTGATAAATCTCTAGACAGATTTTTGTAAAAAGGAAAAATATAATTTAAACTTCCCAAAAATCTTTGAAGCATAGTTCTCTCCGTGATTATATTAGGAAATTTTAAAGCAAAATCAATTGACTGTTGAATAGGTGTAATTTTACCTTGACAAATATTATGTCCAAGAAATCTAACTTCCATCTGAAATAGACTCATTTTGGGTTTAGATATAACCAAACTGTTTTGTATCACAATCTTTTTGAAGATATTAAGATGTTTAATATGAGTTTCAAACGCTTTTGAGTAGACTAAAATATCATCAATATAAACAATGATAAAATCTAGATAGGAATTAAAAATATCATTCATTATTTTCTGAAATTTAGATGGGGCATTTTTTAACCCAAAAGACATTACGTTCTATTTATATTGCCTAAAAGGAATATTAAAAGTAGTTCTATAAGTATGCTCTTTAAAAATCTGAATTTGTCAATATCTTCATTTTAAGTCGGATTTTGAAAAAATATTGGCATAATATAATCTGGATAATAAATCTATTTTATTTGGATTAAGATATCTAATCCATTTTAAATATTTGTTTAATGGTTTGTAATTTATTACTAATCTAGGCATACCACTTTTTTTTCTGCAACATTATTAACATAAAAGGCAGTGAAAGACCATAGTGACTTGGAGGGTTTAATCAATCCCTTTTGTAAAAGATTATCAATTTCTTTTTTATAAAATTCCACTAACTCACTATTCATCTGACAGGGATGAGACTTAGTGGGAATATTATCTTCACTGAAATTGTCTTCGTATGTAAGAGTGAAAATATGCCTTTTTCTATTCCAGAAAGCACTAGAATGATCAGCACAAACATCAATTGCTAATTGTTCAGAGATTAATTTAATCTTTTCTTGTACCTTAGTAGGTTTCAATGTCTCCAGAATATTTAAACTGTAAATTTCCAGTTATAAAGAATTAACATGCTTTTGTTTCATATCAATTAAAGTATTAATATCTCTAGTAACTGGTTCAGTTATAAATGAAAAGGAGATATCTTTATTTTTATAACTAGCAGTAAATCCTTTGGAATCTATTTTAGAAAAAGGATATATAGTATTAATAAAAGGAGTTACAAGTATAATTGGAGGATGCATTTGATCTTTTACTAATAAGAAGAAATGAGGAATACAGACTTTATTCTGACAAATATATGTATTAGATAGTTTATACTTTATATCTAAAGCATGACCGGATGAAGATTTAACCGCATGTGTTGTTTTTTTAAAATATCCGAAAGGAATTAATCCTTCTTGAATACAACTAATATATGCTCCTCTGTCAATCATTGCTGTGTTAGTAATAGTAAATTCATTATTAATCAAAATGGTACATTTAATATATCATCTATTAGCAGTTACAATCTGTAACATTCCTAAAAATGAATTATGTTTAGGAGTTTCAATAATTTCTTCTATCTTTTCATTTTCAACAAAAATACCCTTTCCTTTATCTGTGGTAGGTAGTGATTCTATAAGATCAAGGTTTTCTTATTGAGAAATCTGATGATTATGAACAATTTGACTTTGTTTGAGAGATTTAATCTCTTGTTTAAGCTGTTCTACTTTAAACCTTAAATCATCTAAGGAAGTATCTCTTACTACCATTTCTGTCTTTGTTTCAAGAAGAGCAAGGACTTCTGTTAAAGAATAAGGCTTAGAGTCGAGGTCAATATTTTGTTTAGAAGGTTTAGCGGCTTTATAAGATTGGTAGCTGGTTGTTGAAGCCATGTTAATAATTTTGCTTCTCAGATTTTCATCTGAAATTTCCTTTAATAATTCAAGAATATTTTCAGAAGTAATGGTATTAACATTCAGATCTTGAAATTGAGAAAGTTTATAAAATTCATTAGTTTTACATGGACAGTTATTTCCTGTACAATTATCACCACAAGTAGATGAGCAATCTTGGTGGAGGGATACTCAAACAAGTAAATTGGTTTGAGTATCCCTCCATAACCAAATTTATGAATGGAATGTTGATGGCTTAACTGATAGACAAGTCTCCATTCTTCTACATAGAATGTTAATGTATGCTACCATTTGTAGAGTAGAAGAATGGAGACTTGTCTATCAGTTAAGCCATCAACATTCCATTCATAAATTTGGTCACCACTATAAGATATATTGGTTTGAATCCAATCTTGTTCTTCTATGAGAACATCTTGAGGAGTAGGTCTAGGATAATAATAGGTTAGCATAGAGGGCTTAGTAGCATATCTGCTGTTAGAGTTCAACTTAGAACTCATTTTAGTGCCTTTGGATCGGAACGACTTAAGTTCAGAAAAATCTTCTTCAATTGGGGGGTTAGCTATCATGCCAATAGGTTTAGCATTTAAGTTTGCTAATTTCTTTTTAAGGAGTGCTTCTAAATCGGTTAACGATTTTGATTTGAAATCTTTTATCTCTATAGGGCGTTGAATATGAGTAGGAGTCTGAAGAGTTATCTTATTTTCAGACGAAGAGGCAATATTAGATGATTGATTCTTATTAATGGATTTAACCAAAATAATTAATTCATCGAGTTTGTCATCAAGAGAACTAATATGTTCTCCCATGACTTTAACATAAAGACTTAAATAATTATTCTGAGCAATTAAATTATTTATTTCACGTATGCTAATTTTAGCAACATCATTATCAATGAATTTTTGAAATGCTGAAAATGTGAGACCAGTATTATTTGGTAAAATAAAGGAATTTTAAGGAGGGTAAACTGCTTTAATAAGATTACCACTTCCATCTTTAAAAGTTCGTTGTTTTAATACCTTAACATAGAAAGGTAAATAAGTTGTTATGAACCAAGGAACAAAGTACATAATTTGATTATGTAAAGCACATAATTCATAAAATTCTTGAAAAATATTATTTAAATCATCTTGACTATAAGTCTAAGAAAACCAAGTTTTAAACTTGTTCCATTTATTGTGATGAAATTCTTTCTGAACATGTTGACGTGCCTGAGATCCTCGACTAAAATCTATTTGGTGTGTCGTCATAATTCAAAGTTTATTTATATCAACACCCTCATTAGGGTCAAAATCCATTTCTGATGCGGTTGGATCTAAATTAGATAATTTATCAGTAGCCTGTACAATATTAGTGATTGGGTCAATTTTTACTCTATTAACCTGTTTTTCACTCAAAGTATCACTTAGAGTGTGCAAAGATAGAGCTCTATTACGAGTTGGACCATATACAGGCGTTTCAGAAGAAATAGGAGAAATATGTTAAATCTCAGGCAAAGATCTATATCCAAAAAATGACCATCTGTTATAAACAAGAATTTTATTATCAGCAAATTGGATACATATTTTTCCATCAGGATTTTGAGTTATATGAGAATACTCACTATTAGTCAAGTTGTTGGTAACTTGATTAGGTGCTATAACTGATTCTAAAGTCCATGTGGTTGGAAAATTAATTTCTTCCCACCTAATAGGTCTTCTATAAGTGACCTTAGATTTAGTAAAATTAGTTTCAACTAATATAGTCTGATTAGATGTATCATATAATTTACATCGAGGATTCAAAGTAGATAATAGTTTGAAATAGATTCTATAAGATAAACATATTAACTCAGAACCTGGAACGTAGTTATAAGCATGTGTTTTAACATTTAATGTTAATGCATCTAAAATATTAACATCGGACAAAGATAATTGAAGGTTATGTTGTGTATTGAAATAAACTGGGTCATACACCACAGTTGATTCAATAGAACCCATTAAAGATTGTCTAAAATTTAAATTTCTAGCATCCCTAAGTGCGGCTAGAAAAGTTTCTGGTAACCCTTTGAGAGTTAAATGTTTAAAAGCAATTTGAACCATG
The DNA here is from genome assembly GCF_947179165.1 of Solanum dulcamara. Classification (NCBI taxonomy): domain Eukaryota; kingdom Viridiplantae; phylum Streptophyta; class Magnoliopsida; order Solanales; family Solanaceae; genus Solanum; species Solanum dulcamara. Next base: position 26,388,601 of record NC_077242.1, read on the forward strand.
CCTATATGCATAAAATTATATTTAGATCTATAAGATTCAATATCTCGTTTGTTTAATAAATAAATAGTTTGCTCGTCAGAATTAAGAACTAAAGATTGTTCAGTTCTTTTTATTAATTGCTTAGTAAAAAATTTATCAAACCATCCATAGTCATATATGGTTTTAGTATCAATTTTTAAAATAGTCCATTTGTTTAGTAAATCAAGGTTTTGAGGTACATCTACCTCTTCTAATCTAGTACTTTTAATACTAGCTTCTCCAATATCCATAGAAAAGTAAGTCATATCTATGCCAAATATTATAGATCTATAATCTATGTATTATGAAAGTTCCTAGGCTCTGATACCATTGCAACCAGGATCTACAAGACTGGCGGTAGTCCGCGCAGTCATCCAGATCTTGCTTGAAACTATATCCTTAAACTTGCAGTTAGCAAGATTAAAATCAATTAGAGGAAGATTTTATTTAGTTCATGGTTGTATGAAAGTTTTCACCTGAGCAAAGGGCATGTCAGATATTCCGATACATACTATTATTAATCTGGCAGCTAGTAGTTTTAACAGTGTGAAAATACTTCCCCTTTTATCTCTTTTTTAACGGGGACTTACACCACCACTGCTTGCTAGGCTGGAGTAACATAGTAGTGCCGGAATCGACTGTACCACCATCTTAGAATCAAGTCATAGAACTATGATAAACTCTTCTTATAAGTTGATTGAGTCTAAGTCTTTCATATTACATATATTATATAACTTAGATATCTGGCATAGATATGAAGGTTCTTAGCCGGACATAGTCACGGCTATTGATAAAAGAAGACAATAATTAAAGTAGAAAATAAAGAACGTACCTTGCCTCGAGGGCTATTCCAAACTGCAAACTCTTTATTAATATGTTACAAAGGATTATGTATACAAGAGAGAAGGGAGAGAAGATAGAAGTAGAGAGAGAAGGGGGGTTATGAAACTCTGCCTAAGAAGTGAAATGAAATGCCCTTTATATAGGAAGGATAAGGAGACACATAAAAGGAAAGGTAGTCCTCATATGGGTCCCTAAATAGTATAAGTGGGTCCCTTATGTGGGTTTCTAAAACAGTATATCTACTGTGTACATACAGTGTTTCTACTGGGGTTACAAATATAATTTGTCTCCATTTGAAGCTGCTGGGGATATATCCTCACATGGCCCGCCATCTTTTCAATTGTTTGATAGTTTTTAGTGGCCGTCTCATTCTTCTTTTCCTTTTCCTTTTACAGCTGTGCGAAGAAATTCTTCCTTATCTTGTAGAGATTCAAGGAATTCTTCTACCTTTTCGAGTTCATTTTCCGACAATATAGGTCGAGGCCCATAAGACTGAGCATCATCGATATCATCGCTTGCTTCACTTTTCATGGAAGTGTTTGATTTATCATATTGTGTTAGGGTCTGAAGTAAATTCCTTTTGACTTCTTCCAAATAATCATTGATTAGTTCAGTTTTATCACCTTGCTGAACTGAAATTCTTTGAGCAATATGTTTGACTGAATTATCAGCCACCAAGTTCTTTTGAGGGTGCTCAGTATATTCTTGGAGATTTGTTTTAATAGTATCAATGAGTTCTTGACCATAAGGTTGTTTTGTTTGACAATAAGTTGTTTAGACCCAATCAACTTATAAGAAGAGTTTATCATAGTTCTATGACTTGGTTCTGAGATGGTGGTACAGTCGATTCCGGCACTACTATGTTACTCTAGCCTAGCAAGCAGTGGTGGTGTAAGTCCCCGTTAAAAGAAAGATAAAAGGGGCAGTATTTTCACACTGTTAGAACTACTAGCTGTCGGATTAATAATAGTATGTATCGGAATATCTGACAGGCCTTTGCTCAGGTGAAAGCTTCGATACAATCATGAACTAAATAAAATCTTCCTCTAATTGATTTTAATCTTGTTATCTGCAAGTTTAAGGATATAGTTTCAAGCAAGATCTGGATGACCGCGCGGACTACCACCAGTCTTGTAGATCCTGGTTGCGATAATAATAATAATAATGATAATAATAATGATAATAATAATAATAATAATAATAATAATAATAATAATAATAATAATAATAATAATAATGATAATAATAATGATAATAATAATAATAATAATAATGATGATGATGATGATGATGATGATGATGATGATGATAATAATAATAATAATAATAATAATAATAATGATAATAATAATATCGCCTAGGGATGTTCCCGGTTGGGTTTTAAACGATTGATTCGTAGTTTACATAAAATATATTTGACTTTGTAAAATTACCAAACTAAGTAAAAACTCTCCAATAACCCCTAAGGTCCTGCTCAACACTTGGTATCAGAGCCATGGAAGTATTCTAATAATTTATAAAAGGTTGTTATTTAACACTTTTTGTTTAAACTCTGTGTTAATGGATTGGTTTAAAAAACCAAAAATTATTTAAAATATATTAAAAGAACAGATAGATTTACCTGTTAATCAAGATTTGCTTAATACATGGACTATTCCGAAAGTAGATGTTCAAACTATTTACAGACTGGGTACTTTTGAAAGATTTGCTGGTAAAACCACTGTTAAAACCACTGAATTAAGTTTTACTATGGAAAAAGAAAGTGATATTTTCCATTTATTTACTCAAGACGATATTGATTATTATAAACATAAAGATTTTAATTATTTGCATATTGGTTTAGTGCAAGTTGCCTTTAAACCTTTAACTTTAAAGGGTTTACCTGAATCTTTTATTGCTGCTTTAAGAGATGGTAGAAATTTAAACTGGAATAATTCTTTGATTGGTACAATACAGTCTAGTTTAGCTTATGGTGTTGTCTATTTTAATGCTTATCCAAATTTGAATGTGGCATTATCTGATGTGAATGTGTTACAATCTTTGATTTTGAATGTAAAGATTAATGGTTATAATTATTTACCTGGTACTGAAGTTATTTGTATCTGTACAAGAATTGTTTACAGACCTTTATATACTTTATCACCTAGATGTCGAATTGCAGACCAAAATAATGAAACTGTTGTCACGACCCAAAAACTGAGGTCATGATGGCACACATCTCAAAACCCAATCTGATGTGTAACCCTAAAAATAAAACTCATACAAGACTCCCAAAGGGGAAAGTGATGCCACGATTTAAATAAAAAGAAGAAAAAAAAACAATGAAGAAATTATCCCAAAACCTGGTGTCATAAGTATAAAGAGCATCTAATACAAGGTTCGAATCTGAAGATACAATATTAGTCTCTGAATGATACAAAAGACTAAAAAATAAAGATAGACTAGTGACGATCCGAATTCTGGGACCTCACCACTAATCTGAGAATACACAATCCGCTAGAATATTAACTGCCACGTGGGTACCCCGACTAGTATCTGCATCAAAAAGGGACACAGAAGTAGGGGTGAGTACAATTCACATGTACTCAGTAGGTTTTAGTTGAATGAGTATAAGGAATTAATCAAACCTATGAAATAAACTAAGGAACGCATCCACCTGCATACAGAAAAGTCCCACTCCGGCATCGGTGCCGCCAATTTATATATATATTGACGCGAGTAAAGTAAACCCATAATAACAGCTCATAATCACAATTAACCAGATAATTCAAGCAGCACAAATATCAATGCAATGCAATGCAATATGATGATGCAATGATGTGGTGGTACGGTGGAATCAAGACTGTCGCACAGACTGTCGTATACACCTGCTGAGCTGTGCTACCAAGCAAGGCACATGGGGGTCTTGCAGACCATATAACTCAATCACAATATCTCATTATCCTTGCCACCTCCTCGTGGTCAAGGGATCACAATGCATCCACTACCCTGCCGGAAAACTGCCTCGGTCAGGGACTCAAGATACAAAGGTTAGGATCACAATGCATCCACTACCCTGCCGGAAAACTGCCTCGGTCAGGGACTCAAGATACAAAGGTTGGGATCACAATGCATCCACTACCCTGCCGGAAAACTGCCTCGGTCAGGGACTCAAGATACAAAGGTTGGGATCACAATGCATCCACTACCCTGTCGGAAAACTGCCTCGGTCAGGGACTCAAGATACAAAGGTTGGGATCACAATGCATCCACTACCCTGCCGGAAAACTGCCTCGGTCAGGGACTCAAGATACAAAGGTTTAAAGGTGTTTCATTTTCTTTCTCAAAAAGAATTTCCATATTTCTCAACTTCCCATGTTTCATGATATGATGAATGAGGATGAATGCATCAAAACACATATGCATGGAAGTAATAATCAACTCACATGTGGTATAAGGTTCAAAGTTCTCAAAACTTAACCTACACATGATATTCACCCTCAATAAATAGTAACGGGAAGAACACACTTTCATTTAAATATTCACCCCTTTCTCAACAATATTTCAATACTCAAGTATGCTCAAAACCCCAACTCAATCTCTCAGGCGGCATCACAAGTTAAATAATATACTCAAGCCTCTCTCTTAGGCAAATCATAATTCACATGCTCTCAAAGCAAATAAGATAACAAATAAGGCCCCCACACGGGCTATGTAATACAAATAAACCCCGTCACGGCAACACATTAATAAATAAGCCTCCACACAGACATCACAATATATATAACATTCTCCACTCATACTACAACCCCATCCCAAAGTCTATAACATATGAATGACTAATTACCCCATCTCAATCTCAAAGAAAGATAGCCAAACCTACCTCAATTGCCGAAACCGCACTCGAATACCTCCACCGGACAAGCAACTCTCGAATTCAGCGCCCGGAATGACAACCCACTATCAACAATGAAACATACACGTCACAAGGAGTCCAATGACACCCATATTGATAGGTTTCGGAACTGGGGGTAAAATAGTCCAAAAATTAACTATTTTCGAAAAGGGTCAAATCTGGAAATTTATTGAACAATCCCATTCTATTGGTAATAAGGAACTCATGGTTGAAAAACCCATAAAAATAGAGCTCAAAATGAGTTGAAAATCACAATTTTCCTTAAATTCGGATTAGGGAAGAAACAAGGATTTTTGGGGTTTGAAACTAAAATTTAAGAGTTAAAATCATCAAAAACTTAATGAAAAAGGAAGGTTTTAGGTCAAAAATCACTTACCCAACACTTTGCCTCGAAAATCTCTTCTCAAATCACCTCAAGGAGTTCAAGAACTCAAACAAATGATGAAAACTATTGAAATGGGAAGAAAGGGGCATTTTCTGTCCAAAAAGTTACTGTTCACGCGTGTTACTGTTCACGCGTGTTACTGTTCACACGTTTTTGTACAAATTTTTGAAAATCACCCTCAAGGTCATTACAATATCCACCACTAAAAAGGATGTTCGTCCTCGAACATAAGATAAAATAAAGTACCTGGGGTCTCAAAAAGCTGAGGGTACCGAGCCTGCATATCAGACTCTAACTCCCAAGTCACCTCCTCAGCAGGCTGATGCTGCCACTGCACCTTGACCGAAGCGACCTCCTTGGTCCTGAGTCTACGAAGCCGCCTATCTAGAATAACTGTCGGCTCCTCCTCATGAGTCAAATCCGGACTCAACTCTACCGCATTATAAGAAATCACATGAGACTCATCCGGTATGTACTTGCGAAGCATGGAAACATGAAACACCGGATGGACAGCTGACAATTTAGGGGGTAAGGCCAACTTATACGCCATTCCACCTACTCTCCTCAGGATTTCAAACGGGCCAACAAACCTTGGGCTAAGCTTGCCCTTCTTTCTGAACCTCATCACACCCTTCATGGGCGATATTTTAAGCCACATGCAATCACCCACCATGAACTCTAAGGGACGAACCCTCCTATCAGCATAACTCTTCTGACGACTCTGAGCTGTCAATAGTCGACCCTGAATCAAACGTACCTGCTCCACAGCATCCCTAAGTAAGTTAGTATCCAATGCATCAACCGCAACAGAATCAAACCATCCAATGGGTGATCGACACCTACGACCATACAATGCCTCAAATGGTGCCATTTGAATGCTGGAGTGATAACTGTTATTATAGGCAAACTCTGCTAAGGGCAAGTGTTGGTCCCATCGGGCACCAAAATCAATCACACAGGCCCTAAGCATATCCTCCAACACCTGAATAGTCCGCTCGGACTGACCATCGGTTTGGGGATGAAATGCTGAACTCATCTCTAGCCGCATACCCAAACCACGCTGTAATGCCTTCCAAAAGTGAGAGGTGAACACTGAACCCCGATCCGATACAATAGAGATAGGCACCCCATGCAGCCTAACAATCTCACGAAGATAGATCCTAGCTAACTGATCCGCATTGTAGCTAGTCTTCACCGGAAGGAAATGGGCTGATTTGGTCAATCGATCCACAATCACCCAGACAGAGTCATACTTACCCAATGCCATGGGTAATCCAGACACGAAGTCCATAGTGATACGCTCTCATTTCCACTCAGGAATGGGCATCCTTTGCATAGGACCACCCGGTTTCTGATGCTCATACTTCACTTGTTGGCAATTTAAACACTTAGCCACAAAATCAATAATGTCTCTCTTCATGCCACACCACCAATAGTGTTGTTTCAAGTCATGAAACATCTTTGCCACTCCCGGGTGAATCGAATATTTGGAACAATGAGCCTCCTCCAATATCATACGTACCCATTCACTAACCTTGGGCACACAAATGCGACCATTAATCCTCAAAACTCCTTCCGAATCAAGAGAGGCTGATTTTGCTTCACCACTTAACACTTTGTCTCGAATGACCCTCAACTTTTCATCTTCAAACTGGTGTGTACGAATCTGGTCCATCAAAGTAGACCTAGCCTCCACAAAGGCCAAAATACCATGATGTGTAGAAATATCAAGTCGGACCAACTGTCTAGCCAATGACTGAACCTCCAATGCCAAAGGCCTCTCCACAGCCTTAAGAAAGGCCAAACTACCCATGCTAGATGCTTTGCGACTCAGGGCATCCGCTACCACATTAGCTTTGCCCGGATGATAAAGTATAGTAATGTCATAGTCTTTCAATAACTCTAACCACCTACGCTGCCGCATGTTCAGATTCGGTTGAGAAAAGATATACTTAAGGCTATGATGGTCAGTATAGACCTCGCAATGCACTCCATAGAGATAATGCCTCCACAACTTCAGAACAAACACCACCGCTGCTAATTCTAAGTCGTGGGTAGGATAGTTCTTCTCATGTACCTTCAACTGTCGAGAAGCATAAGCTATAACTCTACCTTTTTGCATCAATACACCACCCAAGCCGACTCCCGAAGCATCACAAAACACAATAAATACCACGCCCTCCTCGGGTAAGGCTAGAATAGGTGCTGAAGACAATAATTCCTTGAGCTTTTGAAAGCTCGCCTCACACTCATCAGTCCACTGAAATGCCACGGTCTTTTGAGTTAGCCTAGTCAATGGAGCTGCAATAGAAGAGAATCCTTGAACAAACCGACGATAGTAGCCTGCCAACCCAATAAAACTCCGAATCTCGGTAACCGAAGTAGGCCTAACCCAATCACGAACCGCTGCAACTTTGGCTGGATCAACCATAATACCATCCTTGGTCACTATATGACCCAAGAATGTCATAGACTCAAGACAAAACTCACATTTGGAGAATTTTGCATACAACTTCTCCTCTCTCAATCTCTAAAGGACTGTCCTCAGGTGCCTAACATGATCCGCCTCATTCTTGGAATAAACCAAGATGTCATCAATAAACACAATCACAAACGAGTTCAAATAAGGTCGAAATACTCGGTTCATCAACTCCATAAAAGCAGCCGGGGCATTAGTCAACCCGAAGGACATAAACACAAACTCATAATGCCCATAACGAGTCCTGAATGCAGTCTTCGGGATGTCAGATTCCCGAACTCTCAACTGATGGTAACCCGACCTCAAATCAATCTTTGAGAACACCGATGCACCTTGAAGCTGGTCAAATAAATCATCAATGCGAGGGGGAGGATACTTGTTCTTGATAGTGACTTTGTTCAACTGTCGATAGTCAATACACATCCTCATAGTACCATCTTTCTTCTTCACAAATAAAACTGGTGCACCCCACGGTGATACACTAGGTCTAATAAACCCTTTCTTCAATAAATCTTCCAATTGTTCTTTCAACTCTTTCAATTCTGCCGGAGCCATCCGATAAGGAGAAATAGAGATGGGTTTAGTGTCATGCTCCAAATCAATCACAAAATCGATATCACGGTCAGTAGGAACTCCCGGCAAGTCTGTAGGAAATACATCCATAAACTCTCTCACCACCCTCGTAGTCTCTATATGAGATGACTCCGTGGTGAGATCACGTACATGAGCCAAATAAGACAAACAACCCTTATCCATCAAGCGACGAGCACGAATATAAGATATCACCCCCTTAGGATATGAACTCGGATTACATTTCCATACCACGCTAGGTAAACCGGGATAAGCTAAGGTCACGGTCTTTGCATAACAATCTAATATAGCATGATAAGGAGATAACCAGTCCATACCCAGTATCACATCAAAATCAAGCATGTCTAATAAGATCAAGTCAACTCGGGTCTCTCTACCCAAACATATCACTGCACACTCCCTATATACTCTATCCACCACTAAAAGTTCACCTATCGGGGTAAAATTAGTAATGGGCACAGCAAGAAGATCACTCATATAATCAATACCCACATCAAAATAAGTCAACACATAATAGTAAGTAGACCCTAGTTCAAATAATACTAACGTAAAATGATGGCAAACCAGAACAATACATGTAATAACCACATCAGAGGCCTCTGCCTCAAATTTACCTGGTATAGCATAGCATAATTAATGGTCACCCTTAGCCTGTGAACCACTACAACCACCACCTCGAGTACTCCATGAAGCACCTCAAATAACTAAAACTGGTGTATTGCAGACAACTTGTGATCCTAGCTGAATAGAAGAAGAATCACATATTTTCCCCTTATTCAAACTCACTATAACAAAATAACCCAAGTAAACTACTCCCAACTCATCATAGGAGGACCGATAGGTTTATGAGCAAGAACAGACCTCTATCACTTCTTAGCCATTCCCGCAATTATAAAGAGAAATAAGACATTCACTGTGCCTTCAAGATACCCGATTTTGAACAACCTGTCCTGACACTTGGTCAAAACGATATAAGCCTTCTCAACAGTGATAACCTCAAACTTGGGAGACAATACCCTGACGAATCTCTCCAAATCTCTTTTGCTCCTAAGTAAACATAGCAATGCTAGAAGACATAGGTGGAACCACAGATCTCAAAGGAATCCAAAGTGGGCTAATTAGATATCTAAAATTTGAAATCTAACCGTCAAAGTCTAACCGACCATTTTCCATACTTTTTTTTTGTTGCTCCACATCTTCATACTCATAATCAGGCTCGAATGGGCATCACTAAATCATCCTTAAGCAAGAGCCGCTATTTCGAACCCGATAGTTACTTTTAATGCAGAAGGAATAGATTAGAGGTATACAACACTTAATATGAATAATTCACACGAAAGGAATCAAAGGAAAGAGTTTCTTCTATTAAGTATCTTGTAGCCTCTCGAAGATAAGTACGAATGTCTACGTACCGATCTGCAAGACTCTACTAGACACCCTGCTCTTTAACTTATAAGACCGGTGAACCTAGTGCTCTGATACCAATTGTCACTACCCAAAAACTGAGGTCATGATGGCACACATCTCAAAACCCAATCTGATGTGTAACCCTAAAAATAAAACTCATACAAGACTCCCAAAGGGGAAAGTGATGCCACGATTTAAATAAAAAGAAGAAAAAAAAACAATGAAGAAATTATCCCAAAACCAGGTGTCATAAGTATAAAGAGCATCTAATACAAGGTTCGAATCTGAAGATACAACATTAGTCTCTGAATGATACAAAAGACTGAAAAATAAAGATAGACTAGTGACGATCCGAATTTTGGGACCTCACCACTAATCTGAGAATACACAATCCGCTAGAATATTAACTGCCACGTGGGTACCCCGACTAGTATCTGCATCAAAAAGGGACACAGAAGTAGGGGTGAGTACAATTCACATGTACTCAGTAGGTTTTAGTTGACTGAGTATAAGGAATTAATCAAACCTATGAAATAAACTAAGGAACGCATCCACCTGCATACAGAAAAGTCCCACTCCGGCATCGGTGCCGCCAATTTATATATATATTGACGCGAGTAAAGTAAACCCATAATAATAGCTCATAATCATAATTAACCAGATAATTCAAGCAGCACAAATATCAATGCAATGCAATGCAATATGATGATGCAATGATGTGGTGGTACGGTGGAATCAAGACTGTCGCACAGACTGTCGTATACACCTGCTGAGCTGTGCTACCAAGCAAGGCACATGGGGGTCTTGCAGACCATATAACTCAATCACAATATCTCATTATCCTTGCCACCTCCTCGTGGTCAAGGGATCACAATGCATCCACTACCCTGCCGGAAAACTGCCTCGGTCAGGGACTCAAGATACAAAGGTTAGGATCACAATGCATCCACTACCCTGCCGGAAAACTGCCTCGGTCAGGGACTCAAGATACAAAGGTTGGGATCACAATGCATCCACTACCCTGCCGGAAAACTGCCTCGGTCAGGGACTCAAGATACAAAGGTTTAAAGGTGTTTCATTTTCTTTCTCAAAAAGAATTTCCATATTTCTCAACTTCCCATGTTTCATGATATGATGAATGAGGATGAATGCATCAAAACACATATGCATGGAAGTAATAATCAACTCACATGTGGTATAAGGTTCAAAGTTCTCAAAACTTAACCTACACATGATATTCACCCTCAATAAATAGTAACGGGAAGAACACACTTTCATTTAAATATTCACCCCTTTCTCAACAATATTTCAATACTCAAGTATGCTCAAAACCCCAACTCAATCTCTCAGGCGGCATCACAAGTTAAATAATATACTCAAGCCTCTCTCTTAGGCAAATCATAATTCACATGCTCTCAAAGCAAATAAGATAACAAATAAGGCCCCCACACGGGCTATGTAATACAAATAAACCCCGTCACGGCAACACATTAATAAATAAGCCTCCACACAGACATCACAATATATATAACATTCTCCACTCATACTACAACCCCATCCCAAAGTCTATAACATATGAATGACTAATTACCCCATCTCAATCTCAAAGAAAGATAGCCAAACCTACCTCAATTGCCGAAACCGCACTCGAATACCTCCACCGGACAAGCAACTCTCGAATTCAGCGCCCGGAATGACAACCCACTATCAACAATGAAACATACACGTCACAAGGAGTCCAATGACACCCATATTGATAGGTTTCGGAACTGGGGGTAAAATAGTCCAAAAATTAACTATTTTCGAAAAGGGTCAAATCTGGAAATTTATTGAACAATCCCATTCTATTGGTAATAAGGAACTCATGGTTGAAAAACCCATAAAAATAGAGCTCAAAATGAGTTGAAAATCACAATTTTCCTTAAATTCGGATTAGGGAAGAAACAAGGATTTTTGGGGTTTGAAACTAAAATTTAAGAGTTAAAATCATCAAAAACTTAATGAAAAAGGAAGGTTTTAGGTCAAAAATCACTTACCCAACACTTTGCCTCGAAAATCTCTTCTCAAATCACCTCAAGGAGTTCAAGAACTCAAACAAATGATGAAAACTATTGAAATGGGAAGAAAGGGGCATTTTCTGTCCAAAAAGTTACTGTTCACGCGTGTTACTGTTCACGCGTGTTACTGTTCACACGTTTTTGTACAAATTTTTGAAAATCACCCTCAAGGTCATTACAACTGTTTTATTTGAAAACAATTTTTCTAAATCAAAGATTATCACACGTAGATTAATTAAATGGGAAGAAATTAATTTTCCTGACGAATGAATTATTGAGGAGGCTGCTGTCCCTCAGAATATTACTTGTGAAGAAATTTCTGAAATTTCTCAAACTTCTGATGGTACAGTTAAACTTCGTTTTAAAAATTATGATATTCCTAGAATTACTAATTCTTCTTCTAGATTGACTAGATCTGTTTCTTCATATATTTCACCTACTAGTTATTTAGTAGATATACCCTCTAGGGCATCTACTTCTCAGATTAGAGAAAATGCACCCCAGACTTTTGATCATATTGTTTTAGACAATAATAATATTGCTAGGGGAAAGGATAATTTTAGTGATCCTACAGATTCTGAAATGAATTTTCCAAATGGTTTAGATGGATAGTAAGCCCATTGATTTTAGTCCGGGTTCGCCGGCAAGAAAACAGATCTCTGCTGAGTTTTTCTGTCAAAAATGGGTATCTTTTAGAACATGGTTTTTTTCATTATTTTCCCCAGAAGAAAAGAAAAATTTTCAAGATAATTTTTATGCTGATTTGGCTAAAGAAAATATTATGTTATCTTTTGGGCCTTGGTTTATGATTAAACATGTAGGACTATACTTATCTATGATTGAGCATGAATATCATTTATCTGCTTCTGGAGATATAGTGATTTCTTCTCTACCACCTATGCAATCTTTTGACATTTGCCAAGATGGTAAAACTATTAATTTTATTGCATTTTCTAAATTATTTGAAAATCAAAATGCTATTTTAAATTGTGAGCATGTTAATTTAATTTTAAAACAACAAAATTATGCTAATTATTATTTGAGTGTTTTAGGGAAACATATTATGTCTTTACATAAAAATTTAGAGAATTATTTAAAACAGACTAAGATTTTACATGAGAAAATTGATTCCTTTACAAAAAAGAATAAAGAAAAGATCGATCAAAAAATTGTAAAAAATACTTTACAACCACCTCTGGATATACAGAATTTTAAGACTGAATCTTCTGATGAGATTGAAAAATTGTTACGTGAAAAATTGAAAAGTATTGATTTATCTTCTCGGGTCACTAATTTGGATTTACAACCACAACCTATTTTATCTGCAAAAGAAGAAGATTTTGTTAACAGACAAGCAAGACATGATTTTTCTGTCAGTAGAATTAATACTAATTGGGCTGATAAACCTATTCAACGTATGTATTATTATAATAGGCTCACTCCTGTTGATGTTTTAAATGAAGAGAGGGAACATGTTTTTAATAATAGTTATAACAGTCGTGAAATTTATGAATGGAATATTGATGGTTTTAATGATAAACAGATTTTTACTACAGTGCATAGAATGTTAATGTATAGCACTATTTGCAAGGTTAATAGAAACACTAATAAAGATATTGCTAACATTATTATTGTTGGTTTTACTGGTCAATTAAAAGGCTGGTGGGATAATTTTTTAAACCAAGAACATAGAACTACGATTATTAATACAACTACGATACATACTGTAGCCGGCCAATTAGCTTATGCCATGTAACATCCCCTAAAAACGTTGTATACGATATTTCAATTTTCATACAGCCTCTGTAGTTTGGGCATAACTTTTCATAGGAATATCCAAATTGAGTGATTCAAATTTTTGAGTAACCAAAAGTTCATTATCTACAACTTTTATGAAGACCATATTTTAATATTCGGAGGTTAAGTAGGTCAAATAAATTAATTTTTGTAAGGTAGGATGCTGTGATGGAAATGAGTGTTTATAGAAGAAAGATCATATCTCACTGTAGGTTTATCCAAATTGGTTGATTCTTGAACGATATGAAACTAGACTTCCATATCTACAATTCTTATGAACACACCAAATCCTAATAAGGAATTTATCTTATTCAAACGCAACTCCCAAAAAGAGTATTCTGTCAAAAATAACTCATTTCACCTACCATAGAAAGATCTAGATACATTTGACATCACTCATGACATAAATTGTCCTCCATTTAACATCATCCATGACATCAATATATTCCATTAAATTTTCAGATTTTTTTTTATAATTATTTTATTTATTGTTAGGTCCCTCTTTCCCACCTATAAGTACCCACCTTATTTCCTCATTTTATTCATCAAGCTTTCTCAAGCAAATCTTCTCTCTATACACTTCTTTACACATTATCAAATATAGTTTTAGTTCTTAGTAGTGAAGAAATACTATTCCGGTGATTCATATACTCCGGGTAGTACACAAAACGTTCCGGCAAGGAGAGAAGCTAGGACTCAAGAGTGTTCATTAAGTCTTTCGGTACCAACTAAAGCTTCGGTTTCCAGGTATGTAAGGCTTTAATGAGAGTATTCCTTCCACTCTCATGTCTAAATTATTTTGATTATATGATAAGTTATATTTATTTTCTTTAAGCTCTACTCTAAGTTATGTGTGTATTTATCCATGGGTTCTTCCACCCATGTAGTCCAAAAACTCTTTCAATTAAGTCTTTTGATTTCAAGTAATATTTTCTTATGGTAATTCTTATTTTTACTTAATAGTATGAATCATGGTTAAACTAATAATTATTGATCTATTTTGATGCAACATAATTTCATATGTATGAATTGATGGTTTGCAAGTAATTCCTCTATTTATCTAAAGGTTCTTGAAATTCATGGTGGGTTGTTTAAAGCATGATTTTTAATTAATGGATTTCAAAGTATTTATGAATATTTATTTACATACATATTTGCAAGTTGAAGTGATTTGAACCCACCTAGTTTTACTATGTTTTTAATAAAGTTTGACTTGAAAGCTTTGACTCCAAATGAATGTTTATAAAAGCAATATCTATGATCAAAAGGGAGTCTTATGAAATAAAAGAATGATGAAATGATATGAATGATGGATTCTTTATGCAATAAGGAAAATTCTTGCATATTTGAATTATCAAATGTTTTAATGAGCTATTCTACTGAATATGATGTTTTGAATTCTCAAGCTATATGTTATGACTATTTTGAAGTATTAAACTATTCCGTGGGATTGACTTAGCACCGAATGGGTCATTAAGGTGGGATTCGATAAGGGAATCCTAGTAGCAACCCCTTGTCTCATTAACTATGTGCCAACATAGGAGCCCTTGTAGGCTTAGGCTAATGTATCCATGAAAGCCCTTAAAGTTAAAGTTAAAGAAATGAATGAAGTTGACGGAGTTCTACCTGGCAAGTAGTCTCCCCGGCCAACGTAGGGGGTTATGTTGGATTCTATGTAATAGCTCGCATGGTCTTAAATGTCGGTTATGATTAATTTCCCACAAAATGAATGTTTTAAAGAATATCTATATGAGTTATTATGCATACATTAAATTATGTTCCATATTACATAAATGTTTTAATGTTTCCTCAATGTTCATGCATCCTTACATACTTAGTACATTCAAAGTACTAATGCATACTCTTTTGCCTACATGATATCACCATGTAGGGATCGGTGCTCCTCCTCGTTCTCCTCTACATGGCTAGTTGATATTCCATTGAAGACTACTTTTGGTGAGTTCCCATGTTCCGGAAACAATACTCTTTTATCTTTCTAGTTTATGATATGTTAAGATATTTTACTATGGCATTTCTTCTATTATGATTGAGGGTGAGCTAAAAACTTGTCTTAGCCCCGTTAAATCTAATAGTTAGAGGTATTGTTGGACATATGTAAGTTGAAGATCTACTATTATGATTTCCGCTTTTTTATTTATCATCATTACCTATGAAGGGCTAAAAGAATGCTAAGAGGCTTGATTGAGGTACTTTCGGGTTCCTCATTCGCCATGTCACGTCTAGGCCCTAGGCTTGGGTCGTGACATGCCACCACTGACGTTAGTACTCCTGAAGAAACCCAAGTAAGGGCTAATGTTGTTTATACTTTAGTTACAACTATGGTTGAACATTTTTGTGGCCGTTGGACTGATGAAGTAGAAACCATTAGAACTACTTTACAGAATTTACGTTGTAGGCAATTGTCTGATTTTAGATGGTATAAAGATGTTTTCTTGAGTAGAGTTATGGAATTGCATGATTGTAGCCATGAACATTGGAAATCTAAATTTATTGATGGATTGCCTTCTATTTTTGCTGAACGAGTTAGAAAAACTCTTCGTGGTACTGAAACAAAGATTTTTTATGAAAAACTTACTTATGGAAAAATTATCAGTGTCTGTACTCAAGAAGGTTTGAATGTTTGCAATGATATCAAAATGAATTATCATATAAAAAATAGATTAAATGAGAAACAACAATTGGGTGAATTCTGTGATCAATTTGCTATTGATATGCCTATTTCTACAAGAAAAAAGAAAGTTTATCCTTCTAAGGAAAAGTTTTATAAAAAACCTCGCAAGATTAAGCGTCGTGATTTATCAAAAAATGATTTGAAAGAATTTTCAAAAAAAATCAGGAAAATGTATAAAAGGAAAGTTGGTAAGAAAGATTATAAAAAGAATGTTAAATATCATAAATGTGGCAGATTTGGTCATTATGCTAATGAGTGCAAAACTGAGGAAAAGATTAAACAATTAGATCTGGATGACAAGTTGAAAGATTCTTTGTGTAAAATTTTTCTAAATTCAGAACATGATTATTCTTCATCTGATTCTGTTAGCCATTATTCTAGTTCATCAGGTTCTATTGATAATCATGTACGTGTTTTAGAAAATGAAAAGTTATATACAGATTGTGATAGATCTTTTTCTGATGATAAATGTGAACCCTGTCAAAAGGGTTTAACTTGTGAGAAAGATGATAATCTCTATAATTTGCTTTCTAATTTCCAAGATTTGAATGTTTCTGTAATTGATGATGATAAGATTTTTGATATTTTGAAAATTGTTAAAGATAAAAATTTAAGAAATAAGATTTTTGATACTGTTTTTGAGGAAGGTTCTACCAGTAATAAAGTAGATGAAAAATCTACTGATATTATTAGACAACCTGCCTATTATTGAATGTCTGATTTAAAACAAATTTTAAACCAAAAATATCTTATTAAAAAAGAAATTACTACTTTTGATTTACCGCAAGAAATTAATATTTTAAAAGAAGAAATTATTCATTTGAAAAACCAAAACAAAAATTATGACAAAAGGATTTCTAGTTTAGAAGATAATAGAACTTTTGATTTACTTTTACAAGCTAATAAACCTAATGAAAATGGTAAAGATATTTTGTCAGCACCTGATTTAGATTTGGATGATAGTTTCTTAAAAAATATTAGATTTGATAGTAACAGTGAATTTTTACAAAAACTTAGCATTATTACTTCGCAAAAATTTTACATTAATATTACTTTACAAATAGATTATAATTTCAGAAAAGAATTTATTGCTCTATTTGATAGTGGTGCTGATGTTAATTGTGTACAGGAAGGGATTATTCCTTCTAAATATTTTCATAAAAAAACTCATTGTTTAAGATCTGCTAATGGTAGTAAAATGAAATTACGTTATAAATTACCTGAAGCATTTCTATGTAATAATGGTGTTTGTTTACCACAAAGTTTTATGATTGTCGAGGATATTTCCTGTCTAATTATTTTAGGAGTGCCTTTTATGAATGCTATTTTTTCTTTGAAATATTGGGACAATAATAAATTAATTGGTACTTATAAAAATAAGGATTTTCAGTTGAATTTTATTATTAAACCATTCACAAAGACTATTAATCAGATTGTTGATAAATTAGTCTTAAAAAATCAACAAATAGATTTTATTAAACAAGAAATTTCTTTAATGGAAATAGATGTTATTTTGAAAAATCCTAAATTACAGGACAAGATAGATTTGCTAAAAAATCAGTTTATTTTAAATATATGTGGTGATCATCCTAGTACCTTTTGGAATAGGAAAAAACATGTTGTTACTTTACCTTATGAAAATTCTTTTGATGAATTAAATATTCCGACAAAAGCTAGACCTTGTCAAATGAATTCTGATTATTTAGAGCTTTGTAAAATTGAAATTGATAATTTGTTAAAAAAGAATTTGATTAGAGATTCAAGTTCTGCATGGTCTTGTACTGCTTTTTATGTTAATAAACATGCTGAACAAGAAAGAGGTGTTCCCAGATTAGTCATTAATTACAAACCTCTTAACAAAGTTTTAAAATGGATTAGATATCCCATTCCCAATAAAAAGATTTATTAGATAGATTACATGATGCAATTATTTTTTCTATATTTGATTTAAAATCTGGTTATTGACAAATTCAGATTTCTGAATCTGACAAATATAAGACTGCTTTTAATGTGCCTATGGGACAGTTTGAATGGAATGTTATGCCTTTTGAATTAAAGAATGCTCCTTCCGAATTTCAAAAAATTATGAATAATATTTTTATTCCTTATACTAATTTTATTATTGTTTATATTGATGATATTCTGGTATTTTCTAAAAATATTGAATCACATTTTAGACATTTAGATTTATTTCAAAAAATTGTAATTCAAAATGGGTTGGTAATTTCTCAACCAAAAATGTTTATTTTCCAAACAAATGTTAGATTTTTAGGACATAATATTGAAAAGGGTAAGATTAGTCCCATCAATAGAAGTATTGAATTTGCATCTAAATTTTCTGATGTTTTAACTGATAAAACCCAGTTACAAAGATTTTTAGGAAGTTTAAATTATATTTCTCCTTTTGTTAAAAACTTGGCTACAGATACTGCTATTTTGTATGATAGATTCAAAAAGGATCCTAAAGCTTGGAGTGATTTGCATACTACTGCTGTTAAGAATATTAAATTAAAGGTTAAAGAATTGCCTTGCTTGACTTTGGCCAATCCAAATTGGATAAAAACAGTTGAAACAGATGCTTCAGAAATTGGTTATGGTGGTATTTTAACCCAGCATTCTCCTATTGATAAAAAAGATTTTATTATTCAATTTTATTCTGGTAAATGGAATACTAGTCAAAGGAATTATGCTACTGTGGCAAAAGAGATTTTAGCTATTGTTAAATGTGTATTGAAATTTCAGACTGATATATATAATCAAAAATTTATTATTAAAACAGACTGTCAGGCTGCTAAATTTATGTTTAACAAAGACTGTAAGCATAATGTTTCAAAACAAATGTTTGCAAGGTGGCAAGCTTTATTAGCCCCTTTTGATTTTGACATTGAATATAAAAAAGGTATTGAAAATAGTTTGTCTGATTTTCTTACCAGAGAATATTTGAATTAAATATTTTTATAAACAGGATGCACCCTAACTGGTCCGGGTCCTCAAATCGAGAAAGAGCCCGAGGAGCTCAAAACCAGAATAGATTTCAGTCTTTGGGCCAGATTCCAGGCTCTAGCAGATTAATTGGAGGAATTTCTACTCCAGGAGCGTCGTCTTCAACAGCCGGCAATGCCGGTATTCGACCCTCCTTTGAAGATTATCAAAACTATTTAAATTTTATCAATGCCAGCAATGCTGAAACTACTGGGGGTAACAATGTTACCATTCAACCCACCTCAGTTGAGGATCCTACAAATGAAGATTCTTTTGCCTCAATTATTGGCAAGAATGATAAAGAGATTTTCTGCACCAATCCTAAAAAAGAATTGATTTTACATGTTGACCCAAAAGATTTCCAATGGAAGACTAATCCATGGGTCGTGATGAAACGTTATTTAAGCAATGCATTATTTCCAATGCAAACTTACAAGACAAGATTACATTATGAAATGATTTTAACTACTACAGGGTCTGTGGAAATTACCCACAATAATACAGGAGGGCCCAATAAATCATATTTTACATATTCTAAAATTATTATCAAAAAATTAATTTTGCCAAAAGAATGGGGATTAAGTACCCTAAAACATTCTCAATACACTCATCATATTGTCAAAACTAGTGTCAATTTTAATTATTGGGACTATGTTGATGCTTTTACCAAAACTCTGTATTATGAGAATGATGACCACAAACATTCTTGGTTCATAAAAATTTGTCCTCAGATTTTCAAAGCCATCGTAATTCCTACCTGGTTTGTCAAATGGTGGTCTTTTTTCGGACCTTCTAATTCTATTTTACCCACATTCTTTTTAGATCAATATACTTTATGGCTTGAAGCAACCCCAAAGATTTCTGAACTGGAACGAGAAGATCGACTTTTTCCAGGAACACCATTAATGAATTTCTTTATGGAATTTTCTATTCCATGGATCTTCAAATAGAGATTTCTCATGGACCATGTATCAGTATGCAACAAATTTAAGCTTAAAACAGAAGAGGGAAACAAAGTCGAGGTAGGACAGCTTGCAAACAGAGAAGAGACTTTCCCCTTGATTATTAACATTTTTGCATACCCAACATCAAAATCTCTTCCTTCTTTTTGGAATATATCAACATCAAAATTCTCAACCCTTAAAATCTTATACCCAAAGAAAGATTTTCGTTTCTTCACCCCCACCACCCTTTTACTGAACATAATTTAGACGAAGGAAATTAATTAAACAAAAACAAAGAAAGAAAGAAGCATGTGAACAACCTAGGTGGTTGTTCACTAAGGTAACAAAGCTTAGATTCTTCTTTGTATATTGTGATCTCTTATACTAATCTCTGGCTCCACATATATAATGAATACTATGAGCATTGGAAAAGAAGTGCAACACCTCCTTAATTGGCAAACAAGAGGAAATGTAGCAATATTTGCAATAAGCGGTCTCATCCAAGATATTGTTTGTGTATCCTAGCACGATTCTCTTCCCACCATAACCTGGCATGCACTTCTCCAAATTTTTCTCGGCTGTGTTGACATGGATAAGCTTATATCAGCCTCAATCAGAAAGATGATACAAGTAAAGAGAGGAAAGTAATAATACCTGAATCTGACACGTTTGAGTTCTCTTCTGCCATCTGGTAGGGCTCGTATAGTGATGTAAACCCCAGGCTCATCTTGCTCAACCCATTCAGTTTCAAGAATATCACTGGCATTGCTGATGGATAGCTCTCCAGAGCGATCTGCATCTCTTGATGTGCTTGTCCTCATAGAGGCATCCATTGATGATATCTCTGTCTTTGTTCCACTGATGCTTGAGAGTTTTGGAGTTGAGGAGACACCGCAAGAGTCATAATTATAGCGAGAATGGGTCGAGTGTAGTTCAAGAGAATCTGAAGATGAATACATTGGACGGAACAAAGTACGGGGTAGTCGTTCTTTACTCAGCGGGGGTGTCACAGGACTGTCTTCAATCGATTCCATTTTTGAACTCTATAAGACAATATATATATATATATATATATATATTTAATTATGATAAATGAAAAAAAGACAAATATATACACACCATAAAGCAAGAAGGTACCTCGTCTTCGGATCTTGGAGGTGTTGGCAGGGGAAA
Source organism: Solanum dulcamara (assembly GCF_947179165.1). Taxonomy (NCBI): domain Eukaryota; kingdom Viridiplantae; phylum Streptophyta; class Magnoliopsida; order Solanales; family Solanaceae; genus Solanum; species Solanum dulcamara. The sequence goes on from NC_077242.1 coordinate 26,409,864, forward strand.
AGCTTGGCGATTCAACCTTTGGACATTATAAAGCTCCATTACTTTCTCACAATTCTCTGACCACCACCTTTGAGCTTGGTATTTATTAAACATTTCTCGACTATTATAACAAAATAACCATCAGTCAGAAATTTGGCTGAATCTATCATCTATCCACAAACTCCTTAATTTGGAAGATGCAACTATTTTTCCGTTAATAGCACATACATAAGCTCCTCCTTATGACCATGTTGTTGTGAAGTGAAACATATATGAGGTAACAGGACCTTTTTTTTAGACATGAAAGCAGTTCATTTGTTGCTTTTATTTGCAACATGGGCATTGTGCACCTGCTAAGCTGAAACCATTACATGCTGAATGCTTGGATTATTACTCCTTCTGTCTCAATTTATGCGATATTTTTGCCCCTTTTTAGTTAAATTAAAAAAGAATGACACCCTGGTTATTAAATTTGGTGTAATTAGTGTAATTAATTGATAGATTATCTTTTTATCAAATGTCTAAATAATTTTATGACAATATATTTATAATATTAATCTCTTTGTCAAACATTGCATTTCATGATGTTTATAGAATTTGTGTACTTTTAGTTTTTATGATTAATTTAATTAAAATATACTAATTTGAAAAATATAATGCAATTATTTTTTATAATATTAATTAAGAACATATGTTTATTAATTAACATATGTTTTCAAAAAATAATATATAACTTAAATATTTAATTTAATATCATTTATAAAGGCCCTTATTTGTCTAATATAAATTTTTAATTTTAGATAATTACTTTTATTTTTAAAATTTAATATAACCTTATAATTACACCTGTGTAACCAAACAATACATTAGTAATCACACTGTAATTACATTGTAGCAAACAAGCATGTCATCGTAATTATGAGGTGATGTAATTATCAGGCTTGTAATTACTATCCTAGTAATTACACCAAATTCAATTACGTCTTTCCAAACAGATCCTTAATGAGATGATCTATAATTACACAAATATCTATGGCTTATTTTAGACCACAAATTTTAAAATCTTAATTTCATTCTTAAAATACGATTATTCCCTCGGTCCCAATTAATCAATTATGTTTAATTGGAACGCATGAAGTAGTAATTATTCGTAAGTGAAAAGTACGGTTAGAGTAAGAAGGTAGAAATAGGGAAGTGGGAACAAAAGAAAGAAAACTTAATTAGCCATAGTCTGGCGGTCAAAACGGAAAGACATTATAGCAAGTGATTTAATTAGTAGATTATGTTATGAAGTAAGTGTCCTCTTTCATGGCCTACCACTCACACAAGCTTTTAGACAAAGAGGATTCCCTTCATAATTCAAGGGGACCAATAACTCAAAAACTGGCTTTAATGCATGGTTATATAAAATGCACAGCCTTTGACTTTGCTTAGAGCACATCCTATCCTTCACCAACCAAGAAAATGATTAATTTTATTTCACGGGGATGGATAGTGACTTACAGGCCATTGAACAGATTATTAAGAAATACTGTTCAACAATGATTGATCAACTCTATCGCAATCGTATTTTATATATATGATTTTCTATATATTTAATAATCAGGAAGGTTAGACTCTAGTCTCCTGTTCAAATTTCAGATAAAAATATTAGGTGCTTTTCATTTATCTTATTTTTGATAGACAGAGTTATCTGGTTGAGGTGATAGAGTTTCCGTGAAATTAATTGAGGTATGCGTAAGTTGACTCACACATCCAAAGGTGGAGCCAAATTGGACCGAACCCCTTCAACAGAAAATTATAATATTTATATATGTATGGTTAAAATTATTTGTTAGGTATACATATCAGATGTTGAACCTTTTTCGACAAGTACATATGTTTACTTCTTCATATTTTAAATTCTCTTAGTAAAAATATTGATTTTACCACGACGGACAACACGGTTATGAAAAAAAAAAGAAGAGAAGAATAAACTCTATCACAAATCTTGTGAAGCACGGATTGCAGTAAGGTGAGGCCTACAATATTCAATTGCAAAATGGCTCTGCCATAACATAGAGTCTTCTACTAGTGATTCTCCACGCCTAAATGGCTGTCACTATTGACATTGTGATGTCGATTCAGAACAAGAAAGTGATAGCTCAAGAGTCCTGTTCCTCCATTTAGAGTCCACTCCAATTTTGTAGTGGCACAGGAAGTGCAAATTATAGTTCTCGACTCTTTGACAGACAAAACTGGCACCCAACTTCTTACAAGAGGACAAAATGGAAGAATTAATGATGATCAAGATTGAAAATGAAAGGAGGTAGCAACTTCCGACAAGACGACAACATTAGTAAAAGGTTTTTGCCAACACAATCAAAACAGACCCACCAAAGAGACTCTCAACGATTTTCTTTTTCCTTTTTAGACTTTAATTTGGAACGAATCTTATTTTCTTTTTTTTTTCCTTCATAATTACCACCAGCACCTACTAATTTCTTCGTATGAACAGAGGTTAATAAAGGTGAAGTTTGGGTAGGGCGTCAAAATATACTTTTAGCACGCTTTCTTTTGGTAATAATCACAGGTAAACTTTCTGAAACACAAATCAATTGCTCTTTCATGTCACCTTGACCATAAACTGTTGCTAATTTTGACAATAACCACATAATTTGGGTTTGAAAAGAACCTTCAATTACCACCCATAATTGGTTATATAATCATAGTTATACTCAAATACATTTTCCATAATTTCGGAATTAAATATTGTGACAAAAGATAGTTAGGTAAAATACTTTCATTTGTATACCATCTAAATATAATACCCACAAAAACAAAATGATTTTTCTTTGTTAAAAAGTTGTTCCTATTTTTTTTAAAAAACGAAATAAAATTTTCCAAACACCAAACAAATATCTCAGAGCAAACCCAGAATCAAATTTCCAAAACCAATCACTCCATTTTTTGAACCTTTTAACGAGACTTCCCGGTAATTTATTCGGTGACAATCGGGGAGAAGAAAGTGATTAGGTGAAATTCGACTCCCACTTCAATAGTACTTACAAGATAAAGATTATACCAATCAAGTCCCACTTTTTTTTATCGGATTCGTGTCGAAAAGTCGGGATGAAACGCTTCCTAATAAAGATGACTCCGTACATAGAGAACTCGAATCAGAGATCTCTGATTAAAAATGAAAGGCTACTTACCACTCCATAACAACCCTCATTGATAATCAACTCCCACTTAATACTCGGCCATAAAATTTAACTTTTAAGTAGCACATTTTAAATTACATTTTAAATATGAATAAATTGTATCAAAGATAATACAATTCTAATTCCTCGGTGAAAGTCCAATTGGACCCCTTACTAGGGATCGTGGTTTTGGTTGGCGGGATGATATAAACAAATTAGATTTAGTTATCCCGCTTTTCATATGGAATAACTAATTTCATTATTCTAATATAAATAATAAAAAAACTAATTTCGAAATTAAATTCATAAAAAATACACAGTAAAATAATTTTATATTCTAGCTCGAGATTGTTACTTTTATCCCATTAACCAAACAATCCATTAAAGTTTAAATTTGGTTAATGATCTTTTATTTGGAATAGTAATTTTCTTTAGCAACTACGCCTAGTATTCTCATTTCGATGATAGTCAAGAAGAGTATCCTAATATTTTACTTTAAATGGTTAAAGAGCACTTTTTAAGAACTATTGACAACCAAGAACATTATAGGAAATTCCAAAATATTTTATTCACCATCCAATAAGGGGGGGAAAAAAGGAAAGTCAAAATTCCGAAATACTCCCCTAGTGTGAATAAATTCCACTAACAGTTGATGTTCTAACCTATAAGATATAGACGGCTATATAAAGTTGTTGGTCCACGAAAGAGAAAATAAACAATAGTCCAACAAAATTAAATGGAATTAATTAGCAAGTAATGGTTGGCCACTCATGAATAAGAAAAAACAAAATTAACAATAAACAATAATTAAGCCAAATTTTCTGATTATAGTAATGTTGAAAAGAGTACCTGAATCGAATCCGCTTGAGATCATTGCCGCCGCGTGGTAAGGAAACGAAAGTGATGAGAACACCCGGTTCGACCTGAGCCACCCACTCTTTCGGCTCGCTTTCTTCAACGAACACGACCGGTTCAGCTCGGCGTCCACTCGCTGACGCCGATACTGGCGTAACTTCCCCGCTCGATATCCCCTTGAGCCTGGCCTCCAGCTCCTTCCTTCCAGCCGTGGAGCTGGAACTGGAACTCCCTGTTCTCTTGTAAGACCAACGGAATTTATCCAACGAGTCTGAGTCGTTCTGGCTTCCGTTCTTACGTAGAGTCGACGGTTGAGTCGCACACGTCGGACTACACTGCTTGTATGCTCCAGATGCTTTCAATGCCATGTCCTTAATCTATTTTATAAGCACTTGATTTTAAAACTAAAATAATAAATCAAAATTTCCGGTCTACAAAGAAAAGAATGAAGAGTATGAATAACGGACCTGAGAAGTGAGTGTTCTAACGGCTTGTTTATTGGGCGGAGCAGCATTCGGATCAAGCGAATCATCGGTCGGTTGCTTTGAACGAGCTATGCACGTAAGCATCTTGCTAGCTAATACCAATATCAAATTCTCTTCTTACACGATCGATCAGGAAATGGAGACAAAAACAAAGACAAATTGAAGTTCAAAAACAGGGGAATTAATCAATAAATAATTGAAGAAATTGGGAAGAGAAAGGCAATAAGAGGAGAGTAGGGACGGTGAAGTCTGAAGAGATATTGAATATGAAGAAGTGGGTAATAAGGAAAATGCGCACTTTTAATGTCTTCCCTTAAATTGCGCCATCAAACAGATTCCTGTAGCAGTACATTAATTAAGACACCCCTGAAGCAACAGTCAACAAAAATAATTTCATTCAATTCTAAAAATAATAATAAAAAAAAAGGAATTATGAAGAATTGGAGTCCCAGATGGAGGGTTCAGAAATTAAGTGTTGAGAAACAATGGGTACTTGGAGCTTGAAGACGAAGAAATTGGAAAGAATTTATTAGTGCTTTAATGGAAATACCTTTGCTTCTATTTGCTTTTACTTTCTCTTCTTTTTTAAAAGAAAATTAGGCACTCCTATCATTTTTGAGTTTGGAAAGGTTGTACAACTTAGGGATCGGTGTTACCAGACATGCCAAAACGTATTTATTTTTAAAAATGTTCAAAATTTAATTAGTTTAAATTTGTATTATGTTTAAAATAAAAATTAATTCCCGTATGTTAGGAGTAAGGGTGTTTATTCTTCGGTTTGAGTCGGAGTTTTTTTCCTTTCTAAAAGATTGACCGAATCATTCTAGTTGATTTTTCAAATGTTAGAATCAATTCAAATCAATTAATTCAGTTTATGTTGAAAAAAGTAGATAAAGTGGATGTTCATGACACTCGTTTTGCAATGTAGTTGCACTGTAACACGCTTTTTTTTCTTCAGTTTTGCCTATAAAAGACACTCGTTTTCTGCAATGAAAAATATACACTCAATTTTCTCAGCTCTCTCTCTTACCATCTCTCCTTCTTATTAATTTGATAAGTTAGTTTATTTTATAATACGTTATCAGCACGAAACTCTAATTTTCTCCAGACAAATTAACTTCTATATCAGTTATATCTACTAAAGAAATTTAATTTTAATTTTTTTTGTTATTTCTAAATTATTTTCTATCTCAGTTTTTATCATGTCAAATTTATCAAAACTTGAGTTTGTGGCACTTGACATTATCGAAAAAAATTATTTGTCATGGATCCTTGATGTTGAAATTCACCTTGATACTAAAGGTCTTGGTGATACTATTAAACAAGAAAATATAGCATCTAGCCAAGATAAAGCAAAGGCCATGATTTTTCTATGTCATTATATTTATGAAGGATTAAAAACTGGATATTTAACTGTGAAAGACCCTCTTGAATTATGGACTAATTTGAAGGATCGATATGACCACCTAAAACTTACGGTGTTACCAAAATTTCGATATGATTGGATACACCTTCGATTTCAAAATTTTAAAACTGTGACAGAGTATAATTCTGTTATTCACAAGGTAAGTTCCATGTTAAAATTATGTAGAGATACTATCACTGATAATGACTTACTTGAGAAAACTCTTTTCACTTTTCACGTTTCAAATGTGTTGCTAAAATAACAATATCGTGAAAATGGATTTAAGAAATATTCTGAATTAATTATATGCCTACTTGTGGCCGAGCAGAATAATACTTTGCTAATGAAAAATCATTAAGCCCGTTCCACTAGGTCTGCTCCATTCCCTGAAACGAATGTTGTAGCAGTACATAATCAGTCTAAATCAAGACAAAATAATTATTGCAGTCGCGATCATGGCCGTGATCGTAGAAGTGGGCGAGGACATGATAGAGGACGAAACAATTATCGTCATCATGATGAAAATAAACATGAGAACAATAAAGTTCCTCAAAATAATCCTTCTAGAGGTAAATTCAATATTTGCCATATGTGTGGTATGAAAGGTCATTGGCACGTGAATGTCGTACGCCCGATCATTTTGTGAAACTTTATCAACCCTCTCTGTCATGATCCAAGCCTAGGGCCTAGACGTGACATGGCGAATGAGGAACCCGAAAGTACCTCAAACAAGCCTCTTAGCATTCTTTTAGTCTTTCATAGGTAATGATGATAAATAAACAAGTGAAAATCATAATAGTAAATCTTCAACTTATATATGTCCAACAATACCTCTAATTATTAGATTTAATGGGGCTAAGACAAGTCCCTATCTCACCCTCAATCATAATAGAAGAAATGTCATAGTAAAATATCTCAACATATCATAAGCTAGAAAGATAAATGAGTATTGTTCCCGAAATATGGAAACTCACCATGTCACGACCCAAGCCTAGGGCCTAGACGTGACATGGCGAATGAGGAACCCGAAAGTACCTCAAACAAGCCTCTTAGCATTCTTTTAGCCTTTCATAGGTAATGATGATAAATAAACAAGCGGAAATCATAATAAATCTTCAACTTACATATGTCCAACAATACCTCTAACTATTAGATTTAACGGGGCTAAGACAAGTCCCTAGCTCACCCTCAATCATAATAGAAGAAATTCCATAGTAAAATATCTTAACATATCATAAACTAGAAAGATAAAGGAGTATTGTTCCCGGAACATGGGAACTCACCAAAAGTAGTCTTCAATGGAATATCAACTAGCCACGTGGAGGAGAATGAGGAGGAGCACTGATCCCTACATGGTGATATCATATAGGCAAAAGAGTATGCATTAGTACTTTGAATGTACTAAGTATGTAAGGATGCATGAACATTGAGGAAACATTAAAACATTTATGTAATATGGAACATAATTTAATGTATGCATAATAAATCATATATATATCCTTTAAAACATTCACTTTGTGGGAAATTAACCATAACCGACATTTAAGACCATGCGAGCTATTACATGGAATCCAACATAACCCCCTACGTTGGCCGGGGAGACTACTTGCCAGGTAGAACTCCGTCAACTTCATTCATTTCTTTAACTTTAACTTTAAGGGCTATTTATGGATCCATTAGCCTAAGCCTACAAGGGCTCCTATGTTGGCACATAGTTAATGAGACAAGGGGTTGCTACTAGGATTCTCTTACCGAATCCCACCTCAATGCCTCATTCGGTGCTAAGTCAATCCCACGGAATAGTTTAATACTTCAAAATATTCATAGCATATAACTTGAGAATTCAAACATCATATTCGGTAGAATAGCTCATTAAAACATTTGATAATTCAAATATGCAAGAATTGTCCTTATTGCATAAAGAATCCATGATTCATATCATTTCATCATTCTTTCATTCCATAAGACTCTCTTTTTGATCATATATATTGCTTTCATAAATATTTATTTGGAGTCAAAGCTTTCAAGTCAAACTTTATTAAAAACATAGTAAAACTAGGTGGGTTCAAATCACTTCAACTTGCAAATATGTATGTAAATAAATATACATAAATACTTTGAAATCCATTAATTAAAAATCATGATTTAAACAACCCACCATGAATTTCAAGAACTTTTAAATAGATAAATAGAGGAATTACTTGTAAACCATCAATTCATACATATAAAATTATGTTGCATCAAAATAGACCAATAATCATTAGTTTAACCATAATTCATACTATTAAGTAAAATTAAGAATTTACATAAGAAAATATTACTTGAAATCAAGATATTTAATTGAAAGAGTTTTTAGACTACATGGGTGGAAGAACCCATGGATAAACACCCACATAACTTAGAGTAAAGCTTAAAGAAAATAAACATAATTTATCATATAATCAAAATAATTTAGATATGAGAGTGGAAGGAATACTCTCATTGAAACCTTACATACCTGGAAACCGAAGCTTTAGTTGGTACCGGAAGACTTAATGAACACTCTTGAGTCCTAGCTTCTCTCCTTGCCGGAACGTTTTGTGTACTACCCGGAATATATGAATCACCGGAATAGTATTTCTTCACTACTAAGAACTAAAACTATATTTGAGAATGTGTATAGAGAGAAGATTTGCTTGAGAAAGCTTGATGAATAAAATGAGGAAATAAGGTGGGTATTTATAGGTGGAAAAGATGACCTAACAATAAATAAAATAATTATAAATAAAAATCTGAAAATTTAGTGGAATATATTGATGTCATGGATGATGTTAAATGGAGGACAATTTATGTCATGAGTGATGTCAAATGTATCTAGATCTTTCTATGGTAGGTGAAATGAGTTATCTTTGACAGAATACTCTTTTTGGGAGCTGCGTTTGAATAAGATAAATTCCTTATTAGGATTTGGTGTCTTCATAAGAATTGTAGATATGGAAGTCTAGTTTCATATCGTTCAAGAATCAACCAATTTGGATAAACCTACAGTGATATATGATTTTTCTTCTATAAATACTCATTTCCGTAACAGCATCCTACCTTACAAAGATTAATTTATTTGACCTACTTAACCTCCGAATCTTAAAATATTGTCTTCATAAAAGTTGTAGGTAATGATCTTGTGGTTACTCAGAAATTTGAATCACTCAATTTGGAAATTTTATGAAAAGTTATGACCAAAATACAGAGGCTGTATCATGTTTAGGCAAAAATTGAAACATCGTATACAACGTTTTTAGGGGATATTACATTATCTCCCCCTTGGGAACATTCGTCCTCGAATGAGAAAAGACTTAGCTTGAGTAGAGTAGAGTATTAACAAACAACTTATCATTAATGCAACAGTGTAATTTAAAATATATTTCATAATTTTGCAAGCATATGACAAGAAAAGTTGAGATGTAAGGATTTCAAGTAATTGAGCAAGGACAACTTAATACCTTAGGTTTGGGTAGAGGGGAAAAGATGAGGGTATCTCTTAATCATATCCGCTTCCGCTTCCCATGTTGCACTTTCTATTTGTTGATTCCTCCAAAGGACTTTAACAGATGCAATTTCTTTGTTCCTCAATCTCTTAACTTGCCGGCCCAAAATTTCCACAGGAACTTCTTCATAGGTCAAGTTTTCTTCAATATTCACTACTGCCATAGGTACAATAGAACTAGAATCACCCACATGTTTTTTCAACATAGACACGTGAAACACCGGATGAACCATGGCCATTTCCAATGGTAATTCCAACTCATATGCAACCTTACCAACACGTCTCACAATTCTATAAGGCCCTACATATCTAGGGCTCAATTTCCCTTTCTTACCAAATCGAACCACACCTTTCATGGGTGAAACCTTCAGATACACCCAATCATCCACATTAAACTCAAGATCCCTTCTTCTAGTGTCAGAATAGGACTTTTGACGACTTTGAGCCGTCTTCAACCTTTCTCTAATGATCTTCACCTTCTCTAAAGCATCAAGTACCAAATCGGGGCCCAACAAGGTCATCTCACCTACTTCAAACCAACCTACCGGTGATCTACATCGTCTCCCATACAAAGCCTCAAACGGTGCCATCTCAATACTTGAGTGGTAACTATTATTATAGGCAAACTCGATGAGAGGTAGATGATCATCCCAATTCCCTTTAAACTCCAACACACAAGCCCTTAACATATCCTCTAGTGTTTGAATCGTCCTTTCGGCTTGCCCATCCGTTTGAGGATGGAATGCTGTGCTCAACTTTACCTTAGTACCGAGGCCTTTTTGAAATGATCTCCAGAAGTGAGAAGTGAATTGGGTACCACGATCCGAAATAATGGATAATGGCACACCATGCAACCTCACCAACTCCCGAATATACAACTTGGCATAGTCTTCGGCACTATAGGAAGTTTTAACCGGTAAGAAGTGAGCTGACTTAGTCATTCTATCAATAATTACCCAAATCGAGTCATGACGTTTCCGGGTATGAGGCAAACCCACTACAAAATCCATATTTACATTTTCCCATTTCCAAGTTGGGATTTCAATGTCTTGGGCTAGGACACCCGGTCTTTGATGTTTGACCTTCACTTGTTGACAATTTGTACATTCGGACACAAACCTTGCTATGTCCTTCTTCATGCCACCCCACCAATACAACTCCTTTAAGTCTCGGTACATTTTTGTTGAACCGAGATGAATGGAGTATCTAGAATTATGAGCCTCCATCAAGATCAAACTCCTTAGGCCATCAACATCTGGAACACATATCCGACCTTGGTAGTATAGAACCCCATCTCCCCCTTGGGAAAAGACTTCTATCTTCTTTTCCTTTACTAACTTCTTTAACTCGATAAACTTTGGGTCAAGATCTTGCTTTGATTTAACATCCACCACCAAAGAGGATTCAGAACTATTTTGAACAACCATACCCCCATCATTAGTACTACCCAACTTCACCCCTAATCTAGCCAATCGGTGAACATCTTTCACCAACTCCCTCTTCCTTTCATCCACATGGGCCACACTCCCCATAGATATTCTACTAAGTGCATCAGCAACCACATTGGCTTTACCCGGATGATAGTGCACACTCATGTCATAGTCCTTAAGGAGTTCTAGCCACCTCCTTTGCCTTAGATTAAGGTCCTTTTGGGTAAACACATATTGAAGACTCTTATGATCAGTATAGACATCCACATGCACCCCATAGAGGTAATGCCTCCAAATCTTCAGAGCAAAAACAACAGCCGCCAATTCAAGGTCATGGGTAGGGTAGTTGCGCTCATGCACCTTTAATTGCCTAGAAGCATAGGCTATTACCTTGCCTTTTTGCATTAAGACACAACCTAAACCAATCTTTGAAGCATCACAATAAACTACAAACCCTTCTAATCCTTCTGGGAGAGTCAAAATAGGAGCAGAGGTAAGTCGATCTTTTAAGGTCTGGAAACTCTTCTCACACTCATCTGTCCATATGAATTTGGATTTCTTTTGGGTCAATTTTGTCATAGGAGATGAGATGGAAGAAAAGCCTTTGACAAACCGTCTATAGTACCCGGCTAGACCTAAGAAGCTCCTAATGTCTGAAGGAGATAATGGTCTAGGCCAATTTTTGACTGCCTCTATTTTCTTAGGATCAACCTTGATTCCGTCACCGGACACTACGTGACCAAGAAATGCTACCTCCTTTAACCAAAATTCACACTTACTAAATTTTGCAAATAATTGTTTATCCCTCAATGTTTGAAGCACAACTCTCAAGTGATTTTTATGTTCTTCCTCACCCCGAGAGTAAATTAAAATATCATCGATGAAGACTACTACAAAGGTATCAAGGTAAGGTTTGAACACCCTATTCATCAAGTCCATAAACACCGCCGGTGCATTCGTCAACCCAAAACTCATCACCACAAACTCATAGTGACCATACCTTGTTCGGAAGGCTGTTTTGGGAATGTCACACTCCCTTACCCGTAGTTGGTGGTAGCCGGACCGAAGGTCGATCTTGGAGAAGTGACTTGCCCCTTATAATTGATCAAACAAGTCATCTATTCTAGGGAGTGGGTACTTGTTCTTAATGGTCATCTTATTTAATTGCCGATAGTCTATGCACATTCGAAGTGACCCATCCTTCTTTTTTACAAATAGAACGGGAGCACCCCATGGCAAAATACTTGGTCTTATGAACCCCTTCTCTAACAAGTCCTTTAATTGTTCCCTCAGCTCTTTCAATTCTGCTGGGGCCATGCGGTAAGGAGGAATAGAGATAGGTTGGGTATCGGGGAGGATATCAATACCAAAATCAACTTCCCTTTCGGGAGGGACACCGGGAAGGTCATCAGGAAAGACATCGGGGAATTCATTGACTATAGGAACTGACTCAAGAGAAGGACTTTTGGAGTTGACATCCCTAACCCTCACAATATGGTAAATACATCCCTTAGAAATCATTTTGCGAGCCTTAAGATAAGAAATAAACTGACCCTTAACCACCGAATCACGACCCTGCCATTCAATAACAGGCTCATTTGGAAATTGGAACTTGACTCGACGATTCCTACAATCTATGGAAGCATAAGATGCATGTAACCAATCCATCCCAAGAATGACATCGAAATCTATCATATCAAGCTCAATGAGATCACAAGGAATAACTTTATGCAAGATAGACACAAGGCAACCCCTATAGACCTTTCTAGCAATAACTGACTCACCAACAGGGGTAGACACCAAATAAGGCTCTAATAACATTTCAGGTAAAACATCAAATCTATTAGCAAGGAATGGAGTAACAAAAGATAAATTTGCACCCGGATCTAATAGTGCATACACATCAAAAGAAAAGACCTTTAACATACCGGTAATGACATTGGGTGCATCCTCAACCTCTTGTCTCCCATGCAAGGCGTAAAAGCGGTTGGGGCGTTGGACACCTCCTTGGACTTGTTGACCATGAGCAATTTGGCCTTGAGTCCTACCACCACCATCTCTACAATCCTTAGCATGGTGGCCCAGCTTGCCACACTTAAAGCATGCATTGGAGCCAGCTAAGCATTCCCCTTTGTGAGTCCTTCCACACTTCTTGCAAGCAGGGAAAGTTTGAGTAGCAACATTCTCTCTTGGAATCATTGGTTTACCACTCTTGTCCTTGTTGAACCTTGGAGGAGGAGTATTGGTGGAACCTTGCCCCATAAATCGTTGCCCACCTTGGCCTTTGCCATTGTTACCATAATCCGACCTTTGAGGGTTAAACCCTCCACCATCCACTCTAGCCTTTTTGAACCCCCTTGATCTCTCTCTAAGCTTCTCTTCTTCAATTTGTTCTGCGTAAGTCATTAACCGAGAGATATCCATCTCCTTGATCAACATGGCCGTTTTGCACTCCTTGGACACCAAGCTTGAGACACCGGAAATAAACTTGCTCATTCTAGCTCTTGGGTCAGAGACCATGAAGGGAGCATACTTTGACAACTTAGTGAATTTGAGAGCATACTCCCTCACACTCATACTTCCTTGACGGAGGTTGATGAACTCTTGGATTTTGGCCTCCCTTATCTCCAATGGGAAGAAGCGGTCTAGGAAGGCACCTTTGAACTCTTCCCATCCTATCGACCCTATTTCTTCATCCCTCTCAACAATCCATTGTTCGTACCACACTCGAGCCACACCTTTGAGTTGATAGGCCACTAGCTCGGCCTTCTCATTTGGTGGCACACCCATGATAGCCACAATCCGGTACACCTCATTAATGAACTCCATAGGGTCCTCATCTAGTTTAGAACCATCGAACTCGGGCGGATTCATCCTTTGGAAATCCTGAATCCTAGAGACTGGATTTTGCATTTGGGGAGGAGGAACACCTAGATTCCCTTGGTTAGCTACGACTTGAGCTAACAAAGTAATAACACTGCGAAACTCGGCATGGGTTACCCCATCCTCATGATGTTGGGCATTAGGAATCGGAGGATTTTGGTCCTCATTGTCAACCCTTGCTCTTTGAGGTGGTCTTCCACGAGTCATTATCTAGAGAACACAAAATGGGTCGTTAGTTAAAGGAAAGCTTAGGACACTCTAAGGCACGACATGAATTTGAAAGAAGTGAAAATTTTCCTAAACGCCTCATAGTCTCTTATTCATAATTGTGGCGCGCTTCACAACCATGAACAAGACCCTATTCGACGCGGTATGTTGGACTTCCAAGGATCATTCAAAACCTCGGGCTCTGATACCAAGTTTGTCACGACCCAAGCCTAGGGCCTAGACGTGACATGGCAAATGAGGAACCCGAAAGTACCTCAAACAAGCCTCTTAGCATTCTTTTAGCCTTTCATAGGTAATGATGATAAATAAACAAGCGGAAATCATAATAAATCTTCAACTTACATATGTCCAACAATACCTCTAACTATTAGATTTAACGGGGCTAAGACAAGTCCCTAGCTCACCCTCAATCATAATAGAAGAAATTCCATAGTAAAATATCTTAACATATCATAAACTAGAAAGATAAAGGAGTATTGTTCCCGGAACATGGGAACTCACCAAAAGTAGTCTTCAATGGAATATCAACTAGCCACGTGGAGGAGAATGAGGAGGAGCACTGATCCCTACATGGTGATATCATATAGGCAAAAGAGTATGCATTAGTACTTTGAATGTACTAAGTATGTAAGGATGCATGAACATTGAGGAAACATTAAAACATTTATGTAATATGGAACATAATTTAATGTATGCATAATAAATCATATATATATCCTTTAAAACATTCACTTTGTGGGAAATTAACCATAACCGACATTTAAGACCATGCGAGCTATTACATGGAATCCAACATAACCCCCTACGTTGGCCGGGGAGACTACTTGCCAGGTAGAACTCCGTCAACTTCAGTCATTTCTTTAACTTTAACTTTAAGGGCTATTTATGGATCCATTAGCCTAAGCCTACAAGGGCTCCTATGTTGGCACATAGTTAATGAGACAAGGGGTTGCTACTAGGATTCTCTTACCGAATCCCACCTCAATGCCTCATTCGGTGCTAAGTCAATCCCACGGAATAGTTTAATACTTCAAAATATTCATAGCATATAACTTGAGAATTCAAACATCATATTCGGTAGAATAGCTCATTAAAACATTTGATAATTCAAATATGCAAGAATTGTCCTTATTGCATAAAGAATCCATGATTCATATCATTTCATCATTCTTTCATTCCATAAGACTCTCTTTTTGATCATATATATTGCTTTCATAAATATTTATTTGGAGTCAAAGCTTTCAAGTCAAACTTTATTAAAAACATAGTAAAACTAGGTGGGTTCAAATCACTTCAACTTGCAAATATGTATGTAAATAAATATACATAAATACTTTGAAATCCATTAATTAAAAATCATGATTTAAACAACCCACCATGAATTTCAAGAACTTTTAAATAGATAAATAGAGGAATTACTTGTAAACCATCAATTCATACATATAAAATTATGTTGCATCAAAATAGACCAATAATCATTAGTTTAACCATAATTCATACTATTAAGTAAAATTAAGAATTTACATAAGAAAATATTACTTGAAATCAAGATATTTAATTGAAAGAGTTTTTAGACTACATGGGTGGAAGAACCCATGGATAAACACCCACATAACTTAGAGTAAAGCTTAAAGAAAATAAACATAATTTATCATATAATCAAAATAATTTAGATATGAGAGTGGAAGGAATACTCTCATTGAAACCTTACATACCTGGAAACCGAAGCTTTAGTTGGTACCGGAAGACTTAATGAACACTCTTGAGTCCTAGCTTCTCTCCTTGCCGGAACGTTTTGTGTACTACCCGGAATATATGAATCACCGGAATAGTATTTCTTCACTACTAAGAACTAAAACTATATTTGAGAATGTGTATAGAGAGAAGATTTGCTTGAGAAAGCTTGATGAATAAAATGAGGAAATAAGGTGGGTATTTATAGGTGGAAAAGATGACCTAACAATAAATAAAATAATTATAAATAAAAATCTGAAAATTTAGTGGAATATATTGATGTCATGGATGATGTTAAATGGAGGACAATTTATGTCATGAGTGATGTCAAATGTATCTAGATTTTTCTATGGTAGGTGAAATGAGTTATCTTTGACAGAATACTCTTTTTGGGAGCTGCGTTTGAATAAGATAAATTCCTTATTAGGATTTGGTGTCTTCATAAGAATTGTAGATATGGAAGTCTAGTTTCATATCGTTCAAGAATCAACCAATTTGGATAAACCTACAGTGATATATGATTTTTCTTCTATAAACACTCATTTCCGTAACAGCATCCTACCTTACAAAGATTAATTTATTTGACCTACTTAACCTCCGAATCTTAAAATATTGTCTTCATAAAAGTTGTAGGTAATGATCTTGTGGTTACTCAGAAATTTGAATCACTCAATTTGGATATTCCTATGAAAAGTTATGACCAAAATACAGAGGCTGTATCATGTTTAGGCAAAAATTGAAACATCGTATACAACGTTTTTAGGGGATATTACACACCAAAAGTAGTCTTCAACGAAATCTCAACTAGCCACGTGGAGGAGAACGAGGAGGAGCACTGGTCCCTACATGGTGATATCATGTAGGCAAAAGAGTATGCGTTAGTACTTTGAATGTACTAAGTATGTAAGGATGCATGAACATTGAGGAAACATTATAACATTTATGTAATATGGAACATAATGTAATGCATGCATAATAAATCATATAGATATCCTTTAAAACATTCATTTTGTGGGAAAATGACCATAACCGACATTTAATACCATGCGAGCTATTACATGGAATCCAACATAACCCCCTACGTTGGCCGGAGAGACTACTTGCCAGGTAGAACTCTGTCAACTTCATTCATTTCTTTAACTTTAACTTTAAGGGCTTTCATGGATCCATTAGCCTAAGCCTACAAGGGCTCCTATGTTGGCACATAGTTAATGAAACAAGGGATTGCTACTAGTATTTCCTTACCGAATCCCACCTCAATGCCTCATTCAATGCTAAGTCAATCTCACAGAATAGTTTAATACTTTAAAATATTCATAGCATATAACTTGAGAATTCAAACATCATATTCGGTAAAATAGCTTATTAAAACATTTGAAAATTCAAAAATGCAAGAATTATCCTTATTGCATAAAGAATCCATCATTCGTATCATTTCATCATTCTTTATTTTCATAAGACTCCTTTTTGATCATAGATATTGCTTTCACAAACATTCATTTAGAGTCAAGGCTTTCAAGTCAAATTTTATTAAAAACATAGTAAAACTAGGTGAGTTCAAACCACTTCAACTTGCAAATATGTATGTAAATAAATATACATAAATACTTTGAAATCCATTAATTAAAAATCATGCTTTAAACAACTCACCATGAATTTCAAGAACCTTTAAATAGAAAAATAGAGGAATTACTTGCAAACCATCAATTCATACATATGAAATTATGTCACATCAAAATAGACCAATAATCATTAGTTTAACCATGATTCATACTATTAAGTAAAAATAAGAATTACCATAAGAAAATATTACATGAAATCAAGAGACTTAATTGAAAGAGTTTTTGGATTACATGGGTGGAAGAACCCATGGGTAAACACCCACATAGCTTAGAGTAGAGCTTAAAGAAAATAAATATAATTTATCATATAATCAAAATAATTTAGACATGAGAGTGGAAGGAATACTCTCATTGAAGCCTTACATACCTAGAATCCGAAGCTTTAGTCGGAACCGAAGGTCTTAATGAACACTCTTGAGTCCTAACTTTTCTTCCCTCCGGAATATTTTGTGTAATATCCGGAGTATATGAATCACCGGAATAGTATTTGTTCACTACTAAGAACTAAACTATATTTGAGAATGAGTAAAGGAGTGTATAGAGAGAAGAGTTGCTTGAGAAATCTTGATGAATAAAATGAGTAAATAAGGTAGGTATTTATAGGTGTGGAGGAGGGACCTAACAATAAATAAAATAATTATAAAGAAAAAATCTGAAAATTTAATGGAAAATTGTGATGTCATGGGTGATGTTAAATGGAGGACAATTGATGTCATGAGTGATGTCAAATGTATCTAGATCTTTCCATGGTAGGTGAGATGAGTGTTTTTTAACAGAATACTCTTTTTTAGAGCTGTGTTTGAATAAGACAAATTCCTTATTAAGATTTGGTATCTTCGTAAGAATTGTAGATATGGAAATCTAGTTTTATATCATTAAAGAATCAACCAATTTGGATAATCCTACAGTGAGATATGATTTTTCTTCTATAAACACTCCATTCCATCACAACATCCTGTCTTACAATAATTAATTTATTTGATCTACTTAACCTCCGAAACTTAAAATATGGTCTGCACAAAAGTTGTAGGTAATGATCTTTTGGTTACTCAGAAATTTGAATCACATAATTTGGATAATCCTATAAAAAGTTATGCCTAAACTACAGAGGCTATATCATTTTTAGGCGAGAATTGAAACATCATATACAACGTTTTTAGGGGATGTTACATCTCTCGCAAAAGAAAAGATAATAATGTAGAAGCGCACTTGAATTTTCGGAATGATGATAATGAAGCAACTTCCTCAAATAAATATGAAGATATTGAGACAAATCTTGCTTATAAAGATGATGTGTTGACACCCAATTTTGACCCTCCACAATGAAAATTAGCTATCGAGTTTCTTTAAATTTCAAACATTTTTGAAATAATTAGATTTTATAAAAACAAAGATATTTTCATGTTATTCTTAACTATTTTTATCTTTTTATAAATTTTAATATAATATAAATATTTCTATATAACTATATCTTTGATTACTATTTATGTGGTTATTCAAAAATCATCTCAAAAGATTTTATTTTTTACTAAATACAATGTTAGTTAAGTTATATAATTATAGTTTGTATTTTTGAAATTCTTAGTTTTTTCTAAATAAAAAAATATCTCATTCTCCCTAATCAAAAATTCATGAAGAATTTGAAGTTTTTGGAGCCTATATAAAAACTTATATTCTCATTAAAAAGGGAGAAGAAGTGAGAGGTTTTTTAGCCACCCCAAAGTTAGAAATATTCTTAACTTGGCTAGGATTTTGGACTCTTGTCCCCTGTCTAAAAGTTAGAAATTTTTTTAGCTTTCAATCTATATTTTTTTTCGAGGAAAATAGGGAATTGAAGTCGAAATTTAGGCTAAGAACGAAGTTCTTAACGTCAAACCCACGAAGGTTCGGGTCTAAATTTTTAGTTCTTCTTTTTGTGGATTGAAGTTTCGTCAAGCGCTTGGATAGTGGTGAAGTCGTCTTCCGCTCATCTTCTTCATTCTCGCTGCTAGGAAAGAGGTAAAATCTTTTCTCAACTTTATTTTATTTAATTATTTCATGTTTTATATTTAGTTGATTCGTAGTTTTTTTAGCATGTATTAAGAATAGTTAGATTAATGATAAAAAATTCTTATAGTTGGCATTTGTTAGGATTAATTAGCTAGCATGTGTTAGAATTATTTCATTAAAACACTTAGTTTTTTTCATTATTTTTTCAAGTAATTTTCTTTGATAATATAGATTTTCATGTTTTCAATTTCTTCTTTTAACATGATTTAGATAATAAAAATGTGCTTAAGTTATTATTTTGTTAGAATTTTCATGACCTAATTGATTTAATTCTTTCTTTAAAATTTGAGTTAGTATAGTGTATATATTAATTCTGCGTCCTTTAGTTACTTGAATATATTTCTTCTTTCCTTTTCTTTGTCTACATATAATATATGTTATTAGTCACCTCTAGAATATCCATCAATTTGATACCTTAACATATCATGATATAGTCCTTGATTTAGCTTAAAGTGAGTAGATGCCTATTTAATTTTATTTTGGTGCATATGATATCGATTCGAGTCCATCTTTGGACTCGATCCTTGCATATTGTTGAGTTTTGAGTCTCCCATCATCTTGCTCAAATTGTTAGAAAGTTGATACATGGAAAGGAAACTAATATTCATGGTTTGAATATTGATATTGGGCTGGATACACGAAATATAGGTGGAAAACAGTGTCGTATATACTAATATATAGTATCTATACATTCTGATATGCAAGAAAATAATGCGGTATATACTGATATACAGTATATATACAGTGATGTACAACAGATACAAGGAACAAACAAGTGGTATACAGTGTGTATATAGTTCGATATATAAAAATAATATTGTATATACTGTATATAATGTATATACATGTCACGACCCAATCTAGGGCCTAGTCGTAACACGGCGATCGAAACTCCGAAGGACTCCAACCAAGCCTCTTGTACATATCATAAGCATACACATGGTAAAATAAAAGAAAAAACATCATACGAGAGTCTAAACCATGAATAGTAAATAAAGAATGACACATGACAACATAGACTCGAAACATTTGTCCAACTAGATGCCTTTACCCATGAATATGAGCGAGGGCTAAGACATGTATTTAGATCACCCTCAAAATGAAACATAAAGAAAGTCTTTGAAATAACAACCAACTCAATGACTAGTCTCTGATAAATGAGGACTCACCACAAACACCGCCGGATAGAAAAAACTTAACTAGCCACGTGGAATATGATCTTCAACGTCAACTCCTACATTATGAAATAATGTAGGCAAAAAGTATGCATTAGTAGATTGGAATGTACTAATTATGAGGGCGTGACATGCAACGTAAATCATAGAATGCAAAGGTCAAGTAAAACACATGATAAGATGGGACAAGTAAAGTCATGAGAAAATCATATTGACCAAAGCATTTTAAAAGCATATCTTCAAAATCATAACATACTTAAAAGATCATACATATGTGGGATAGGAACCATAACCGATAATAAGACCATGCAAGCTATAATATGGAATCACATTGTCTCCCCATACAATGCATAAAAGGAGAATTTACTTGGCAAGGTAGACTCTAACCCGCTAGGCGGGTCATACATATGCTATATATGGATCCAATAGCTAGTCCATGAAGGCAACCTATGGTGGCACGTAGTTTATGGGACATAAGGATGATACTAAGGCTTTTGGTAGGGCCCCCACCTCAAGTCCACTCGGTGCTAAGTCAAATCCCATGGAATACATACATAATATAAAATTATAATTTCATGTATCATAGTCATGATCATAGGTTTGAAATCATAGAGTAGCTCATTTTCATAACATTCTTGTAATGTGAGAATTTCCCTTTCATCATTACAATCATATTTGCATAATTCATATTGTTAGGCCTTAAGGCACCACATTGGGACCTAAGTTAACTTTCCATAATTTGCATGAAAATCGTCATTCAAAACATACTTATAGTCCATGATCATAATTGAAATAAATAATCATAATTCATACTTGGAAATTTATGATCATAACTTATACTTGAAATTAGGGTAAGACATGATGATTTTGAAGGTCTATCAACTCTAATATACTTACTTGAAACCCTTAACAAGAAGTCATCAATAGACTACTACAATCATTCACATATCTACAACCACACATTCAAGCTTCCTCAAACTAGCAACCAGCTACACACTCAACAGCCTACCACCACCCACAATAGTTTCCCTAAGGTGTCTAGTAATTTTGACATCCAGGTTCAAACTAGCCAACCTAAGGTGCCCATCAGCTATGCAAATGTTGTTCCTAGACATGTTGGACCTAAATCAGTCAATACCCAACCTCAACCAAATTCCACTAACCAAAACCCCCAGAAAAATAATTTTCCCAACTTAAAGGACCAGGTCCTTCAGCCTGCCCCTTACACTGTAGTTCAGACCTTTGCTGCCAAGCTCAGAAATAATCAAGCAAAAAATGAGGCTCCTATTGAATTAGCCACCCCTGAATACACAACCAAACAGGGCCTGCTTGCTGTGTTTTTTGAAAAAGAAGACTTTATGCACAAACTAGCTCAAAGATGCAAATACACCTTGGTTGGCAAATTTACCCACACCATGCCAAAGATAGAGTTGATAAGAAGGAGTTTTATCATTCAAACTCAGCTCTCAGGAGGTGTAAAAATTGCTCATTTCAATGCTAGACATGTCTACATTGACTTGGATAATGAGTTGGATTACAATACTGTCTGGACCAAACAAAGAATGACAATAGAGGGCCAACTCATGAGGATTCAGATATGGACACCTACTTTTAAACCGGATGAAGAAACCCCAATAGTGCCAATCTGGGTAGCCTTACCAGAACTACCTTGGCATTGCTATAACATGAAGTTCACCACTGCCCTGCTAGCCTCTGTAGGGAAGGTACTTTATCTAGACACTGCTTCCATACAAAAAACAAGGGGAAGCATAGCCAAGGTGAGACTTCAAGTGAATCTCACCAATAAAAGACCTCCCCATGTTTGGCTGGGATATGACAAAACTGATAAAACTCTAGGGAGGTGGCAAGCTATTTTATATGAAAATGTACCTGATTACTGCATGTACTACAAACATCAGGGTCACTTGATATATGTTTGTAATATTCAAAGAAGGGATGAAGAACAAAAAAAAAGAAAAGAAGAAGAAACAGCAAAAATGAACAAAAACAAGGAAGGCATGCTAACCAAGGATCATGATGACACAAATATCAATACATCTATAAACGATTCTCCTGCCCAGCCACAACAAACACTTGACAATGCAAAAGAACTGTTGTGGCAAGTTCAGAGAAAGAAACAATCTAAGGGACAAAATAAGCCCCAACAAACAAATGTGATCACTTCTATTCAACCACAGCAGAACAGGGGAGTTGATAAACCTCAGCAAAACATCACAGGTCCAGGTAAGTCCTCTACTCCTATTTATACTCTCAATAATTATGCTGATCTTATTACCCAGGATCAAACCAATAACCAAGATGCAGGAGAACCAAGTAACCAAAGGAATTCCACTTTGAAGAATTCAGCAAAAATGCAGGAAAACACCATAATCCAACAACAAGGTACTACTCAAGGGAGCAATGTACCAATGAATGCAGGTATTGACTTATTACTCCCCATACCCCTTACACCCCCACATCATACTTCTGCTGCTGTTGGCTGTGTAGTTGATGGAGGAAAGGTTGGAGGAGTAATGGAGAACCCCACTAATCTGCAGGATGGGGAACCCAAAAGGGGAGGGATTTTGTCTCATGTTCTGCATGAGAATATCACTGACCTTAGGAGTGCCCTTACAGCCCCTACTACCCCTGCACACAAGGCTCAAAATGACATACCAAATACTGAATCCATCAGAAGAGATCCCCCAACTGATGATTCTACCATTCAAAACATCTTAGGCTCTATGGCCAAGGATTTGGGATCCTTTGCAAGCATTAGTGGAAAAGACTCTAATGCAAAAAAGAACAAATTAAGCAAAAAAAGGAGAGAGGCCATCAAAAAGAAAACAAACCTTTCTGAGAAATACCAAACTCTTTTAACTGACAGTGTTGTAATGCAACAAAGTGAACAGGGATGTCAACAATTTGTACTTGCTGATGACCAGGTGGGTATAGATATCACCCCTCTTCAAAATCCAGAGGTAGCTACAGATCACTTCACCTGCAACACCAACATACAGGACCCTATTGATGAGTATGCTGTATGTGATTCAGAAAATGAAGAAGATAATAATTATCAGCCCTTGCATGATCAGGAGGAGGATGATATTATAAGTGAGCACTTAATAAAAAACATCAACCCCTCTTCTGAGAATATATATGAGGAAGATATCCAACAGGTGGCTAATTCACAAGGTCTATCTCCTAGAGGGATACATAGGACCAGATTCAGCAACAAGGCAAAAATTTCTACAAAAACTGCCCCCACAGGAAGACCAAGTACCAGGTCCCATACTTCAAGAATTTCTCAATGATTAGTACCCTTAGCTGGAATGTAAGGGGTATAAATACCCAAGGAGCCATGGATAGAATAAGAATTCTCACAAATATCCATCAAATTTCTTTTATAGCTCTAATGGAACCTTTTTCTGATAACTCTCAGTTACAATACTTCAGAAACCAGCTCAATATGGACCATGCCATCTACAATCCCAATGGTAAGATTTGGATTTTCTGGACCAAAGATGTGAATTGCAAAATTTTGGAGAATGATGAGCAACTAATCACTTGTGAACTCAATCATGTTTTGATCCCAAATCAATTCATCACTACCTTTGTCTATGCTAAATGTAAAGATCATCTCAAAAGACCTTTATGGGACAGCCTTCTACAGCAGTCTACTACATCTAATCCATGGTGCACTATAGGAGACTTTAATGTTATTGTAGACCCTGAAGAAAAAATTAGGGGGTGTCCCCTATAATATGAGAAAGAGTTTTGAGTTCATTAGCATTATTGAGGCTTCAGGTCTTCAAGACCTTGGTTTCTCAGGTCAGAAATACACCTGGTCCAACCTGAGGGGTATCAACTTTAGAATTTGGAAGAGACTTGATAGAGGGATGGTTAATGACAACTGGCTAGAAACCATGCCCCATACCAGCATTACTCATCTTCCTTCAGTGGGTTCTGATCACTGCCCCTTGCTCTTAGAAATGATTGACCAACAACACAACCCCATCAAGTATTTCAAATTCCTGAACTGCTGGCCTGAGCAACCTTCCTTCATGGATACTGTCAAGAATTGCTGGAGCAGACCTTCTAATGGAAATCCAATGTGGAGTTTTCATCAGAAAATAAAAAGACTTACTGCTACTCTTAGCAGCTGGTCAAGAAATCAATTTGGAGATATTTATGCTAAAGTCAAAGAATATGAGGAGAAGGCTAGACAAGCTGAAGAGAATCTGATCAGTCTGAACACCAATGAAAATAGGTCTCAACTGCATGCTATCAATGCTGAGTATATTAGATACATGAAGATGGAGGATTCTATCCTCAGACAAAAGTCTCAACTTCACTGGTTCAAAGAAGGTGACAGGAACTCTAGCTACTTTCATGCTCTCATCAGAGGCAGGAGAAGAAAGCTCCACATCTACAGAATCCAAAATGAAGAAGGCTCTTGGGTGCAAGGTGATAAAGAGATAGCTGATGCTGCTTGTGAATATTTCCAACAAATTTTTACTAGAAAGGAGGAGCACATCCAACAGCAGACACTCCAATGCATCCCTACAATGGTGACTGACAAAGACAATGATGAGCTACAAGCCATGCCTACTATGGAAGAAGTGAAAACTGTTGTTTTTACTATGAATCCTCACTCTGCTGCTAGCCCTGATGGGATGAATGGAACTTTCTTTCAGGTGTGCTGGGACATCATCAAAGAAGACCTCCTTAAAGTGATCATATCCTTCTTTTGTGGACAAACTATGCCTAAATATTTCACCCATACTTGTTTGGTTCTACTCCTAAAAGTAAACCATCCTACAAAAATCTCTGAGTTCAGACCCATAAGCCTTAGCAACTTCACTAACAAAATCATTTCCAAACTCCTCTACCTAAGACTTGCTCCTATTCTTCCCAACCTTATTTCCTTGAACCAATCTGGCTTTGTCAAGAATAGAAACATCTCTGAAAATATAATGCTTGCCCAGGAAATAATCCACCAGATCAAAAAACCAAATGT
The DNA here is from genome assembly GCF_947179165.1 of Solanum dulcamara. Lineage (NCBI taxonomy): Eukaryota > Viridiplantae > Streptophyta > Magnoliopsida > Solanales > Solanaceae > Solanum > Solanum dulcamara. Next base: position 26,435,434 of record NC_077242.1, read on the forward strand.
TGGAGGCAATGTTGTGATAAAACTTGACATGACCAAGGCTTATGATAGGGTCTCTTGGAATTACACTTGTCTTGTCATGAGAAGAATGGGATTTAAAGAAACTTTCATTGACATGGTTTGGAGAATCATGGCTGAAAATTGGTACTCTGTTATAGTCAATGGATCAAGACATGGTTTCTTTCACTCCACAAGGGGTCTCAAACAAGGTGATCCTCTCTCCCCTACTTTATTTGTCTTAGGTGCTGAAGTGCTGTCTAGACTACTGAATAATCTTCATCATCACCCCCAATTCCATGGCTTCTTTATGGCAAAAAAGGGACCTCAGATCAATCATCTGAGTTTTGCAGATGATATCATCATCTTTACTTCTGGAAGAAGGCACACCTTAGATCTCATTATGGAAACATTAACTACCTATGAAAGAGTTTCTGGACAATTGATTAACAAGCAAAAAAGTCATTTCATGGTTCCCTCTAATGCTTTCAAGTCTACTGTACTGAGAATCAAGAGTATCACTGGTTTCAACTAAAAGAGTAGTCCTATAATATACCTGGGATGTCCTATTTATATTGGTAGGCAAAGAGTTATTTACTACTCTGATCTTATTGCAAAAGTTGTAAGCAGGATAACTGGTTGGCATGCTAAAATCCTGAGCTATGGGGGTAGAGCTATTCTTGTGAAGCATGTTATTCAAGCCATGCCAATACATTTGCTTTCAGCCAGCATCCCTCCCTCAACCATCATTAAGCAGATTCAGAGCATCACTTCTAACTTCTTCTGGGGATGGATAAATGACAAGAGGAAGTACCGCTGGTCCTCATGGAAGAACCTTAGCTATCCTTATGATGAAGGGGGCATAGGGTTTAGACAAATCACTGATGTGGTCAAATCTTTTCAATACAAGCAGTGGTGGACCCTTAGAACCAAGAACACCTTATGGGGAGAATTCCTTAAATCCAAATACTGTCAGAGGGCCAATATTAATACAAAAAAGTGGGACACTGGTCAGTCCTTAATTTGGAAGCACCTCATGAACAACAAACACAACATTGAGCCTCACATTCAGTGGCAAATTAAGTCTGGATCTTGTCTTTTTTGGTGGGATAACTGGCTGGGTGTTGGCCCTTTAGCTTATTTTTCTGCTAACAGCTGTAGGTTTAACCACACCCAAGTTTCAGCTTTTCTAACTAATGGCCAATGGAATGTTGATCTCATTATCCAAAAAGCCCCTCCTCAGTTTGTTCCTAACATTTTAGCAACTCAATTCAGCTACCACCCCCTCAAACAGGACCATCCATACTGGATTCCTACTACCAATGGGGAGTTCAGTTGTTCTTCTGCCTGGGAGCTCATTAGAGACAAAAGGACAAATACTATGCTGAATGCATGTACTTGGCACCAACTAATACCTTTCAAATGCTCTTTTCTTGTTTGGAGAGCTCTTAGAAGGAAATTACCTACCAATGAGAAAATAACCAGCTTTGGCAAACCCCCCTCTCAGTGCCATTGTTGTGAAACCCCTGGCCAAGACACCATTGATCACACTTTTGTTGCAGAAACCTTTGCCAAGAATATTTGGAGGGTGTTTGCTGATTCTTTGGGCATAAAAAAAGATTACACACCTCTTATAAATATGCTTATGAGATGGTGGACATCTAAACACAAGAATGCAGCACATAAACTCCTGTTACAAGCAATCCCTATCTTCATTTGTTAGAACTTATGGAAGAATAGATGTGCTTCCAAATATGGTGGGAAGAAATCTAACCTTTCAAGAGTCAAATTTTCTGTCTACAAAGGCATCTCTAACCTGCTCATCACAGCTTTTCCATATATTGAATGGCCAAATAACTGGAAGGACCTAGTCATTTCAGTGGAACAATGCTACCATGACACCAAAATTACCCCTGTATGCTGGATCAAACCAGCTGATCACATGGTAAAGCTAAATATAGATGGTAGTGCCCTAAACAACCCAGGCAACATTAGTGGAGGAGGAATACTTAGAAATACTCATAGTGACCTTATCTTTGCCTATGCAGTTCCATTGGGGGAAGGAACTAACAACCAAGCAGAAATCAGGGCTGCTATCTTTGGTCTATCTTGGTGTATTCATCTTGGTTATTTACAGGTAGAGTTAGAGGTAGATTCTCAACTACTAATCAGGTGGTTACAATAAGAAGCAAAACCCCCTTGGTCAATAAAGGAGCTGCTGGACAATTTAAACAACATCATCAACCAATTCCAAACTTTCAGCTGTAAACACATCCTTAGAGAAGCAAATTACACAGCTGATGTCTTATCCAAACACAGCCACAAATGCAAATCTCTTGAACTCTATTTCACTGTGCATGATCTCCCCAAACAAGCTAAGGCATACCTTGAGATGGACAAGCTGGAAATGCCTTCTTTCAGAAGAAAGAAACTCAGGAGACTAAAGAAACCTCCCTAACTCATTCTTTTTTTGGTTCTAACTCAATCTTCAACATGCTTTTATCTATGCATAGCTACAAATACCTTGAAGATCTCACAGTTAGAACTCCTGGCAAAAGGAAAATCTCCCTTCCTTATTACTATCTTTATTATTTTCTTAGAATAACCAGTCTAACCTTAGAGGTAAGAAGTAGAATAGTTTGTATTTTGTCTTCTCTTCCTTCTTGGCTTAACAGGTATAGGAATTCAAATGTTAGCAGACTTTGCACAAGCCACATTACAGAAGTAGCAGTGGCTCCAATTGATAAACAACAGCAGCTTTCTAACAACAGCATAAGAGACCAAAAGCAACCAGCAGTACTTAACAAATACATCAGGCATCACCAAAATGCCTCCATATTGTGCAGGATTACTGCAAATACACTTCCTGAAGATCCCATGGAGTTTCAACTCAAATGGATAATTGGAGACGTTAGTCGAGCGACCTTGAAAAAGTTATCAGACTTAAGTCCCTAAATGGAGCTTTTCACAACTTGGAGCCTCCAGCCTGTCCAAATGACCTACAAATGTTGCAAGAATATAGAAAATACAGTATTTGCAAATCCCAAGAAGTTTCACCTCCAACGGATAATTGGAGACGTTAGTCGAGCGACCTTGAAAAAGTTAGTCGACTTAAGTCTCCAACTGATGCACTTCACAACTTGGAGTCTCCATCTTGTATAAAAGACCCCCAAATGTTGCAGGAATACAACAAATATAGTAATTGCAAATCCCAAGAAGTTTCACCTCAATCGGATAATTGGAGACGTTAGTCGAGCGGCCTTGAAAAAGTTAGCCGATTTAAAGCTAACAAGCTCCAAAGCACTCTTTGAGGTCTGTTACTTTCAATGCTTTGTGGTTGTTTGTATGTGCAGGTGCTCTAAGGAACTGATCATGAGGAAAGGTCTTCTCCTGAAGGTAACTTGCAATAACAAATAACTGAGCTTTTCCACTATGGAGGCACCAGGAAGCTGGCTACAGGTTTGCAGCAGACTATACCCCCCCCACATTTCTTTGTTTCTTTGGCTACTTGTTTGTGCAGGTATACAGAGATCCAAACAAAGGGAGACAAATTCTAGAGATGCAGGAGCATCACCAACCTTCACCAACAATCCAACCATGCCAGATTCCATCCTTTATTACCTGCATCAACACCATTACATCCAAGCTACTTGGAACTCCTTGTTTGATTATTTATTGGAGTGCATACACATAATACAGCAGCAATGGAACCTTCCAAAAGTCAAGGCTCTATCAGTTAAACACTCAAACCAAGGCTACTTCTCCTACATGTTGCAATATACAACAGCAAAATCTTGGTGCAACAGGTACAACTGTTTCAACAACAATAACAACATGAGGAGCTACATCCACAACAATTGGTCCATCCACAGCAGTTCTATTTGTGGATCTTTGTTTTTGGTCTTGTTGGCTTGGTGTTATGCAGTTGCAGGTAGCTGGAGAACATTTGGGGATACAAGCCTCAATACACAACATCTCCAGCAACATGCACCATCCAAGAAGCTTGCAGAACTGCAGCATGAATCAACAGAATTGCACCTCTTAATGTGCAATTCTACTGCAGGATACTACAGTTTAGAAAGGAAACAGGAAGTTGAAGCCTCCCTTAAACCTACTACAAGATTGCAGCTGGATCCCCAATCCACAACATCTCCAAACATGCTGACTAATACAGCTCCAAAGCGGCTGACTGATACACTTCCTTCCATTTTTCAGCCTCCATAGCTGCTATAATCATGATATTAATGTTGATGCATCTCTCCATTTGGACTTACTTGGTATGACAAGACTAAAAAGGGCAAGATGAATAGAACTTTCTCATCCCATGCGTTCTCATGGAAGGGGAGAGCCTCCCATAGGTTTAATGCTTTCTAGTTTTTAGTTAGCCTCTATTTTGTAATGGGAATGAGTTAGCCAACCTTAGTAGGTTAGCCGACTTATGAACCAACATAGGATCGGAGGTAAGGTTTATGTCCCCCTCCGTGTATTTTTACTTTATTTATTTATGTTAAGGCTTGGGGGTGCTGCTCAACCCCTGACTGTGCACGAGAGGTGGGAGCCTCGTGTAGGGTCTGTTCCCCCCCCCAAAAAAAAAATTCTAACCACTTTATGGCTCCCTTGAAGTCAACATCACTTAATAATTTTCGTGTCTACCCTAGCATTTCTATATCCTTACTAGAATTCATTCCTACCAAAGGTCACACCAATATACTCTTACCTATCTATTGTACATAACAAGGTCTCATTTAGCTCGTCCTCCATATCTATAACCTTAAATGGATCAAGCATACCACAATTATCATAATACAGAACACCCACTCTTCCCTCAATCTTCCCTAACTCATCCATCGAGATCTATGAACTTTACTCAATATCATTTCTATTAGGCTATCAACATTGGGACACACAACCGACCTTGGTCATAAAATACTCCATCTCCCCCTTGTGAGAGAACCTTTATCTTCTCATCAAACATCAATTTCTCATGCAATACCCATCATATTTCCTAACCATATCAAACAAGAACACCACCCTCATTAGCATCACTCAAACTTACCCCTATATACCCAGTCACATAAGGGTATTAACCGAAAAAGGCTCTAGAAATATTTCAGGACATACATCAAATCTTATAGAAAGGTAAGGAGTAATAAAAGATAATGTGGCACCCGGATAAACTAAAACATAAACATCAAGGTCAAACACCCACACTTACTAATAATCACATTAGGAGACTCCTCAACCTCTTGCCTAGATTGAAGTGCATATAACTATTATGGTGTGGGCTGCCACATTATTGAGCTTGTCCAACTTGAGTAGCTTGCCTTTTAGGACATATTTTTATCCCCTTGTTAGGGAATTTGGATACCTTGTGCCCCCTTTTACCACATCCAAAACAAGCACCCGTTCCGATCAAACACTTACCCAAAACTAGAGCCTTAAAACAAGAACTGAAGCTACCCTTCACTACTGAATCATCACCCTTTCATTATAGAATAGACTCATTTGGGAATTGAAACTTGACTCAATGAGTTCTACCATCTATAGAAGCACAAGATGTATGCAATCAATCCATACTAATCATTACCATTTCAAAAAGGAAATTCACACTTACCGGATAAAGCACCATATTAATTTTGGGGACCCACAGAGGGATAGGGCTGAGATCGCTGACGACTATCCTTATCATTTTTAGCAACCGATGGACAATGCCTCAACTTATGATCCTTCGCACCACAACTAAAAAAATACACCCGAACCGGCTAAACAATCTCCCGGATGGTACCTTCTACACTTTTGGCATGCAAGAAAAGCTTGACCACTATAATTGTTACCTTGATATCTAGGGTTAGGGACCCTATCCTTGTAATACTTAGGCACTAAAGGGTTATCAAAAGATGATCCATAATCAATTTGGGCCTTCTTAGTCAATCTAAGAACCCCCTTAAGCTTTTCCTCTTCAATTTTCTCAGTATGAGTCATGAGTCTAGAGATATCCATTTCCTTTATTAACATGGCCGTCTTACATTCTTCAACAACTAAATCTAAAACCCTTGATATAAACTTACTCATTCGGGCTCGAGGGCCGAACACCAAAATCGGAGCATACTTGGACAACTTCATGAAGTTGAGGGCATACTCCCTCACATTCATACTCCCTTGCTTCAAGTTGATAAATTCCATCACCTTCGCCTCCCTCAACTCTAAGGGAAAGAAGCGGTCAAGAAAAGGAACTTTGAAATCCTACCAATCTAAAGGGCCTCTTTCAACCCTTTCGGCCTTCCATTGGTCAAACCACACTCGAGCGACACCCCTTAGTTGGTAGGCCGCTATCTCCGCCTTCTCTTCCAAAGACATCCCATAATATCCATAATCTTATATACCTCATAAACAAAGTCTTAGGGATCCTCATCGCCTTTCAAACAATGGAACTCGAAAAGGTTTATTCTTGTGAAGTCTCTAACTCTTGAAGCCGGTGTGATCACATTTAGAGAAGCCATTACTCTTTGGTTGGACACTATGCGAGCTAGCATAGTGATAGTGGTCAAAAACTCCTCATTAGTTACTTGATCGGGAAGAGGACCATTAGCTTGATGGATTTGTCTTCTCAGAGGCATGTTCTGAAAATCGCAAAGAACAATCGTTAAGAGGGAAGGGCTTAGAGTACCACTATATCGTACGATATGGATCATGAAAGAAGTGAGAGTTTCCTAAGATGCCTTACAACCTCCTACTCATAAGTGTGGCATGCTTCACACCCATGAATAAGACTCTACTTGACGAGGCATGTTGGACAGCTTAGGACACTTGAAAAACCTTGTGTTCTGATACCAAGTTTGTCACGACCCGACCTAGGGCCTAGTCATAACATGGTGATCGAAACCCTAAAGGACTCCAACCAAGCCTCTTGTACGCATCATAAACATACACATGGTAAAATAAAAGAGAAAATATCATAAGAGAGTCTAAACCATGAATAGTAAATAAAGAATGACACATGACAACATAGACTCGAAACATTTATCCAACTAGATGCCTCTACCCATGAATATGAGCGAGGGCTAAGACATGTATTTAGCTCACCCTCAAAATAAAACATAAAGAAAGTCTTTGAAATAATAACCAACTCAATGACTAGTCCCTGATAAATGAGGACTCACCACAAACACCGCCGGATAGAAAAAGCTTAACCAGCCACATGGAATATGATCTTCAACGTCAATCCCTACATTATGAAATAATTTAGGCAAAAAGTATGCATTAGTAGATTGGAATGTACTAATTATGAGGGCGTGACATGCAACGTAAATCATGGAATGCAAAGGTCAAGTAAAACACATGATAAGATGAGACAAGTAAAGTCATGAGAAAATCATATTGACCAAATCATTTTAAAAGCATAACTTCAAAATCATAACATACTTAAGAGATCATACATATGTGGGATAGGAACCATAACCGATAATAAGACCATGCAAGCTATAATATGGAATCATGTTGTCTCCTCATACAATGCAGAAAAGGAGAGTTTATTTGCCAAGGTCGACTCTAACTCGCTAGGCGGGTCATGCATATGCTATATATGGATCCAATAGCTAGGCCATGAAGGCAATCTATGGTGGCACGTAGTTTATGGGACATGAGGATGCTACTAAGGCTTTTGGTAGGGCCCTCACCTCAAGTCCACTCGATGCTAAGTCAAATCCCATAGAATACATACATAATATAAAATCATAATTTTATGTATCATAGTCATGATCATAGGTTTGAAATCATAAAGTAGCTCATTTTCATAACATTCTTGTAATGTGAGAATTGTCATTTCATTATTACAATCATATTTGCATAATTCATATTGTTAGGCCTTAAGTCACCACATTGGGACCTAAGTTACCTTTCCATAATTTACATGAAAATCATCATTGAAAACATACTTATAGTCCATGATCATAATTGAAATAAATAATCATAATTCATACTTAGAAATTCATGATCATAGCTTATACTTGAAATTAGGATAAGACATGATGATTTTTAAGGTCTATCAAATATTACTCATTTGGAAGCTGAAGATTTTATCAATATTGACTGAAGAATTGATCATATAACTGGGGATAAATATTATAAAAATAGTTATTATTTTTCTTATTATGTTTGATATTATGTTTTCCTTCATAAAAATATTTTTTAAGGCAATGCAATTGATTAAAGTTTCTTATGTTGTTAGTTTTTCATGTTCTTATAATGTATCTTTTTATTTATGAAGAATATGGAAATTCTCCAGTCATCAGTTGGATCCAAAATCAATTATGATGATATGTGTCTTATTGATAGTGCTACAACACACACTATTTTAAGAGATAACAAATATTTCTCTTGTTTGATTATGAAAAAAGCTAATGTTAATACAATATTTTGTAACACAAGATTAATTGAAGGATCCAAAAAAGCTAAAGTTGTACTAACAATTAAAGAAGCATTATATTGTAGTAAGTTTTAAAGAAATTTATTATGTTTCAAAGACATTCGTCAAAATGGTTATCATATTGAGACTACAAATGATGAAAAGAATGAATATCTTTACATTACTACAATGATGTCAGGCAAAATATTTATACTTGAAAAGTTACCCGCTCTTTCATCCGGCTTATACTTCACAAGTATTAGCATGGTTGAAACATATGCCATAGTAAACCAAAGGTTTATTAACTCAAATGATTTTATTATTTGGCATGACCGATTGGGTCATCCCTGTTCTAATATAATGCTCAAAATAATTGAGAGTTCACATAGACACTCTTTGAAGAACCAAAAGATTCTTTAATTTAAAGAATTCTCTTGTGCTGCATGTTCTCAAGGCAAATTGATTACTAGACCATCGATAATCAAAGTGGGTATTGAATCCCTAGTATTTTTGGAGCATATACAGGGTGATATATGTGGGCCCATTCACCCATCATGTGGACCATTTAAATATTATATGGTTTTATTAGATGCATCTACAAGATGGTCACATGTGTACTTATTATCAACTCGTAATATGACATTTGCAAGATTACTTGCTCAAAAAATTAAGTTAAGAACACAATTTTCAGATTATGTAATAAAGACAATTCATCTTGATAATGCTGGTGAGTTCACATCTCAGGCATTTAATAATTATTGTTTGTTCACTAGGATAACAATTGAGCATCCGGTTGCTCATATTCATACTCAAAATGGTCTAGCAGAATCATTGATTAAACATCTCCAATTAATTGCTAGACCAATGCTTACGAGGACAAAACTTTTCATTTCATTATGGGGTCATGCTATTTTGCATGCAATAAGTCTTGTGCGGATCAGACCCAAAAGTTATCATAAAGTTTCCCCATTACAATTGGGTTTTGGTCAGGAGCCGAACATTTCCCATCTTAGAATATTTGGATGTGCAGTATATGTTCCAATTTCTCCACCACAACGCACAAAGATAGGACCCAAAGAAGATTAGAAATATATATTGGGTATGAATCTCCTTATATAAAATATTTAGAACCTATGACTAGAGATTTATTTACTGCAAGATTTGTTGATTGTCATTTTGATGAATCAATATACCCAGCATTAGGAGGAGAAAATAAGCAGTTGAAAAATAAAATAGATTGGAATGAATTATCACTATCTTATTTAGATCCTCATACAAATACATGTGAACTAGAAGTTCAAAAGATAATTCATTTGCAAAATATTGCAAATCAACTGTTAGATGCATTCACTAACCTATCAAGAGTTACTAAATCTCATATTCCAGCTGCTAATGCTTCAATTCGAGTTGATGTCTCAGTAGGACAATTAATTAATGCAAATAAATCTAAACCACATTTAAAATATGGTAGACCGATCGGTTCCAAAGATACAAATACTCAAAAAAAAAGGAGCAAACAATCAAGATGGTCATGATATGAAAGAACCTGCTTAAGAAGAGCGAGGAGATAGAACAATTGATAAGACCTTGGAAGAGGTTAAGGTGCTTGAAAATGATAAATAAATTTCAGTAAATTATGTCTCATCAGGAAAATATAGAACCAAAATAATGTAATTCCCGATAATAATTTTGCTTATAATGTTGCTATTGAAATAATACAACAAAATGGGGATCTTGAACCAAAATCTATCGATGAATGTAGACAGAGGAATGATTGGCCAAAATGGAAAAATGCAATTCAAGTTGAATTAGCTTCTCTTAAAAAATGTGAAGTTTTCGAACCGATAGTCCAAACACCTGAAGGTATAAAACAAGTGGGGTACAAATGGGTCTTTGTGCGAAAACGAAATGACAAAAATGAAGTCGTAAGATATAAAGCACGACTTGTGGCACAAGAATTTTTGCAAAAACCTGACATTGATTATATGGAAACATATTCTCCTATGGTGGATGCAATCACTTTCGGATATCTTATCTGGCAGTTCATGAAAAACTTGGCATGCATCTGATGGATATCATTACAGCCTATTTATATGGTTCTCTTGATAACAATATTTTTATGAAAATTTCTGAAGGATTTAAAATGTCTGAAATATATAAAAATTCCCAAAAAACTTGTTCAATAAAACTTTAAAAATCTTTATATGGGCTAAAACAATCAGGGCGAATGTGGTAAAATCATCTTAGCTAATATATGCTAAAAGAAGGATATAAAAATGATCCAATTTATCCTTATATCTTTATGAAAAGGTCTGGATCTGAATTTGTCATAATAGCCATATATGTTGATGATTTGAATATTATCAGAACTCCTGAAGAACTTTCAAAGGCAGTAAAATATCTGAAAAGGGAATTTGAAATAAAAAATCTCGGAAAGATAAAATTTTGTCTTGGTCTACAAATTAAACATTTTGCAAATGATATATTTGTCCATCATTCAATATATACAAAAAATATTTTAAGGAGATTTTACATGGATAAAACACACCCACTGAGTACTTCAATGGTTGTGAGATCTCTTGATATTAATAAAGATCCATTTCGACCTTATAAAAATGATGAAGAGCTTGTTGGTGCTGAAATACCATATCTTAGTGCAATTAGTGCATTAATGTATCTTGCCAACAACTCTAGACCAGATATAGTTTTTTCAGTAAACTTGTTATCAAGATTTAGTTCTTCTCCAATGCGAAGAAACTTGAATAGAATTAAATATGTATTCAGATACCTCCGAGGGACCATAGATATGAGATTATTTTACTCAAATGAATCCATGTCAGAATTGATTGGTTATGCAGATGCAGGATATTTGTCTGATCTTCATAAAGGTCGATCGCAGATAGACTACTTATTTACATGTGGTGGTACAGCTATATCATGACATTCAATAAAGCAAACTATGGTTGCCACTTCTTCAAATCATACAGACATAATAACCATTCATAAAGAAAGTTAAGAATGCGTTTGGTTACAATAGCTCAACACATTCAAGAAACATGTGGCTTTCTTTGACAAGAGACACTCCAACAATATTGTATGAAGACAATGCTGCATATATAACTCAATTAAAGGAAGGATACAACAAAGGAGACATAATAAAACATATTTCACCAAAATTCTTCTTTACCCATGATTTTCAAAAGAAAGGTGAAATAAATGTTCAACAAGTTCGTCCAAGTGATAATTTAACCAATATGTTCACCAAGGCATTGCCAACTTCAACCTTTGAGAAATTGAGATACAAGATTGAAATGCGTCATCTTTGAGATATTAAATGATGTCTTCATTAGGGAGAGTATAATATGCGCTGCACTCTTTTTTTCTTATCTAGGTTTTGTCCCATTGGTTTTTCTAGCAAGGTTTTTAATGAGGCAGCATTCAAGGTGTATTATTAGATGTGTGTATTTTTTTCCTTCATTAGGATTTTTTCCACTGGATTTTTCCTAATAAGATTTTAACGAGGCACAACGTCTATGGGTGTTTGGGATATTTGTTCTTTCACTAGAATTTTTCTTTTGTACATGAACATTCAAGGGGAAGTGTTGAAAAAAGTAGATAAAGTAGATGTCCATGGGACGTATTTCCACTGTAGTGAATAGTATTTTTACTGTGGATGAACAATAAAATCACTATAGAATCACGCTTTTTGCAATGTAGTAGCACGCGTTCTTTTCCTTCGTCTTTGCCTATAAAAGGCACTCGTTTTCTGCAATGAAAAATTTACACTCAATTCTTTCAACTCTCTCTCTTTCTCTTAGCATCTCTCCTTCTTATTAATTTGTTAAGTTAGTTTATTTTATAATAGTTTATTATTAATTTTTATTTAAATATATAATAGCATACCTTCAAACACATATTAAAATGACTATGTTCTAGCATAACATTAACAAATCAATTACTATTTGAAAAAAAGGAAATATATAAGCAACTTCAAATTGATATATAAATGAACTGAAATAACTTCTTATTTATAGATGAATTGAACCTACTGGCAAAACTGCTTGTAAGTTTCTTATAGGAACCTGCTTGCAGATCTGCTTGTAAGTTCTTTAGGAGTTTGCTTGTAGAGAAGCTTATAGGAGTAATAAATGGACATCCACAATTAAGTGTATTCATTATACTCCCCCTTGGATGTTCATTAATAGATAATGTGTCTCATTTAAAAACTTACTATGAAAAAATTATTAAGAATAAGTCCTAATGAAGGAAAAAGAGTACATGTATCTAGTAATACCTATTTGCTAGCTGCCTCATTAAAAACTTACTAGTAAAATCCAATGGAAAAAACCTTAGTTAAGGAAAAAAGAGTATAGTGCATATTTTACTCTCCCTAATGTAGACCGCGATTCAGCTATCTAAGTTTTTGCATTCCAATCTTGTATACCATTTTCTCATGCATTGAAGTTGGAAAATATTTGGTGAATCTGCTGGATTATCACTTGAACGGATTGTTTATACATCAATATCACCATTCTTTTGAAGATTATGTGTGAAGAATAATTTTGGTGAAATGTACTTCGTTCTATCTCTTTTTATGAAGCCTCCTTTTAATTGAGCTATGCACACAACATTGTCTTCGAATATAATTGTGGATACTTTGATATCATACTCCATGCCACATCTTTCTTTGATGAACGACATCATTGATCTCAACCATACACATTCTCTACTTGATTCATGAATCACTATTATCTCAGCATGATTTGAAGAAGTAGCAAAAATAGATTGCTTTGTAGATCGCCACAATATAGCATTTCCTCTGTAAGTAAACTTATAGCCTGTTTGAGATTGAGATTTATGTGGGTCCGATAAATAATCTGTATCTGCATGACCAATAAGATTTGCACAACCTTTGTTAGTAAAAAAAAGAATCATATCAATAGTCCCTCTTTAGATATCGCAGAATATGCTTGACACCATTTTAATGTCTCCGCGTTAGGAAGAACTATACCTTGCTAGTAAATTAATAAAATATGCTATATCAGGTCTAGTTGTGTTAGCAAGATACATAAGTGAACCAATAGCACTGTGATATGGTACTTCAGGACCATGACGTTCTTATTTTCTTTTGGAGGTCGGAACAAATCTTTATTCACTTCAAGTAATTGAAGAACCATTAGAGTACTTAATGGATGTGCTTTGTCCATATAGAATCGTTTTAAAATTTCTTCAGTGTAGGCAGATTGGTGGATGAAATCTCTATTTGCTAAATGTTCAATTTTTAGACTAAGACAAAATTTTGTCTTTTCAAGATCTTTCATATTAGATTCTTTGTTTAGATATTCAATTGCCTTGTGCACCTCTTCAGGGGTTCCAATGAAATTTATGTTATAAACATAAATAGCGAGTATACCAAACTCTGATGTTGTTTTCTTAATAAAAATATATAAAAAATAACATTATTTGTATAACTTTCATTTATCAAGTACTCACTAAGGTGATTATACCATATACGCCCCGATTGTTTTAGACTATATAACACTCTTTGTAATCTGATTGAGAACGTCTCTCGAGACTTAGAATTACATGCTTCACGCAATTTGAATACTTCTAAGATTTTCATATAAAGTTCATTATAAAGTGAACCATAAATATAAGTTGTAACCACATCCATTAGATGTATTTCAAGATTTTCATGTATAGCTAAACCAAAAAGATATCAAAAAGTTATTGCATTCATAACAAGTGAATCCTTGTGCAACATGGCATACCTTGTATCTTACAATTTTATTTCTCTCATTTTATTTTTCACAAAGACCCATTTATAGACAATTGATTTCACATCATCAGAGGTTTGGACTACAGGTCTAAAAACCTCATGTTTAGCAAGTGAGTATAATTTTTATTGAATTTTCTCTTGCCATTTTGGCTAATCACATCTTCGTCGACATTCTTCGACATATTTAGGCTCAAAATCTTCACTTTCTTGCATAAGGTTAAGTGCTATATTATATGTAAAAACATTATCCACTATAATTTTTGATTGATCTAAATTTATTCCATCATCAGTAGAACTTATTGAAAGTTCTTCATTCAGTTGAGTCTGTTCATTGATTTCTTTAAAATTATCCAAATTAATCAGATCTTGAACTTATTTATGAGATTAGTTTATAGTGTCATCTTTATCATTTCTCCCGCTTCTTTTTATAAGATTTTTATCCTTTGAACTCAATGGTCTACCACACTTCAGGCGTATTTGGGATTTAGAAACTATGACACTAATAGATAGTCCTTTTGACACATCAATCTAGATAGGAACATTCACTGCAGGGATATGTGACTTAGTTATCTGTTTCAAATAAGTAAATGCATCTAGCATTTGATTTGCTATTTTCTATAAGTGGATGATCTTCTGGACCTCCTGCTCACATATAGGGGCACGTGGATCAAAATGAGATAGCAACAAAATTTTCTACTCAATTTTCCTTTTAGATTCTTTTTTCTCTCCCCCTAATTGTGGGAAATTTTCTTCATCAAATTGACAATCTGCAAATCAAGCAGTAATTAAATCTCCTATCAACAGTTTAAGGCAGCGAATTATGTAGGGTGAGTCAAACCCAACATCTATGCCTCAACCTTTGTTGAGGCCCCATCTTAGTGCACTGTGGTAGTGTTACAAGCACGTACACCACACAACCAAAAATTTGTAGATATGTTATATTTGGCTTATGGCCAAATATTTATTGTGACAGAGAGTGTTTGTTATAATTAGTCTGTTTAAGATGAACGAGTGTTGCTACATGTAAGATAGCATGACCCCAAATAGTAGTGGGCAATTTCGTTATCATAAGAAGTGGTCTTGCTATCAATTGTAGGTGCTTAATAAATAACTTTTCAAGGCCATTTTGAGTATGAACATGAGCGTCGGGATGTTCAATTCTTATCCAATTGCTAAGCAATAATCAAGAAGAACATCTTACTCAACAAGAGTATCGGAAGAGATGCGCCTTCGGGACTTCTCTTTTCACACCCGTCAACAAGATATCATAAGTTTCTTTTAGAATTTATTCTGCGTAAAAACTTGAAATGTAAATTCTCCAGCATTATCAAGAAAAATAGCCTTAATAGGATAATATGAGAATTGCCTTTTTAATCTTACTATTTGTATTAATTACTTCGCAAATGCCAGGTTGCGAGATGATAAAAGGTAGATATAAGACCATCTTGAAGATGCATTTCTTAGGATCATAAAATATCTAAACAATCCACTAGGTGAATCAATAGGTCCACATATATCCCCATGTATACATTCTAAAAAGTAAGGGAATTCGATACCAACCTTCAATGATGATGGTCTGACAATTAACTTGCCTTGATAACAAATATCACATGGAAATTCATCATTTATAAGAATCTTCATATTCTTTAATGGACGTTTAGATTAATTTTCAAGAATTTATCTCATCATTATTTATTCAAGATGACCTATTTTGGTCATGCCATAGCACAAAAATATTTAAACAATAAACTTCTGATTTATGTTTGAATGTGCTTCGATTGTACTAATTTCTGCATAACATAGGCTAAAAATAAGGTTGGTAATTCCTCTAGAACATATTTTCACCTGAGACACTCTTGGTTATACCAAGGTATTCAATATTCATTTTATTTAGTGTTTCAATATGATATCCATTTTAGCATATATCCTTGAAACTTAACAAGTTTCTTGGGGATTTAGAAGAGAACAACGCATCTTGAATAACAAATTTTGTTCCCTTAGGCAAAAATATAGAAGCTCTTCTGTAACACCTCGGGTGTTTACAATTATTTTTTTATTCATGTCAAGGATTTACGAGCCTAAATTTGAGAAGTTTTATTGTAACATCGCCCATGTTGGGAAATATAAATTTTGAATTAAAAGTTTTCCAAAAATATATTTCAGTTTCTTCCTAAAATGCCTCAAATATTTATGAAAAATTCTTTTGTTACGATATATTTATGTATGTATTTATTTTAAGAAGATTTTTATAATTTATTAATATTTTAATGGAAATAGTAAATTTAGTTATGTTAAGAAATTATTATTATTATTATTATTATTATTATTATTATTATTATTATTATTATTATTATATACACTAGGTATTATTCAACATAATTCTTTTTATTAATTATATTGCATGGAAAACGTTATATGTATTTTATCACGAACCTACACAATATCCTAATGCATATATAATGAGATAAAGAGAAATTGGCTCATGCCACCTCCACTTCCACGTGGAGGTTGAGGCAATAGACAACAATCCTAAGTGGTGGCAATTTTTTTGTACCTTTGCATTTGTTAACACAGATATATGATTGAAAAGGGAATCCAATCATTTGTTTTAATTCCTAACTGACGTATGGGTGCATCATATGCACTCTAAAGTTTTCTTTTCCATCCATTAATCCTCCTTACAAGGTGTGTTGCTGTATATCTATTTAAACACTTACATATTCAATAGTGAGGGGAGGGGGTATTTTTCCCAAGCTAAATATTGTTACTATTTCCCTAGTTTTGTTGCTCTTTCACCGCATAAATTCTCCAATTGCAGCGAGTAATGTGATGGCTTTGATGAGATTTTAGAGGAGAATTGGGGGCTAGTTTAATTTGCAGCATGGTTATAGTATTATTCCTTTCATAGTAGAGTTGTGCTTTCGTTATGGCTATTACACCGGTTCTGGAAGGGGAGTCTTGGTGGCTTTGTGAAATAAGCGTTAAGGTATGTTAAGGCAAAACTCTCTTTTTCATATCGCACGAATTTCAAGAATTATAAATCTATTAAATGAGTCATTTTTACTATTCAATTTCTAGGAAGACCCTCTGTGAAGGGCATTGGGATATCAGCTGATTTTATTATTTGATTTTATCATATGGTTGTCGTTCTTGTACTATTGTGAAGCCTGAATAGTTTCTGTAGGTTGAGCCCCTTTTTCAAGAAAATATAAAATAGCAGGTATGTTTGACTATTAAAATTATTTTCCATCAAGTTTCTTATTCCTTATGTATATTAGCGAGCTATTGTCCTAAGATTGAGGCTCAATATTGGAAAATTATTATGTTGTACCTAAGGGAGTATTTAGATATTCTTTCTCACCAAAAGTTTTTACAAAAATGTTGTAGGAAAATTATATTAATACCGAATTTTGTACTCTATTCTTTGGTTATATACTTGTCAAACAATCACATTTCTAAATAGTCTCATACTATTACCAAATTGGAGTCGTTTATAGTAAACCATGTCAGGAATGTCAATCTCCTTTGAGTTCTTAAATGAGTAAATTGCTAAGTTTAAATCAAGTCAAGAGGTTTGGGTCTATTATGAGTTTATAGGCTTAAATGGACGTACGAAAGTTAAATGAAGTCACGACGTGATTCTTTGAGCAACTTAAGCTCTTTATTAACATCCTCTAGTTTAAGTTACCTTTTTAGGGTCAAGTTAAGTATTCCAGTTTATTCTAAAAGCCTATGGGTTCTATGAGTCACTTACATGTTATACGAAAGTGATTACGAGATTTTGAGAATAAGGGTACGAAAGAGCCAAGATTGGCTAAGTTCTGATTGTGGCCTACTATGTGCATTCAAAGTTCATATCATACATGGCATGTTATGCATGGAATTCGAGCTATAATCGAGGGTAAGGGGCCTATTTTCCCAGATTACTATATATATATATATGGTACAGATGGCCACAGGTTGGCAATATGATGTCGGTTAGCTACAGGAAAGACCGTCATTGCTAGCATTTGGTTGGATATGTCATGCATTCACATTTATATATATGTATTCATGACATACGATCACACCGGCATGCCATACATATTTGATTCTTATGAGGTTAGATGTCTTCCATGGAGGCTATCAGAGTTTCAGTCTCAGATGGTATCTCTATTACCCTTTTTACTATAGCTATTTATGATTCTGCTTTTCGTCTTTTATATCAGTACATTTTAATTTGTACTGATGTCCCACTGCCTGGGGATACTGTATTCGTGCTGCAGGTTCATACAGAGGTCCTGATCGGCCTTTGCAGTAGAACTGTGATCTCAGTTGAGGATTGGTAAGCTCCATTCTTTCTGCAGCTGTTGATTGTCTGTAGATTTGGCATACTTGAGTTCTGTATATAGCTGTTGGTATTGTCGGAGACTTTTCCCAACCAATTGGATTGTACTATTCGTAAGAGACTTGTGAACATACCTTATTGGGTCTTCTCAACTTTAATTTATAGCCTCGTCGGCTTATTGTGTATATGACTTCAGTTGCAGCCTTCTCGGCTTGCTATTTTTTTATCAGTTAAGTTGGCCTTGTCAGTCCTTTCATTATGTCATTGATATTGTTGTGACCTCGCCGATTTAGTTATATTATTTTAGCAGGTTTTTGTGACGTCCTTGTTAGCCCTCATGGTTCCATTTTTTTTATGTATTTGTTGGTTCACTCGATCAAGTGAGGCACCGGGTGCCTATTTCGCCTCCCCTAATTTGGGGCGTGACATATTTCGGAGACTTCAATCAATTTCAAATTACCTGAAATTATAGTAACATTTGTTTTTCTTCTATGCAAGTAAGAAAAGTATTTCTTATTTATGATTATAGTATGCATTGTTCCACTATCAATCACATAAATATCTTCATAATTGATTATTGATTCAAATTTTTTTGTGGCATATTCATGTTTTCTTCGATACTTTACAAAGTATTTGATCAAGGTGGCAGAAACTCGTGCTGATAACGTGTTATAAAATAAAGACTATAAAGTAAATGCACTAGAGAAAAGTATATATAAAGAGATTGATATCTTATTCAACTTCAAACTGATATCCAAATGAATTGAAATGACTTCTTATTTATAAAAGAATTGAAGCTTTGGCAAAGCTGCTTGTAAGATGCTTACAGGAACCTACTTGCAGAGCTGTTTTAAGAACTTGCTTGAAGAGTTGCATAAGGAAATTACTTGCAGAGTTGCTTAAGAAACTTACTTGCAGAGCTGCTTATAGGAGTAATAAAAGGACATCCACAATTAAGTGTATTCATAACAGTAATCAAGTTATATTGAAGCTTCCTCAAAAAAAAAATATATGCATTGTCTAAGAATTTAACCATATTCAACGAATATAAAAAAAAAAACTTACAATGATTTTTTTTGTATAAAAAAATTAAAGATTTAATTGTGATATATCACAATATCTTGATGATACTGAATTAAACAATGATTGACGAAAAATATTTCAGACACCAGTTACTTGAACATCAAATAGATTGAAATTATCGAAATAAAAATTACAAGTCAAATTAGAAAGAAAAGGCAAAAATTAATGTATACTATAAAATTTATGTTTTTATGTAAAAATACACATACACGCAATTATATTTTTTTTAGAAATATATTTATACAGTCGATTTGTTTTTTTTTCTTTTGCTTAAAGTTAAAAATTTAATCAAATTTTGTTGGTTTTTAATATTAAAATCATAATCAAACCAAAACGTGTCGGATTTTTCTCTTCAATTTTTTATTTAGTGTGATTTTTTTTATTTTTCATGAACACCTATAATTAGGAGCATAGAAAAACTTTTATTGATATTAAGTGATATATTAAGGAAGAATTAACTAGAATAGCGATTCTATATTAGCAATAAATTAAAAACAAAACCTATGTTTTCTTAAATTTTTTACATGGTATAATAAGCATGTGCTACGTGTTTACTATTTATAGATGAATTTTCAAAAGTTACAATTTATAACTATACTTCACTCTCGCTAGCCTTACTTTCTAATCTCGCTCACCACTCTTTTGTCTATCTCTCTCTCCCTCTTTCACTCATCACTCTCCTCTCTCTCTCCCCCCCCATAATGACCCTGAAGATCATTTCTAAAAACAATTTAAAAATAATCGTTTTATCCCTCCCAATATATGACTTGAGTCATGTTGGATCAGTTATGCGATTAGTTTTGAAATTAGATTGAAAAATAATGATTTTTGGAGCTTTAGACACTCTTAAGTTGATTTAAGTGATTTTCGTTACCATCCGAAGTTACGAGTCTCGAAATAGAATTATGTCGGTTCCATCAACTTTGGAATGCGAAATTTGATCTAGGAGTGTGGTTATGTTCAGTTAGGAGTCTTTATGTGAAATCGAGCCCTTGAGTTAGAAGTTTAACTAAACTTAGGTCAAGAGTTGACTTTAGTCAACATACAAAGTTTGGATGCTCGGATTAGATTTGCGACAATTGTGTTGGATTTAGATGGTGATTTCAGGCCTAGGTAAGGCCTTGGCTGAACTTTTGGAGTTTTCAAGGATGTTTTGGTCTTTTAGAGTGGAAGTTAGTTAGTTTGAATTTTTAACGAGTGCAGGGTCAAGAAGACCTTGGATCCGCATTTTAATGGTTACATTGAGTCTGGAACGTCGAATATTAGGTTTGTGTACACGAGATTCAAAATAAATCCTAAGGGTCCATTAGGTGAATTTTTGTGTCTTGGTATGTTTATTGTATTATTGATGTCCGGTGCCTCCTTCGCGTTTGCGGAGCTTGTTTTCATTCGCGAAGGATCCTGTGATCTGGCCTCCACATTCATGGATTCTTCATCGCAATCGCAGAGGGTGAGGAGATTAGCCTTCGCATTCGCGGAAGCCTAACCATGTTCGAGAAGAGTAGGCTGGTTTGCGCAGAGCTCGTGACTGCAATTTCGAAGGGTAAAGGGTTTGACCTCCACATTCGTGGGACTCACAATAGCGGAGAACAACTATCTAACAAATTTATGAAATTTCCAAATCCATATTTCTTCCCCATTTCAACATTTTTGAGCCCCAATAGCTCAATAGAGGCGATTTCCAAGGGATGTTTCAAGATTGATCTTTTGGTTAAGTAATTTTGACTCAAACCTTCATTACCCATTGGTTATTACACGATTCTATCATTTAATTACTGCTTTTGGATTCAAACCTTGTGGGTTTTCTCAAGAACTTGAATTTTTAGAAAATTGAGATTCTAAGCTCGATTTCAATTCACTTTCGAATTAGATTTCATTGGTGACTTCCAAAACCTTTGGGTATCATGATTTTAATATAAATTCTAGATTTACCCCTAACCCTTGTAACTGGATTTTGGGGTTGATTTGGACTTGATTTTGAAAAGCTATCAATATGGGTATCATTGTTCATGTTTTCTTATGTGGATTCTATAATTGTCTTGATTCTGTGAATTTGGAGACTACCCGTAAAGGGAAAACTCAAGTACCTAGTTGATTTCCAGTCTTCTTTAAGGCAAGTGGACCTCTTTGACCTTCTTTAAAGTATGTTGAAACTTGTATACCTTGTTTGCGTGTTTGAGAGTAACGGGGAATGGCGAGGGACTTCGTATTATTTTATCTGTTATTAAAGATTGTATAAAATCTATTAATGATCAAGTGGGGTAAAATAAATTTGTTGATTTTTTGATGTGTGATTGGTCATTAATGTGAATTGTGCCCTTTGCTCATGATACATATGTATGTGCTTGTTACATTGGTTTGAAAATACTGTTTCGAGATTTGTATCCTATGAAGGGGGTAATGAGTCCTAGATATGTAAGACCATATAAAATATTGAAACATGTTGGCAAAGTGGCATATGAGTTAGATTTTTCATTTGAATTGACTATGGTTCATCTGGTATTTCATTTATTGATGTTGAAAAAATTTGTAGTTGATCCAAACTGTATTGTGCCATCGGAAAATGCGAACGTTGAAGAGAATTTGACTTATGAGGAGGTTCTGGTGGAAATCCTAGATCGATAAGTGAAGAGGTTAAGGAATAAATATGTTGCGTTCGCCAAGGTGTTATGAAGAAATCAACAAGTAGAGAGTGCTGCATGAGAAGCAAAAGCGGACATGATAAAGCATTATCCATATCTCTTTCCTTCCACTGAAGCTTAAGGTACTAAGTTGTTCATGTTCAAGTCGTTTAGACTTCTACGTTTCAGTTCCATGTGTCTTTTATGTGCATGCATGTTCATGATGTTGGTTTTCAAAATATAATTTATGCTAAGTTTGCAAATCCCATGGTTCCTCTTTAATTTTGCGTCGATTTCATCAAGGTATGTGAGAATTTATCCATGGGTTCCCTTCACCCACGGAGTCCCAAGGTTTTTGTAACACCCCTCAAAATTCTCTCAAGTGCCTTAAGAATGCCTTGGGAATAAGCCGCTCAAGTAATGCATTATCCTTAATCTTTTTGGAAAATCCGAGTTCAGAATATCGATCAGGGGTCAAAACCTGCAGAAAAATATTCTCGGTGGATTTTTAGGACCCATAGGTCGAAAGATAGATTTCTCAAGTAACTGTGTGAACCAGTAAGGTCCGCATCACGGACTTGCTCGCCTCCGCGTCGCGGACCTGGTGATGATTTTTCATGGCCGAAATTAATTTTTAGTAAGGGCATTTTAGAATTTTTCCAAATTGTTAGCTAATGAACCTAGACGTTTTTAGGACTTAATTCAACTCTATAAATTAACCTAAACCTCTAATTCTATTCATTCTTCTACAATTCACCTACTCAAATATTTCTCTCTACAAAAGACTTTCAAGGACTCCATTGAAGACTTCAAGTAACTTCACTCAAGCTTTTCATCAAAACTCTCAAGTTCTTCCAAATTAATTGGTGTTCTCACTTAAGGTACGTGGGTATTGATTCATGGATCCTTTCATCCATGAAGCCCAATCAATTTTTCAAAGTTTTTTTATCAAATTAAAGTATGGTATTTTATGGATTTTATGATCTCTATTTCTATTACATGAATTATGATTCAAAATAGGATCATGAGTCTATTTTGATATAAATTGATGGTTATTGCATTGAATTGAAGAATTTTCCTATTTTGATCTCTAGGGTTCATGATGTAAATTATGAATATTTTGAATTATACTTCCAAAGGATATTATCTATATGAATTGTGTATAGGCTGATATAAAGTTTATGATCATGCATGTTTTCCAGTGAATTACATGATTTTCAAAGTCAATTGATTATGCAATTGAGTTTTACTCTAAGTTCAAGGTATGAATTTCATGCAAGTTATGAAATACGGTAACTTAGGGCCCTATGTGGTGACCTAAAGCCTAAAAGGTGACTCGGGGACCTATGTGGTGACCTAAGGCCTAACGATAGGAATTATGCAAATATGATTGTAATAATGAAAGGAAAATTCTCACATTACAAGTATATTATAAAATTAGCTACTCTATGATTTCAAACATATGCTAATGACTATGATATATGAAATTATGATTTCTATACTATGTATGTATTTTGTGGAATTTGATTTAGCACCGAATGTGGACTTGAGGTGGGGACTCAAAATATGGGGTCCTTATATAAAGTCTCTTGTCACATAACAACTTGCCACAGTAGGTAAAAAAGTATTAGAGGCGAATACCCAAATCTCTACGAGGTGATTACCCAAAATATCAAGGCTTGGAGGTGAGTACCCGAGTCTAAGAACTAGGGGTGAGTACCCGGTTCACACGATCGCTTATGGATCTATTTAGGCATGTAGGAGTCTACCTTGGCAAGTAGTCTCCCCTTTTTCTCCAATGTAGGGGCAACATTGAGATTCCATGGTATAGCTCGCATGGTCTTATTGTCGGTTATGGTTCCTATACCACATATATATGATCTCTTATGTATGCTATGATTTTAAATTATGCTTTTTAAATTCTTTGGTCAATATGATTTTTCTCATGACTTTAATTATCTCATCTTACCATCTGATTTACTTGACCATTGCACTCTATAATTTTGCATGTCACACCCACATACTTAGTATATTCCAACGTATTAATGCATACTTTTTGCCTACATTATCTCATAATGTAGGGGTTGAGGTTGAAGATCATATTCATCCACGTATCTAGTAAGCTTTTCTATCCGTCTGTGTTTGTGGTGAGTCCTCATTCATCGGGGACTAGTCATCAAGTTGTTTACTGTTTTCAAAGACTTTTGTTATATTTCATATTAAGGGTGAGCTAGGGACATGTCTTAGCCCCCGCCCATATTCATGAGTAGAGGCATCTAGTTGGACAAATGTTTCGAGTTTATATTGTTATGTGACATTCTTTATTTACTATTCATAGTTTAGACTCTCTTATGATGTTTCCGCTTTTATTTTACCTTGTGTATGTTTATGATATGTATAAGAGGCTTGGTTGGAGCCCTTCAGAGTTTCGATCGCCGTGTTACGACTAGGCCCTAGGTCGGGTCATGACAGTTTTCCTAAAAAATCTCATGAAATTTCATTATCTTTATACTCTAATTTTGATGAATTGTGTTAGACTGTTTCAATTACGTATTTAATTGTTATCAATAATCATTATAAGTATGATTACATTAATAGCATAATTTCAAGTTGAATTATGAATGTCTGCGCATGAAGCTATTTCCTATGATGAACTACATGAAGTATGATTGTGAAGTTTATGATTTTAAAGTATTCTCATGGTTTTCATCCAAATTGACTAAGTATAGGAGTTTTACTCTAAAAGAAAGTATGAATTATGATTACGGATTTCAATTATGATCAAATTATGAATTTCATGCAAGTTATGGAAAATGTGACTTAGGGCCTTATTTGGTGACCAAGGAACCTAATATCCCGTGTTATGTAAGTATGATATTATAATGTTGAAAGGTCAATACTCACATTGCATGTATGTTATGAAAAAAAGCTATTCTATGAATGTTAAACCTATATACAAGTTTCATGATATATGTTAAGTATGATTACTATGTATGTATTCCATGGGATTTGACTTATCACCGAGCGGACTTTGAGGTGGAGGCCCTACCAAAAGACTTAGTAGCAACCTCTAGTCCCTTAAACTACATACCACCATAGGTTGTTTTCATGGCTTAGCTAATGGATCCACATATAGCGTATGTACATGACCCGCCTAACGGGGTGGAGTCTACCTTGGCAAGTAGACTTCCCTTTTTTCTTTTGTATGGGGAGACATTGGGATTCCATGTTATAGTTCGCATGATCTTATTATTGGTTATGGTTCCTATCCCACATGTGTATACTAATTTTTATGTTCATTGATGATTTCAACTATGTCTCTCAAATGCTTTGATCCTTATAATTTTCTCATGACTTTATTTATCCTTTTATCATGTACTTACTTGATCATTGCATCCTATGATTTCTATTGCATTTGATGCCCATAAACTTAGTAAATTATTATGCCTACAATGTCTCATAATGTAAGGGTTGAGAACCATATTCCCTCACATGGATAGTGAGCTTCTATCCGCCAAATTTTTGGTGAGTCTTCATCTATCTAGGACTAGTTATGTATTGGTTCTTTAAAGACTCTTTACTTTATTCATGATTTGAGGGTGAGCTAGGTACATGTCTTATCCCCCTCCCTTCTTGGTTAGTAGAGCCATTAGATGGATAAAATATGTAGAGTCTGTGTAGTCAACTTTACGATCTCTTTATGATTTATGTTTAGACTCTTTCTATGATGTTTCCACATTTACTTTATCTTATATATGTTTTATGATATGTCAAGAGGCTTGGTTGGTGCCCTTTACTGTTTCGATTGGCATGTTATGACTAGGTCCTAGGTCTGGTCGTGACATGACTTGTACACGTGACACCAGATTTTTGGTAAGTTTATATTTTGTTATGAGTTTCACATGCTTATTTTTATGTTTGGTTTCATATTTCTTTCATATTTATGCATTTACCCTTATTGAGGGTTGTTTAGGTTGAAATGTTTTTGGTGGGATAAGACAAATTTCATCACACCCAATTTTTGGATCGTGATAAATTGGTACCAGATTCCCATGCTCATAGGTCTCACATATGGACAAGCCAAGTGTAGTAGAGTCTTAAGGATCAACGTGGAGACATGTCTGTTGCTTATCTTCGTGAGGCTATAGAGAATGTTAGGAAACTTCCTTTTTTCTCTACATGCAAAGTTACTTCCGCTAGCGCTGAGTTATCATATGTTCTTTTGTCAGTTGGCTAGGATGAGTGCTATTGCAACTAGTAAAGGATGAAAGGCAATTCCAGAGCATATTATTTAGATCCCAGCTTGGGGTAGAGGCTGGTCTCCTGTAAGGAGGATATTCTTTGCTCGAGGAGAGGCACTAGCCAGAGCTCATGTCTGAGGTGTCTCCCCTAAGCCAGAGTTGGATGCTAGGGGAGATCAGGTTCCTCCAGAGTTTGTTGTTGCACCTTTGCTTAAGGATACCTTGTTGAGGGTATTAGGGGTATGACATGAACACTATATGTTTCTCAAACCAGAGCAAGGGCTCAGATCCCAAATCAATATCAGGTTCTAATAGTTCATATTTCATGGTCCAATTGGACAACCACCAGTGGGTTAGAGAGTATAATAATCCCTTACCAGGTGTTGGAGCTCATGATGCACCTTTGCTAGTTTTATATGATGATGATCAGGGTCATTATAAAAAGTTCAGAAAGATGAATAAAGCTCAGTTTCAGTGGGAAAAGAGTGAAGATGCGTATAACTTATCGTCTACATGTAGAGTTGCTTGAGATAGTTGTCTTGGATGAGTCTCATGGGATTCTCTATGCTATACTTCAATTGTGTGGCAAGCTAGATAGTGGTGGTGAGTCTATATGTGGTCTAGACTTGTTGGATCTCCACCGGTGACTTGAGAGGAGTTTATTTGTGCTTTTTATTGTCATTTTATCCCTTTGGAGTGTGAGGGAGGAGAGCAGACTGAGATTTAAGAATTTCAGGAAAGGTGCCCTCATAGTTATGAAGTATGAGACCAGATTCTATCAATTGTCTAGACATTCTCTAGTATTTATTTCGGATGAGGCCAAGAGGACTCGCAGGTTCATGAGGGTATTGTCCTACTCCATTCGTTTGAAAGTGTTTAAATCATCTCGTGAGGGATCTTCTTTCCATTCCGTAGTGGAAGCTGCCAATGAGACACAGTTGATGAAGTGTGAGGAGTTTGTGGATATGAGAGACAAGAGACCCCATACTTCTAATCTATTTTCTGGTGCTTCACCTGGAGGCAGTGAATCTTTAAGGAGAGGTGGTTATTTCCACTGCCATAGGCCAATTCATGTAGCCATATAAATGTCTGAGGGTGGTCAAGCATCTCATGGTCCCTACAATTTTTGTCAAAGTCCTCATGGTTTGAAGTAGAAGTCGGTAGGTCAAGGTTTTTATAGTGGTTCCTCTAGATTTTCACAATAGTTCTCAACTCTGAGATCTTATTTTAGTTAGAGACCCTGATAACGTATGCCGACAGTACTTTGTACAGACTCAGGGAGTACCTCAGTCCAGTTATTTAGTTTTGGTTAAGGGGACAGCATCTCTGACAAGAGGTCGGGTCAGAGCTCAGATAGGTAGGGGTGGTTGAGTTTTTGGTAGAGATGCTAGTGGTGTCATGGATCCATAGAGCAGAGGTAGAGGTATGCCTGGTATCCTAAGAATTGAGTAGAAGGGTTCTAGTGGTTCTCACCCTAGTAAAGTTATTTCCTTCCTCCGTGTTGAACATTTTGTTAATAATGGATGTTCATCCTATTTGGCTTTTATTAGGGACACTAGTGAGGATTCACCTCCCGTGGAGTCTGTTTTGCTTGTCTAAGATGTTTTGAACATATTCCCTATTGATCTTCCAGGTGTTCATCTCAATAGAGATATTGACTTTGCTATTGATTTGGAGCCCGACACTAAGCTTATTTCTATTCCTTCATATTATGTGGCTCCGATAGAGTTGAAGGATCAGTTGCAAAAGTTGTTGAGTAAGGGGTTTATTTAACCTAGTGTATTATCTTGGGATGCATCAGTTTTATTTGTGAAGAATAAAGAAGGTTCTATAAGGATGTGCATTGATTATAGAAAGTTGAATAAGGTGACTATTAAAATACAGTTTCCTCTTTCGCTCATCGATGATTTGCTTGATCAACTTCAGGGAGAGGCGATATTCTTAAAGATTTTTTTGTGATTGGGTTATCAGCAGTTGAGGATTAGGACATCAAATGTCTCTAAGATAGCTTTTTATATTCGGTATGGCCATTATGAGTTTTTGGTGATGTTATTTGGATTGACTAACACCTCAATAGCCTTTTTGGAGGTGATAAATGAGGTATTTTGTCCATACTTGGATTCCTTTGTGATTGTGTTTATTGATGACACCTTGGTGTATTCCAAGACCAAGGCTGATCATATTCGCCATTAAAAGAATGTGCTCCAGAGGTTGAGAGAGGAGAATTTGTATGAAAAATTCTTTAAGTGTGAGTTTTGGCTCAATTCCGCGGCATTTTTGGAACATGTTGTATCTAAGGAGAATACTAAACTAGACCCGACCATAATTAAGGTGGTTAGGGGTTAGACGAAACTTACTTACCCTATCGAGATCTATAGTTTTGTTGGGTTGGTTGGTTACTATAGGAGGTTTATTCATGGTTTCTCTTCTATTGCAACTCTATTGATTAGGCTAACTCAGAAGAAGGTGGATTTTTAGTGGTCCAAGAAGTGTAAGGTGAGCTTTCAAAAGCTTAATACTTTTTTGACTTCGGCTCTGGTCCTGATTCTACTCGAGAAGTGTGCGGGTTTCACTGTGTATTATGATGCATCAGGATTTGGCCTAGGTTGTGTGGATATGTAAAAAGGGATGGTAATTGAAAATGCTTCTAGGAAATTCAAGGCCAATGAGAAGAACTATCCCACTCACAATTTAGAGTTGGCAACTATGTTCTTTGTGTTGCAGTTTTGGCATAACTATTTCTATGTGGTGCATTACAGGATCTTCACTGATCATAGGATCCTTCAATACATATTAAGTCAGAGGAATTTAAATTTGAGGTAGTATAAATGGTTGGAGTTGTTGAAAGATTATGCTATGACTATTCTGTATCATCTTGATAAGCAAATGTAGTGGTTGAGCTTTGAGTAAAAAGTCTTCTAGTATGGGAAGTCTTGCCTAAATTCGAATCTAGGAGTGACCATTGGCTAGGGAAGTTTAAAGGCTGGCTAATAGCCTTGTTCGTTTTTAAATTTCATAGGATAGTGGTATTCTTGCCTTTATGGAGGCACATTCTTCCTTGGTTAAGCAGATTAGGGAGAGGTAGTTTGAGAATGAGAAGTTGTGTATCATTTGAGACAAAGTGTTGAGAGGTTAAGATAAGGAAGCAATACTTGATTCTGAGGGTGTATTGAGGATTAGAAGTAGGATTTGTGTGCCTAAGGTGGGTTATTTGACTAGATTGATTTTGAAAAAGGTACATTGTTCGAGATTCTCTAATTCATCTGGGAGTTGCTAAGATATTCCATGATTTGAGTCAGCATTACTGGTGGTATGGTATGAAAAAAGACAGTTGAATTTATGGCCAAGTGTTTGACTTGCCAGCAAGTCAAGTGTGAACATCAACGACCTAGTGGTGTGTCTCAGAAGATGCTCATTCCTGCTTGGAAGTTGAAGAGTATCACTTTGGATTTCATGATGGGTTTTCCTACTACCCTAGGTGGTTATGATTTGATTTTTGTGATTATTGATATATTGACTAAGTCCTCCCATTTTATTCCTGTTAAGGTGAAGTACAAACCTGAGAAGTTGGCTAAGATCTACCACGGTCAGATAGTTTGATTGTATGGCGTGCCTATTTCCATTATTTCTGATTGAGGTTCTCTCCTTACTTTGTACTTTTGGAGGGAATTAAAACATAGGCTAGGTATTCAGTTGTACATGAGTAAAACTTTTTACCCAGTCTGATTGATAGTCTAAGCGGACAATTCATATATTGTAGGACATGCTTCGAGCATGTGTGATTAATTTTGGTTCCCGTTGGGATCAACATTTGCCTTTAGCGGAGTTTGGCTATAACAATTGCTATCACTCCAAAATTTAGAAGGCTCCATTTTAGGTATTGTATGGCAAGAGGTGTAGATCTCCCATTAGATGGTTCAATATCGTGTAGGTGGGAACGTTGGATACATACTTGCTTAGAGATTCCATGGAGCAGTTTAAGTTGATTCAGGGTAGACTGTCGACAATACAGAGTCAATAGAAGAGTTATGCCAATAGGAGAGTTCGAGCATTGGAGTTCATGGAGGAGATCATGTATGGCTTAACGTATCACCCATGAACGGTGTGATGAGATTTTGGAAAAAGAAAAAGCATAGCCCTAGGTTCATTGGCCCTTTTGAGATTCTGGATCAAGTTGGAAAGGTGGCTTATAGGTTGGCCTTTCCACATAGCATGTTCATCATTCATCCTGTTTTCAACATTTCCATGTTTCGAAAGTATGTGCCTGATGAGTGATGTGAGACCAAAAATACATATTTTTAATCATTAATTACCCCATATTTAGTTTTTTAATTTGACATTTTTGAGCATAAATTTTATGGATTATGCTAAATAGTATATTTTATGTGTAGGATTAATCTGACGCAAAAATGAAAAAAATTGAAATCAGAATAAATTAAAAAAGAAGAATTAAAGAAGGAAATCACTTAGGCACCTTAATGGAAGGATTCAATATAATATTATTAATTATGTATAAGGAATAAAAGCTACATTTATGCCACGTGGAAGATGCTGAAGGTAGCAGCATCAAGATTTGCAGCGCAGCTGCACAGTTAACGCGGGAATCCAATTTCCTTGGGGTTTCGAGTTTCTCAATTAGTTTTGGACTCAGTTATTTTATTTGTGGTTTTTTTCCTACATCAATAAATATTCCATAAAATTAGTTTTTACATAACTTTTAACCTACGACTTAAACTTTTATAGCTTGAGAATTTTGGAAGAGCCACCGTGAAGACTGGAGAAAATTGATTTATTCTTTTGTTCTCTATTTTTATATTATTTTCAAGAATTCAAGATTTTGAATTTATTCTATTCAATTTGTAAATTAATAATTAAGATTTTTTTATAATTTCTAAATTATGATTTCAAATTATGAGTAGATAAACCCACAATTAGGGTTGTGGAAACCATGACTACATAACAAACTAGGTGTCACGACCCGGCCTAGGGCCTAGTCGTAAGACAACGATTGAAATCCTGAAGGGCTCTAACCAAACCTCTTGACATATCATAAAGCATGCATAAGGTAAAGTAAATGAGAAAATATCATAAGAGAGTCTAAACCACGATTCATAAAGAAGAATGTAACTTGACAGCATAGACTCAAACACTTGTCCAACTAATGCCTTTAATCATGAACATGGGAGGGGCTAAGAAATGTCCCTAGCTCACCCTCAAAATAAAAGTAATAAATGTCTTTGAAATATAAAACAACTCATGAGCCGCCCTCGACAGATGAGGACTCACCAAAACTTCGCCGTAGGAACTCAACTAGCCACGTATATGGGTATGATCCTCAACCTCAATAATCAAGAACATTATGAGATAATGTAGGCAACAATATGCGTTAGTTCTTTTGAATGTACTGAGTATGTGGGCATGAAATATGATATAAATCATAAGATGCAATAATCAAGAACATACATAGTAGAGAGGATAAGTAAAACCATGAGGAAAAACCATAATGATCAAAGAATTTAAGGGACATAGTTGAAGATCATAAAATAACATAATAATCATATACATATGTGGGAAAGGAACAATAACTGATAATAAGACCATGCGAGCTATAGCATGGAATCCCGTTGTCTCCCCATACAATGAAGAAAAGGGCAATCTACTTGCCAAGATAGACTCTACCCTGCTAGGAGGGTCATGTACATACGCTATATATGGATCCACGAGCTAATCCATGAAGGCAACCTATGGTGGCACGTAGTTTAAGAGACATGAGGCTGCTACTAAGATTTTGATAGGCCCCCCCACCTCAAGTCCACTCGGTGATAAGTCAAATCCCACGTAATAAATAACATAGTAAACATACTTAGCATATATCATAACTTGTTCATAAATTCCATAATTCATAGAATAGCTCATTTCATAACATAGTTGCAATGTGAGAATTTTTCTCTCATCATTACAAATCATACTTACATAATTCATATCATAAGGTCTTAGGTCACCACATAAGGCCCTAAGTCACCTTTCTTCATAACTTGAATGAAATTCATATCTTAAATATACTTATAATTCATGATCATAATTCATACTTGAATTTAGAGTAAAAACTCATATACATAATAAATTTTATTGAAAATCACGAGAATACCTTAAAAACACTGAACTCCAAAATCATAATTCATGTAATTCACCATAGAAAATAGCTTCATGCATGGGCATTCATAATACAAATCAAAATCATATAATTTACTTAGAAACTTACTTATTATGATCATTAGTAATGATTAAAGAACGAAATCAAATCATCCCAACACAATTCAAAAGAATTGAAGTTTAAAAGTAATGAGATTTCATGAGATTTTTGAGGAAAAACTTGGACTCCATGGGTGGAAGGGACCCATGAATCAATCCACACATACCTTGATTAAAATTGGAATTGAATTTGAGAAAGGAGACTTGATCTTGAAGAAAACCTAACCAAAGCTTGATGAACTCTTGAGGAACCTTGGGAGAGAAGTTTAGAATTTGTTTGGGGAAATAATGAGGGAATAAAAGAGTTTAGGAGTATTTAGGATCAATTACGTAATGAATATAGCCCTAAAAATGTCCACATACATCATTTAAAATACAGGGAAAATACCAAATTACCCCTCATTAAATTTTGAATCGGGCAACTCTATGGCTAGGACTATGAATCATAGAAGCAGTGAAGAGTCATTCCTATGACTTGTCCTGTAGGCCCTAAAAAAGGCTTGAGAATAACTCTCTGAAGTTACTTCTAAGAGTCGCGTTTATGACTCATCGTTGGGGTAACGAGTCATGGAGTTGACTCATCTTGAAGGTCCGAAAACCTGCAAGTTTGGAGTTGTTAAAGTTTCCATACTACTCATTTCTACGAGTCATAGTCTTTTCTATGACTCATCCTGCTGAGTCATAGACGACGTCTTGAGGCTTAGTTGTTTGCAGGGTTTAAGGCCTGCACTATGACTCCTTTATACGAGTCGTAGACTCTTCCATGAGTCGTCATACTACTCGTAGACTCTCACTATACCTTATCCAATTTTCCAACCCTGAGTCCATGTATACGACTCATTTCTATGACCCATACATGTCCTTATGAGTCGTACACCAACTCGTAGACTTGGGGTCAGTCAACTTTTCTTGAGATTTTGCTTTCGTCGACTTTTCATCTTATGGGGTCTTACAATATCTCCCTCTCGGGAAAATTCATCCTCGAATGACATTCACCTAGTGTAGGAAATACATGGAAAGAGGACTAGCAACCCAACATGAACATAGTGACACTTTAAAATGCATAGAACATGTAAACTTTACAATTAACATAAAACATGGTTTTAGAAATCAAATTTCATAAATATGCATGCATATAAATGACATAGGAGGAACTGAATACGTAAGTGTTTAATTAACTTGAATGAGAACAACTTAGTATATTAGGCTTGAGTAGAGGGAAAGAGGTATGGGTATATTTTCATTATATCCGCCTCCGCTTCCTAAGTAGCACTTTCTACTTGTTGATTCCTACACAAAACTTTGACGGACACAACTTCTTTGTTTCTTAGCCTCTTAACTTTTCGATCTAAGATTTCCACCAGAACCTCCTCATAAGTTAAGTTCTTTTCAACACTCACATCTTGCAATGGCACAATAGAGTTTGGATCACCCATAAATTTCCTCAACATAGACACATGAAATACCGGATGAACCATAGCCAACTCCAATGGAAATTCTATATCATATACCACTTTACCAACACGTTTCACTATTGTATGGGGTCCTACATATATAGGACACAACTTCCCTTTATTACCAAAACACATTACACCCTTTATAGG
Organism: Solanum dulcamara; assembly: GCF_947179165.1. Lineage (NCBI taxonomy): Eukaryota > Viridiplantae > Streptophyta > Magnoliopsida > Solanales > Solanaceae > Solanum > Solanum dulcamara. The sequence continues at coordinate 26,469,739 of NC_077242.1, forward strand.
TGAAACCTTTAAATATAACTAATTGTTTACCTCAAATTCAAGTTCTCTTCTTCTAATGTCCGAATAGGACTTTTGACGACTTTGATCCTCTTTCAATATCTCTCTTATAAGCCTTACTTTTTCCATTGCATCAACTACCAAATCAGGACCGATCAATGCCATCTCAACCACTTCAAACTATCCCACCGGGGATCTACATCTTCTTCTGTATAAGGCTTCAAATGGAGCCATTTGGATGCTAGAGTGATAACTATTATTATAGGCAAACTCAATCAATGGAAAATGCTCATCCCAACTTCCTTTGAGATCAATCACACATGCTCTTAACATATCCTACAAAGTTTGGATCATTCTTTTGGCTTGTCCATTGGTTTGAGGATGGAAAGTGGTACTTAGCTTAACCTTTGTACCAAGACCATTTTGAAACAACCTCCAAAAATATGAAGTAAATTGAGTACCTCTATCCGATATAATCAACAAGGGAATGCCATGAAGCTTCACAAGTTTAAGAATGTACAACTTAGAATAATCTTCGGCATCATAAGAAGTCTTAACCGAAAAGAAGTATGCCGATTTTGTCATTCGGTCTACAACAACCCAAATAGAATCATATTGCCTTCTAGTATGAGGAAAGCCCATTACAAAGTCCATATTCACATATTCCCACTTCCAAGTAGGAATCTCAATATCTTAGGCTAAACTTCTCGGGTTTTGATGCTCAACTTTAACTTATTGACAATTAGGACACTTAGCCATGAACTCCACTATGTCCTTATTCATGCCTTTCCACTAATATACCTCCCTCAAATCATGATACATCTTGGTGGATCCTGGATGAATTGAATACTGAGAACTATGAGCCTCATTCAATATTAACTCTCTTAACCCATCAACATTAAGAACACACAAAAGACCTTGGTAACATAGTACGCCATCTCTCTCTTGGGAGAAAGCCTCAATGGCTTTTTTGGCAACCGACTTCTTTAATTTAACCAAAACCGGATCATAGTCTTGTTTGGCCTTAACATCATCCATAAGAGATGATTCCGAGCCATTATGTACAAGAACACCTCCATCATTAGAGTGAATTAAACGTACTCCTAAGCATTCCAATCTATGGATATCTTTAACCAAATCCCTCTTACCTTCCTCAACATATGCAACACTATCCATGGACAATCGACTAAGAGCATCGGCTAAAACATTTGCCTTACCTGGATGGTACAATACACTCATATCATAATACTTTAGAAGTTCAACCCATCTCCTTTGCCTAATCTTCAAGTACCTTTGGCTAAACACTTATTGATAGCTTTTGTGGTCGATAAACACATCAACATGCACCCCATAAAGGTAATGATGCCATATTTTCAAAGCAAACACAACCGCCGCAAGTTAAAGATCATGGGTTGGATAGTTTCTTTATGAACTTTAAGTTGCCTAGAAGAATAAGCTATAAACTTACCATGTTTTATTAAAAAAACAACCCAAACCAATACGTGAGGCATCACAATAAACAACAAATCCATCCAAACCCTCGGGCAATGTCAAAATAGGAGCCGACGTAAGGTGATCCTTCAATATTTGAAAAATCTTCTCACATTCATCTGACCATTAAAATTTCACCTTCTTTTGGGTCAACTTAGTCAAAGGTAAAGTAATAGACGAAAATCCTTCAAAAAACCTTCTATTGTATTCGACTAAGTCCAAAAAACTTCTAATATCCGAAGGAGATAATAGTCTAGGCCAATTCTTTACCGCCTCTGTTTTTTATTGATCTACCTTAATTCCATTACCGTACACCACATAGCCAAGAAAGTAAACTTCCCTTAGACAAAATTCACACTTACTAAACTTGGTAAATAGCTGCTTATCCGTTAATGTTTGCAACATAATTCTCAAATGACCCATATGATCCTCCTCATTCTGAGATTAAATCAAATTGTCATCAATAAACACCACCACAAACATGTCCAAATATGGGTTAAAAAAATGATTCATCATATCCTGGAAAATAGCGGGAGCATTAGTCAAACCAAACGATATCACTACAAATTCAAAATGACCATACCTTGTTTGAAATGCTGTCTTAGGAATATCACACTTCATCACTCTTAATTGATGATAACCATAATGCAGATATATTTTAGAGAAGTAACTTGCTACTTATAATTGTTCAAGTAAGTCATCTATTCTTGGAATTGGATTCTTGTTCTTTAAGGTGACCTTATTCAATTGTCGATAATCTATACACATTCAGAGTGACCCATCTTTCTTCTTAACAAACAACACGAGAGCACCCCATGGTGAAATACTTTGCCTTATAAAACCCTTATCCAACAAATCCTTCAATTTCTTTTTCAAGTGCTTAAGTTCCAGCGAAACCATATAGTAAGAAGGAATAAAAATAGGTTGAATATCGAGAAGGAGATCTATGCCAAAGTCAATTTCCCTTTCGGAAGGAACAATGGGCAAATCATCGGGAAACTCATTAACTATAAGGACTAACCCAAGAGTAGGAGTTTTAGAATCAACATCCCTAACTCATACAATATGATAAATGTAACCTTTGGAAATCACTTTTCGGGCCTTAAGACATGAGATGAATCGACCCTTAACCACCGAATCATTACCCTTCCATTTAAGAATTGGCTTATTAGGAAAGTGAAACTTAACCACATGGGTCCTACAACATATAGATGCATAAATGATATGTAACCAATCCATACCAAGAATGATTCAAAATTGGTCATGTCAAGTTCAACGAGATCAAATGGAATAACTTTGTGCAAGACCGACATGGGACAACTTTTATAAACTTTCTTGGCTATTACCGAATCACCAACAAGAGTATAAACCGAAAAAGGTTCTAATAATACTTCGGGGAACATATCAAATATCATAGCAAGGTAAGGATTAACAAATGAGAAGTTGACACCCGGATCAAGCAATGCATAAACATCAAAGTTAAAGACCCGTAACATGCTCGTGACCACATTGAGAGTCTCATCCACATCTTGCCTAGCATGAAGAGTAGAGAATTGGTTGTTGCGTTGGAAACCCTAAGGTTGAGCTTGGGCGCCTCATTGAACTTGAACTCTTTGAGAAAGACCTTCTCCACTTTTGTTGGCAACTTGAGGGCACTCAGATTGCATATGGCCCATATTGCCATGTCCATAACAAGCACCCGTTCCCATCAAGCATTTCCCTCCATGATTCTTTCCACACTTTGCACACATAGGAAAAGAAGGCTACTAGAATTCACACCTCCTCGTTCTTGAACTTTAGGGTATGGCACCCTATATTTAGCAAAATTCTTCCTCGTACCTTTGCCTTATTGAAAATGGCTACTACTAATACCACCAGTCCTATCATTTGAGAACCCTCCTTCATATCGATCCCTCTTAGAATCCCTTATTCTCATCTCCTTGAGATTTTCTCCTTCAATTTATTTAGAGAAAGTCATGATCCGAGATATGTCCATCTCCTTAATAAGTATAGCGGTACGACATTCCTTAGTAACTAAGTTAGACACCCTTAATATGAATTGACTTATTCGGGCATGTGGATCGGCAACCAATGAAGGAGCATACTTGGATAGATTAGTGAACTTGAGGGCATAGTCCCTCATTCCCATGTTGTCTTGTTGAAGATTAATGAACTCCAATGCTTTAGCTTTCCTTAGCTCAAGAAGGAAAAAAACGATCAAGGAAAGAAAGTTTGAAGGCTTCCCATTTAATAGGTCCTTCATCTACCCTCTCTAACTTCCATTGAGTGTATCAAGCTTAAGCGAAACCCTTGAGTTTGTAATCCACCAACTCCGCTTTCTCCTCTGATGTCACCCCATAATGCTCACTACCTTGTAAAACTCATCAATTAATATTTGAGGACCCTCATAAACTTTTGAGCCATCAAACTATAGAGGGTTCATCCTTGAAAAGTCCCTCACCCTAGAAGCCAGAGTAGGAACATTGAAAGGAACCGCAACCCCTTGATTATCCACCACTTGGGCTAGCATTGTAATAGCGGTCCGAAACTCTATATTAGTAACTTGGTTAGGTAGGGGACCATTGTATTGAGAAGCCGAATGATCTTGGACTTTATTAGCATTGTTCCCCCATGGTAACGGTGGTCTTCTTTGAGGCATTTTTCTAAAAATCACATAGGACAAACATTAGGGAAATGTAGTCTTAGGGTAAACTCTATAGCACAACATTGATCATAAAAGAAGTGAGGATTCCTGAATCATCTTATAGCCTCATATTCATAGATGTGGCATATTTCACATCCATGAATAAGACTCTACGTGAAGAGATATGTTGGACGCCCTAGGAAATCTTAAACCTTGTGCTCTGATACCAAGTTTGTCATGACCCGACCTAGGGCCTAGTTGTAACATGGAGATTGAAACTCCAAAGGGCTCCAACCAAGACTCTTGACATATCATAAAGCATGCATAAGGTAAATTAAATGCGGAAATATCATAAAATACTCTAAACCATGATTCATAAAGAAGAATATAACTTGACAATATAGACTCAAATACTTGTTCAACTAATGCCTCTAATCATGAACATGGGCGGAAGCTAAGACATGTCCTAGCTCATACTCAAAATAAAATAAATAAATGTCCTTGAAAGATGAAATAACTCATGAACCTCCCTCGACAGACGAGGACTCACCAAAACTTAGCCATTGGAACTCAACTAGTCACATGTGTGGGTATGATCCTCAACCTCAACTCCTATATTATGAGACAATGTAGGCAACAATATGCGTTAGTAGGTTTGAATTTACTAAGTATGTGGGCATGACATATGATTAAATTATAAGATGCAATGATCAATAATATACATAGTAGAGAGGATAAGTAAAACCATGAGGAAAAACCATAATAATCAAAGCATTTAAGGGACATAGTTGAAGATCGTAAAATAACATAATAATTATATACATATGTGGGATAAGAACTATAACCGATAATAAGACCAAACGAGCTATAAAATAGAATCCTGTTGTCTCCCCATACAATAAAGAAAAGGGGAATCAACTTTTTAAGGTAGACTCTACTCCGCTAGGCGGGTCATATAAATACGCTATATGTGGATTCACGAGCTAATCCATGAAGGCAACCTATGGTGGCACGTAGTTTAACAGAAATGAGGCTTCTACTAAGTCTTTAGGTAGGCCCCCCACCTCAAGTCCAATTGGTGCTAATTCAAATCCCACAGAATATATAACATAGTAAACATACTTAGCATATATCATAACTTGTTCATAAATTTCATAATTCATATAAGAGCTCATTTTATAACATAGTTGCAATGTGAGAATTTTCCTCTCATCATTACAAATCATACTTGCATAATTCATATCATAAGATCTTAGGTCACCACATAGGGACCTAAGTCGCCTTTCTTCATAGCTTGCATGAAATTTATATTTTAAACATACTTATAATTCATGATCATAATTCCAACTTTAATTTAGAGTAAAAATCATATACATAATCAATTTTATTAAAAAACATGAGAATACCTTAAAAACATTGAACTCCTAAATCATAATTCATGTAATTCACCATAGAAAATAGCTTCATGCATGGACATTCATAATACAACTCAAAATCATGTAATTTACGTAAAAACTTACTTATTATGATCATTAGTAATGATTAAAGAATGAAATCAAATCATCCCAACACAATTCAAAAAAATTGAAGTTTAAAAGTAATGAGATTTCATGAGATTTTTGAGGAAAACCTTGGACTCCATGGGTGGAAGGGACCCATGAATCAATCCACATATACCTTGATTAAAATTGGACTTAAATTTGAGAAAGGAGACTTGATCTTGAAGAAACCCTAACCAAAGCTTGATGAACTCTTGAGGAAACTTGAGAGAGAAGTTTAGAATTTGTTTGGGGAAATAACGAGGGAATAAAAGAGTTTAGGAGTATTTAGGATCAATTACGTAATGAATATAGCCCTAAAAACATCCACATACATCATTAAAATATAGGGAAAATACCAAACTACCCCTCATTAAATTTTGAATCGGGCAACTCTATGAATAGGACTATGAACCATAGAAACAGTGATGAGTCATAAGAAAAACTCATCCTGCAGGCCCTGAAAATGGCTTGAGAACAAGTCTCCGAAGTTACTTAAACATGACTCATCGTTGGGGTAACGATTCGTCGAAGTGACTCGTCTTGCAGGTCTGAACACTTGCAAGTTTAGAGTCTTTGAAGTTCTCATACGACTCATTTTTATGAGTTGTAATCTTCTTTACGACTCGTCCTGTTGAGTCATAGACAACATTCTGGGGATCAGTAGTTTGCAGGGTTTAAGGCCTGTACTACGACTTCTTTCTACGAGTCATAGACTCTTCCATGAGTTATCATACGACTGCAGACTCTCACTCTATCTTAGCCAAGTTTTCTAACCCTAAACCCAATAATCCAACTCATTTCTATGACCCGTACAAGTTCCTACGAGTCATAGACCAACACATAGACTTGGGGTCAGTTGACGTTTCTTGAGATTTTCCTTTCGTAGACTTTTCATCTTATGGGGTCTTACAGTAGGTTAAGTACAAGTAATTATCGACCAATGCACATGCATGTATTGTTTTTATCTTCTTCATTATTTCCTTTTAATGAGTGGACACATTAAAACTCACATATATTTATTACTTGATCAGGAGAGGGGTAGTGATTAGAAAATGATAAATACAACGGAGATTCGAAGCTACAAACCTTCGTCTAAGAACTTGAGCCCAAAAAGGGATAGTTTTCTGAGATAAAAAATAAGGGTTAGTTGATAATACACTCTGAGACCGAGAGGTGATGAGTGAAATTCATCTAATAGGGATGGAAGGCGTTTAGGTGTCCTTAACTTGTTAGATTTTTCGTGCTACACATTGACAAAAAAATACTAATATTGTATGCCTATTGAGATATGACGTCATGAGAAACACAATCCTACTTTCTTTCATTTATTACTTAAAATTCTAAGTATGTTTTACTTTGCTATTGTGAACACACTTACTAGTTACTGAAATAATCTAAAACACCATTTACTTTATTCAATTTTACTTTCGAAAAATATTGACTAAAACTGAATATAAATGCTAGTACATGTATTTCTTCCACATTCCCTGTGGGATCGATCCCGACTCATTAGTTGGGTAAAAATATTGCAAATGACCATTTATATTTCTTGTAGTCCTCATTGTTTTAATTATTATTTTTAATTTATCTTACTTTATTATTTGTATTATTATTTCACAAAAATAAAAAAAATTCTACTCTTCTTGAAGAAGACATCTGAAGAAGTGTGCGGTGATAAGTGTGCTTGCTCTAATATGCCTTGTACTAGTATTGGTGCTTGCAGGAAATCAATTGATCAATTTGGAGATCTGCATGAGATAATGAAATCTTTGATGATACGCTTTCTAAAAACAAGAATTGATCTAATTCATGAGGTTGAGATGTTGTGTTTGGATATTCACACTTTAGATGTTGGGTTTAGTGCAAAGGTTGATGCGTTTGATGCCCAAAAATTAGTTATGAATTGTGTGAGGAAGAAAAGACGCTTATAAGCCAACTTGAGGAGCTAAAATTGGAGGGCCAACTACTTGATCATAAAGTTATTGGTGTTGTCACCGTTGAGAAGAGTACACTAGAGTTATGTGAGGATGAAGATAATATTATTTTTAAAACTCTAGTGTGTGTAAATATGAGGGTGTAAATAATAATACAATTCATGAGTTAGGACGTATTAGACTTCATACCAATCATTTTTCTACATTATGTTTAGATGATGAGATATTAATCGAACCATCTGAGTATATGGAAGAATGTAAGAAGGAGGAAAAACATGTCTACATTCTTAAATTTGTTGGGCCAAACTCAAAAAATTACGTTTCTCATTTAAAGGCCAAAAATTATAACATACAATTTTTATTGTTTGGTTTATTTATTTTTATACCACCACTCTTTGAGCATAGTATAAAATTAGAAAAAAAGTTTGGGGGGGGGGAGGGCAATTCATAAGTTCAAAGTGGAAGAAAAAGTGGGAGGCAACCCAACTAGTAATGTAACTTTTTTTTATATATATAGTTTTTTTGTGTTTTTTTTGCAGATTTAGGGGAAGTTTGAGTATCCAAATTTGAAGTTATGGAACATGTTTCGAACTTAAGTGTGGGGTGCATTCGACCCTTAAAGAAAATTGAAGAAACATGTTGCTAGCTAGGCCCTAAAGGGTATCAGGGAGTATTTCTTGTCCTTCTGCTTCATCTCTTTTCTATAAATTACTTTGGAAAAAAGCATAATTTTATGTGTGGGGTGGGATATCTTAATAAGATTTGATGGTTCTTAGATTTTTTTTAGAGCATACTTCACTCACCCCTTAGTTTTTCTTTTTGGTTCTTTTTCGAGGGGGCTCCCATTGAACCAATTATTATTATTTTATTTTTTATTTTATTTTATTTTTTGGAGAGAAAAGAAAAGACCTTTTTGACTTGTTTGATACTAGTAATTTAGGCCTGAGTTGAGTAATACTTTTCTGTGAGTGCTGGAGAATAAAACTTATAATAGACATTTTAAAACCTAAGCTAATGGTTTCGACTCTATATATAACTTATTCCTATTTTATAGGTTCTAATGACCCTATCTACCTTAGAAGTAAAGTTCATCCATCTTGATTGAGACTTGTGCCATGTGTGGTGAGGTTGTTTGTATATATTCTATGTTTTGCATCTTAGTCTAGAACTTGCCCTACATGTTATTGAAACGAAATAAAAAAGTATTGCTTTGTCTAGAAGATAGTAATAGACTTTCTTTGATCTGTCTTGTAAATTCTAGTCATAAATTTTAGTCTTTTTCAAATATTATATCACTAGTAACCCCTTTTTAGCCTGCAACCTTTTATTGGTAGCAATATTTTTGCCTTGCCTTTTTTGTTGAATCCCTAGTTTTTTGCACCTTGCTTTCTTGATGTAATGACCTAGGTCATTTTTGAATTAAATCATTCCTTCCATCATTTAGAGTGATCCTATATCGACCTCAAGTCATTCATGACTTGCTGACACTGACTGTTCGGTCGCCTGGTCTTTTGCTGGGGTTTTAGGCCCATTTCCCTATTTTGAAGCTGTTACAACTTGAAAAATTGACTTTGATCATAACCTTACAAAAACAACCTCAAAATGGGATTCTAATAGTTCTATCAGCTCCAAAATAACCAAATTAGGCTAGTAGCATGGTTGACACGAGTACCAAGGCAATTGGTACGAGTACGAGGCCATTTGGCACTTTTTTCTTTGAAATTTGGCCTTTGGTTGAGTTTGGTCAACATTCTTGGAAAATGCACTTGGATAAAAAATTTGACAGCATGGTTAGTTCCAAAATGTTGAGTTTGGTCTAGAACGACCCTTTGTTCATTTCCTAAGGCTTTCGATCTACTTTCGAGACTCGTTGTGGAATAAAGCTCAAAATGACACTTAGGAGTAGGACACCCTTTTTGGTAAAATGACCTTGTATATGGATTTTGAATACGCCATTAATTCCGGAATATCGAATTTGGTGGGGTAGCATATCTCATTTGCACGCACGGGGTTTTGAATGAATCCCAAGCACCCCATTTGGGAATTAGACATGCCAAAGTCCATTTTGAACCAGTTGGGTATGGTTCCATCGCTAAAGCGGCTAGGAGGTCGCTAAAGTGACCAACTCTTTTTGGCATTTGTCGCTAAAGTGGCCGGTGCTTAAGCTACCCGACGTCGCTAAGGCGAGGCCCACCTCTTTGAGGTGGTCGCTTAAGAAACCAATGGGTGTTCACTTTTGTGGCACCTGAGGTTATTTTCTTACCAAATTTTAGTTGAAGTTCTATCTTTAAGACACAAATTCTCCTTCAATTCTTCGACAATTTGTATTATTCAAAAGGCTATTCTGTGTGATTTTTCTAGGAGATTCTAGTAGGATGATCAGAATTAAGGTTTGAGGCTTCCCTTGAGGTAAATTTCCCTTTTCCCCTACATTTCTAAGCTCTCGGGCTATGGAGTTGATCATGAATGCATGTGTTAGGTTGGGACTGTTTTGGTTTGTGAATTGTGTTTCTTTTTAGAATAGGACTGGGGTTAGTAGTTGGACCCCACTTTCAGAGTCAAATCCCTGAGTTACGGAGGGGGTCCTATAATTCTCAATTTTTGACAACGAAATTGGACCATCTTCAAATACGATAATTTTAGTGTCATAACGACCATATTAAAGCTGTGATTCTATTATTGATAGCATGGCAGTGTTCGAAGGCCGTTCAGAAGGAAAAAGCTCTGATTCTGTGAGTTGGAGCACGCATGATCGGCCTAATGTTAGGCTATGGTTTTTCCTCTTTAAACTAAGCATGTTTAGGCATTTTTATATTGAATTGTATGATTTTGGTGGGGGCTTGGATGTCGAGCATGAAAAATTCCTAGAATCCATGTCTTAGGCATTATTTCGGGAAATTATTAGAATGTTTAAGCATGATTCAATTGTTGTTGGTTATCCCTACCCTGTGGTGTATGTTGTGCCTTTGGTTATATAATTGGAAGCATGTTTGGCCTTAGTCTAGGTTTAGACTAGTGTCGCCTTAGACTTGCATGATTTTGGTACCATTAGGCCTTAGAACTTGTCCAACATCATTTCGGATAGTTAGCTCTACGTAGATTAATATAACATACTTGAGTATAATAGTATGAGCTTTAGCTGGGTAGTAACACATCTTGGGACCTTACCTCCATAATGCCCTATTTTCTATCAGTCTTGTATCACTTGGTTCTTGATTCTGGGAGTCTTCTCAACGATTTTGGATGAGTATGGTTCGGGATGGAGTGATGTATTGATGGTACTTGGTTTAGGGGTACTCCCCATGGCGCTAGGATGGCCACTGATCCTAATTTTGATCAACTCCTTAGCTATAGTACCCGGTTTGGGCCTGTGGTCTAGCTTACTTCTGATTGACTCCTTAGCTACAGTTACCCGATTCTAGCTTATGGTCTAGCTTACTTGTGTTTTAATCCTTAGCTATAGTTACCCATTTGAAGTCCGTGGTCTAGCGTACTTGTGTTCGGCTCCTTAGCTACATTTACCCGGTTCGAGCCCATGGTCCAACTTATTTGTATTCGACTCCTTAGCTACATTTATCCAGTTGAAGTTCATGGTCTAGCTTACTAATGTTCTGCTTCTTATCTACAGATACCCAGTTCAAGTCCGTGGTCTAGCTTACAGGTGGGTCAATTCTTGATTCCCGAATGAACCTTTGGTTCAAGTCGTTATCTACTCTTAGCTTCGGATGAAGTTTCAGGCTTTTGGGATGGTTCAGTTTAAGTTTGATAAATTGGTGGTAGTATTGGAACTTTATTGGCTCCTTTCATTTTACCTCAGCGATCCTTGCTCCTATCGGGCTTATAGGAGTCTGTTCAGGTTGTTACCTCACACTTGTCCACGAGTGTACCCGTCGGGTTTATGGGAGCCTGACAAATTTAGTTAGATTCTTTCTATTTATTTGTTGAGTACGCTCGTGTACATACCTACATTTACTTCTTGTCATGTCCTTGGTTGTGGTTATTTTCTCGCATTTCAGTTTACTTTTGCTTACCTTACTCAGTCAGCCTATGATGCCTACTGGGTATCTGTACTTTTGGTACTCATAATACACTTTACATCTATTTTCATGATGCAAGTTTGGGTACTAGCTATCGGAGTTGATTCGAGCCATCAACTGTCTTGATCAGAGTCGAAGGTGAGCAGATAGCATTCTAGATTCACCCATCTCCCTCTCTACATATATTTTGCCTGTATTTAGCTTTTTGAGATAGCCTCATTTCTGCGGTCCACTTTTGGGACTTTTTCTTTTTGAGACAACCTTGTTTCTGTAGTTCACTTTTGGGACTTGTACTCTTTTTGGTAGTAACTCTGTACATGTAACTTCCAAGTTCTGGGAGGGATCTTTTTATTTGTATATAGTTAGATTTGCTTCCACCATTCATGTATGCTATATTATTTCATTACTAATGTTAGATTGAATTGTTGGTCTTCTACCCTAACATCCCATTGCTCACGGTTCTGGGATTTGGGTCGGCTTGCCTATTGGTGGTTCATAGTAGGCGCCATCATGATTTGAGAAATTATATCGTGACGCTTGAAAACTATAGCATAGACTTATTATAATTTTTAAATTTGAAGAAAAGGGATGGTTGACTGCAAAACGATAATTGATGATAGCTACAAAGTGACGAAAAAAACCCTCTTGGAAAGAATGTGACATGAAAAAAAAAGAAGAAAAAAACTACTTGAATAAAAATAATGACTGAAGCATTATTGATGAAATTAGTAGTGAAATAATTATTGAAGAGATGGCTGAAAATAAAGAGAAGAAAATAATGGGTGATGAAATCTAAAAGTGCAAAGTGCTTAGGGAAGTGTAAGTCACTATTATATAGTTTTCCCACCTGTCTCCTAGCCTATATTACAACCCATTATAGTCCTATTTGATTCTATTCGAGCATGCTTAATTAGTGGAGATGTACATAATGGGCAACCCGATGGTTCTTTTTGCATACATGTGAATTCTTTTGTGAATGTAAGAGTTTTTCTTTGTTGCTAAGTCCTTAATTTATATTCAATTCTTAAATTGCGAGTGTGGACTATTTCTTCTTGTGAGTGCACTTGTTTCATGATAGATAGGTAATTTTATTAGCTTTCGTTGATGGAGTAGGTGAGCAAACTTAAATGATGAGTTAGAGTCCTTCCTTGAGGTTAGGAGGTTAGATGTTTGTTATTTATTCGTAATCTTGCATAATGATCAGGAATTATACTTGATGTTTTAAAATTTGTGTATGGCCTAATTATTTGTATCAACCAAAGTGGTGACATTCCTAGTTTGATTTTTTTAGATGAGCTTTAATGCTTGTTCGAGGACGAGCAAAAATTTAAGTGTAGGGTGTTGATGTGAGGCCAAAAATACAAATTTTTAATCATTAATTACCTCACATTTAGTTTTTTTATTTGTCCTTTTTGAGCATAAATTTTATAAATTGCGTTAAATAATGTATTTTATGTGTAGAATTAATCTGACGTAAAAATAAAAGAAATTTGAAGTCAAAACAAATTAAAGAAGAAGGATTAAATAAGAAAATCAAGTGTGCAGCTTAATGGAAGGATTTTAATATAATATTATTATTTTTATATAAGGAATAGAAGCTATATTTGTGCAACGTGGAAGATGTTGAAGGTAGCAGCATCAAGATTTGTGGTACTGCTACACAGGTAACATGGGAATTCAATTTCCTCAGGGTTTTGGGTTTTCCAATTAAATTTTGACTCAATTACTTTATTTGAGATTTTTTTTCTACACCTATAAATATTCCATAAAATAAGTTTTTACATAAATTTTAACCTAGGACTTAGACTTTTATAGCTTGGGAATTTTGAAAGAGCCATCGTGAAGACCGAAGAAAATTGGTTTATTCTTTTCTTTTCTATTTTTATATTTTCTCCAAGAATTCAATATTTTGAATTTTTTTAATTCAACTTGTAAGTTCATAATTAAGATTTTATCTATAATTTTCAAATTGTTATTTTCAAATTATGAGTAGCTAAACCTACAAATAGGGTTGTGGGAACCATGATTGCGTAACAAAGTAGGTTAAGAACAAGTAATTATTGACCAATGTACATGCATGTATTGTTATTATCTTTGTCTTGTTTTCCTTTTAACAAGTGCACATGTTAAAACTTGCATGTATTCATTACTTGCTCGAGATAAGAGTAGTGATTAGGAAAAGATAACTACAATGAAGATTCGAAGCTATAAACCTTCATCTAAGAATTTTGAGCCAGGAGGGGATAGTTTATTGAGATAAAAAATAAGGGTTAGTTAGTAATATGCTCTGAGACCGGAAGGTGATGAGTGAAATTCATCTAATAGGGCCGGAAAGCGTTTAGGTGTCCTTAACTTATTAGATTTTGCATGATACGCATTGAGAAAAGATTACTAATACAGTATGCCTACTGAGTTACGATATCATGGGAAATAAAATCCTAGCTTCTTTCATATATCACTCAAAACTCTAAGTCTGATTTACTTTGTTATTGTGAACATTGTTACTAATTACGGAGTTGATCCAAAACCTCATTTATTTTATTCATTTTTTACTTTCGTAAAATATCGACTACAGCTGAATATAAGTGCTAGTAGACGTATTTCTGGATTCCCTGTGGAATCGACCCCGACTCATTAGTTGGGTAAATATATTGCAAATGACCGTTTGTATTCTTTTTGAGAAGTATATTTGGACGTTCTTGATAAGTCCATGTGATTTCAATTAATTTTGTGGTTTTGGATCCGGACTTGACATTTGACAAGGAGTCTATAACTATTTTGGATAGGCAGGTCTGAAAACTAAGGACTAAGGAGATTGCTTCTATGAAGTTCTAGTGGAAACATCGATCAACTGGGGAGGCTACTTTGGAGACCGAGTCTGAAATGTGTGTCAAATATCCATAATTGTTTGAGACTTTAGGTACTTTTTTTTACTTTATATTCAAATACAAACATGGTTTTTAGTGGTGTATAATGTAATGACCCTGAAGGTCATTTATAGAAATTGTTAAAAAATTACCATTTTACCCCTCCTGATAGTGGCCTTGAGTCATGTTGGATCAGTTATGCTATTTTGAACCCCAATAGCTCGATAGAGGCGAATTTCAAGGGATTTTTCAACATTGAACTTTTAGATAAGTAATTTTGTCTCCAAACCTTCATTACCATTGATTATTACATGATTTATCATTTAACTACTGCTTTTCAATTCAAACCTTGTGGGTTTTCTCAAAAACTTGCATTTTTAGAAAATTGGGATTTTAAGGTCGATTTAAACTCATTATCGAATTAATTTTCACTGGTGAGTTCCAAAACCTTTGGGTATCATAATTTTTATATAAATTCTAGATTTCCCCCATCCCCGTAATGGGTTTTTGAGTTGATTTGGACTCTATTGAAGAGCTATCAATATGGTTATCATTGTTCATATTTTCTTATGGGGACTCTATACTGTCTAGATTTTGTGGATTCAAAGGCTAATCGTAAAGGAAAACCACATGTGCTAAGTTGATTTTTAGTCCTTTTTAAGGCAAGTGGACCTCTTTGACCTTCTTTAAAGTACGTCGAAACTTGTATGCCTTTCTGCCTGTTTGGGTGTAATGAGGGATGGTGAGGGACTTCTTATTATTTTACTTGTTATGAAAGATTTTTTGAAAGTTATTAATGATCATGT
This sequence comes from Solanum dulcamara, assembly GCF_947179165.1. Taxonomy (NCBI): domain Eukaryota; kingdom Viridiplantae; phylum Streptophyta; class Magnoliopsida; order Solanales; family Solanaceae; genus Solanum; species Solanum dulcamara. Next base: position 26,485,056 of record NC_077242.1, read on the forward strand.
GGGATAAAATAAACTCATTTATTTGTTGATATGTGATTGGCCATTAATGTGAATTCTTTCCTTTGCTCATGATGCATTTGTATGTGCGTATTGCATAGGTTTGGAAATACTGTTTCAAGATTTGTATCCTTTATTATGCAGAGGGAATTTTTTTTGAAGAGTGTGATACGCCGAGGAAAAATGATTCTGACGAGTGTGATATTCCAAAGGGAAATGATTTCGATGGATATATGGATTGATATATCCCTCATGGGTCCCGACTTGCTAGTCAGTGAGTATGTGTATCGGAGCATGGATAAATATGTCCCCTATGTTTTCCTAGCCTACGAGCCAGTAGATGTATATCGATAGGACATACATGCATTATTCTACATGACATTGACATGGCATTGTATCTCATCATTAGTGTTTGATATGTGTGAATGGAACATTATTGTCGTGATGCTCTATTGAAAAATCTAAGTGATATCCTTGAGAACAATTAATGTTATTACCCGCTGAGTACATCTATTTTGATCCATTATTTGTTACTATAGTATTTATTTTGTTGGGCTATATTTTGATTTCCATTCAGGTTATAGTATGTGGAAGTTTGGATAGTGATTCGAGGTGTAGTTTTCTCAGGTTTACTCTACTTAGGGTCAATTAGGGATGCATGGTGAGTACCGTTGTTGTTATGGTACTCACTCCCTTTCTTTCTATACTTGTATAGGTTATGGTCCCGGATCTTCTTGATCCTCTCATATTTTCGTTCAACGCTTACTTTTAGAGTTCATGAGGTAGCAGCTTGTCATCTCGGTAGAGGTCACTTACTCCTAGATTATGTCCTTGATCTATTCTAGTGAAGACATTCAGACATATATCTTTTGAATTTGTTGTAATACCTAGTGGCTTGTACACGTGATACCAGGTTTTAGGAAAACTTGTGTTTTGTTATGAGTTCCGCATGCTTATGTTATGTTTAGTTTCTTATTTCTTTCATATTTCCATGTTTACCCTTATTGAGGTTTGTTTAGGGTGACTTATCTCGATGGAATAAGACAGGTGCTATCACACCTGATTTTTCGATCGTGACACACCCATTTTTGCTCACCGCTCTCCTCTCTTTTCTCTTACTCATTACTCTCTTCTGTCTATGTCTATAGCTTGCCTATCTCCTTTCTCTCGCTCCCCTCTCACACCTTTCTTTATCCCCTCTCGCCATTCTTTCTCTATTTTCATATTTCTCTCTCTCTCTCTCTATTATATTTTATATTAGAGTGAATGAATAATAGTGATACAATAATGAATATATACAAGTGGTACAAAAATAAATGAATACAAGTGATGGCAAGAGGGAATGAATACATGTGATACAAGAGAGAATGAATACAAGTGAAATTAGAGCGAATGATTATACTTTACATTCCCCGATATATCTTTGTACACACGCATACTGTATTCGTTGATACAACCTAAACGCGTGTATGCAAGTGAAATTAGAGTGAATGAATATAAGTACAATTAGAGAGAATGAATACAAGTGATACAAGAGCAAGTTAAACAAGTGAAATTAAAGCAAATGAATATAGTCCTTGTATACTTTTTAAGTTATATCTTTGTATATATCCAGATCAGATTGTATTCATCAATACTGACTGTATTCGTTGATATAGGCTGTATTCGTCGGTACAATCTGTATTCAATGATACAGTCTAAATGAGCCTATGAATGAAATAAATATATATTTTTTACTTAACATCTCAAATAATTGCTATTAATAGTAAATACCTAAATTATAGCTACGTATTGTTAATAAGGCCAAATTATAGTCATTTTCTGAAAATTTCTCATCATACTTTGCTAGAGTTTGGCCATAGATTCTCAAATATTTTAGCAAGTCATTTTTGGATGAAGTTTCATAGTTTTTGAGAGAAATATTTAACTTTTTTTTAAAAAAAATGATTTATATACATAATTTCTAAAACTATTAAAAATACATATGAGTTTGTATTATCATTTTATAATGATCATTTTCTGTAAATGTCATGACAGTGAGCACAACTAATATAAATCTTAAAAAAGAGGAAGAAACAAAAGGAAAATACTATTGATTTTTCCAAAAAACTACTAGTACTATTTGTTATTGGATCTGACTTCGGAGAGCAACCTTAGATAAAAATGATGTAAAAAATGTATATAATTGTATAAATTTTATACAATGAACTAGAAATGAAATTTAGCCCAAAACTATAACTGATGAATGTTTTTATAAAATATAAAATTTAGGATAATTTTTGAATTTTTAAAAGATCCTAAATAATAGAATTGCACCCAAATCCTGATTTTTTTTCTAGTAGTTGGATTGCTTGCCAAATAATGACAGGTTTTATGACTAAACAATATTTGTCAGTTTTTTTTCTAAATATTTTTGACAATATCTACGACCAAACAAGTCCAATTTATTAGGCCTTTTTACTTAAACAATGTATATTAGCCTCATAATTACCACTTAGAGTAGTGGAGTATGTTTTACCATCTATAACATAACTTTTTTAACAACCTGTCTCCCTCCCTCTCTCTCTCTTAATTTTTTTTCAATTACCCTAATTTAAAATTTGATTTTTAATTGAGTATTATTGCAAATGATATTTTCACTACTCTTTAAAACAACAACAACAACCCAATGAAATCCCACAACGTGGGGTCTGAGAATTTTCACTACTTTTTAAACTAAAATATTTTTTATATGAATACATGTATAATACATTTCTAACAAATTTATAATATTTTAATATATAAACTAATTCAAATAGTGCTTGAGTGTTTGAAATTCAAACATAATAGTTTTGACATCATTAATAAAATAAATAAATATAAGTGAAAATTGTAATAAATTTTGAATTTAATATATTATACGTATTATAAACATGTTTCAATGTAGGTGGTGAATATATAACTAAAATATTTTTAATACAATAATATATTTTCGCATCGTTAATAAGAAAAAATAATAATTATAGTATAATTTTAATACATAGATTATACACAATATAGGCATGGGAAATAAAACCAAAAATAAAATGAAAGAAAAAGGGAAACATGGAAAATAAAATAAAAAATAACATGAAAGGAAAAGGAAAACAGGGACTGGCCATCACAATTTTCATGGAGCTCACCGAAGCTCGTAATTTTTGGTTGGAGTTTGATGGGTTTCCGATTTAGTTGTTGCGCCGTTTCTTTGTTGTTGGGTCTATTGGTGGTGACATAGAGGTGAGAAAGGAAAATGAAAGTTGGGGCGATGATTGTTTGTTGTTTTGTTCATCAGAGAAGCCATCTCCGACAAGGTTGGATGGAGAAGGAGAGGCTGGACAGATAAGGAGAAGTAGAGATATGAAAACAACAATAGAATGATTTTAGATATTAAAGGTAATTAGACTATGGACAATAATAAAAAAAAATACCCCAAAAAGAATAATAATTAATTTTAAAAATATTATTTATGTAAAAATTCTAATTAATTATTCATATCAGCCCAACTTTAATTCCTTTCCTTGGGAGGGGTTATGTTCATTTGTAACCACCAGAAAAAAGGCCCAAAAGAACAACAAAAAAAGTACTAACATATTACCTCTTGTAAGAGACTATTGGGGCTATAAAACCTGTTGCTATATTTGCTTTTTCTATCTCTTTCTCTTCTTCTTTTTTCCCTTTTTGTGTGGTTATTTTTTAAATAAATTTATTAGGCATATATTTATCATCATTTTTGAGTTTGAAAATATGGTAGACTTAGGAATTTGTGCTATCATCTGAATGGAAAAAGTATGCTTACACTTCAGGTGCAAACACATTTTAAATTATTTCGCTGGTTTATTTTATTCAACTTAGTTTTTATAATTTTAAAGTTAAATTAAATTCATATCTGTTGTCGTTTAGTTTCAATACAAGTTATGCTGTGATAAGTTATGCTAGGATTATGTAATGACCCTTCAGGTCATTTTCTCCGTTTTCAATCTTTTCAGCATTTAGAGCTTTCTTGTAGAAACCCTAAGTCATTTATGACTTGCTAGCACTGGCAGTTCGGTCGCCTAATCGTTCGATTAGGTTTTATGCTCATTTTCTTATTTTGAAGCTCTTGGAGTTTGAATGGTTGACTTCGGTAAAAACTCTAGGAAGACGATCTCTGAACGAAATTCTGATGGTTTCATCAGCTCTAGAATGATCAAATTAGGCAGGTAGCATAGCCGACATAAGTATCGAGGCATTCAGTATGAGTTTGGGGCAATTTGGCGCTTTAGCCTACGAAATTTGGCCTAAGGTTGACTTTGATCAACATTCTTGGAAAACTTACTCGGATTGAAATTTCGTTTGCGCGATTTGCTCTATAATGTCAAGTTTGGTCTAGGATGATCTTTATTGGATTTTTCGAGGCTTTTGGTCTCATTCCGAGCCTTTTTGATGTTTTGACTTAAACGATGCTTGAGTGTGGGAGCCACTTTTCTCTAAACAACCTCCATTGGGAATTTAGAATGCACCGTTGAGTCTAGAATATCGTTTTCAATTGGATTTTATATATGGTTTGCATTAACGGGACTCCAGAGTAGCAAAATCAAAGTTTAGCTTGTGCTGATGCTAGTGAATTCGCTTAACTGACCCCCCAAACTGCTTTAGCGACAGTTGACCAATTTTGACCAGCCTCTTAAGCGACCAAAGAGCCGCTTTTGCGGTACCTGGGTATTTTAAAACCCAAATTTTCAGTTCGTTTGTTCGATATTCAGAACACGGTTTCTAGAGCTACGAGAGTCCGAATTGAGTGATTCAAAAGGCTATCTTGCGTAGTTTTTCAAGGAAAACGCATTTGTGTGATTGAAAAGTTATAGGAAATCTTTTATTGATGCATTTTATTCGTTTGAGTTTCTGCCCTCCTTTTGACTCTTCTCTTTAATGAAGATTTTGATTTCTTGAGCAATAGAGCTCCGATTGGGGTGATTCAAAGTGCTGGGTGTTCATGTGGATTGTTGATTCACTGTGGAGTGTTTGGGGAAGTTTGAATATCAGAATTTTGAGGTAATTTCCACCCCAAAGGGGGCTGCCCAAGCTTGAGATTTAACTTTAATGATGAAATTATTGCATGGGATATTTCCTTCATTTTGAGCATTAAATTATGTTGTAATTTGAAACACAAGTTTATTTAGCTCAAATGTAGCTTTTCACAGAGTCGAATTCGATATTTCCTGTGTGGGCTCCACAATCCCCTTTTGGACCCTTTTTTATCCGTGTCCGAAAAATGTGATATTTGTATCAAAATGTTCGTATTGATGAGTTGATTAATATTTTGTTATGCGGTGGATATTGGAGGTGATTCGGAGGTCAAGATCTTTATTTTAGTGGATTTGAAGTGCACGTGTTCGGCTTTGAGGTAGGCTACGGTCTCCCCCTTTGACTGAGTTCCATTAGATATTGTTTAGTATATATTGCATATGATTTAAGTTGGTATTGTTTGGGTTTAGGACTTTCCTCCTTTTATTTCGATTTCTTGACTCTGATTGGGACTTAGAGTAGCGTAGCCTCTTGAGATTCTTATTTTAGGTTTGTGGTTTCGTTTGTATTATGGTTTGGTGAGATTATTCTTCTTAGGATTGGTATTGATGGACTTAGTCTAGATTGAGCCATAGATGATTTAGTTTGTCCTCTAGTGCCCTTATAACTAGGCGTAGCTTCTCGTAGGGATTGTGATGTTGGTGTGACTTAGTCCTAGTTCTAGAGACCTTTGAGACTCGTCGTAGACATAAGTTTGGCTTAGTTGTGGGCGTTGGAAGCTGAGATGGCATATTTTTGGATAAGACGTTGATCCTAGAGATATTTCTCCCCGTTATTGTTTAGGGGTAGGCTTAGGATGCCTCTATATCTATTATATATTGATTGGGCCCGAGGCCATGCTCAAGGAGCAATTGGATTCCTAGTTAGTCCCTTTTTTCCCTGATAGTGTGGCTTAGCTCGATGTTACTGTATGGATTGTGTGTTTCTTGTTTGAATGCTAGTAATGTCATGCTTGCATTGATTGAGCATATTCACTCAGTTTGTGGTACGATCCTGGTATTTCATTGGATTTTAACTACCATTTTGAGAAAGATTTCTCACACTTTTTCTATTTTAAAACTATTTTAAAGGGAGTTGTACCACCTGGGATATTGTATATTGGTTTTGAGATTTACGAGGTGACGAGGACGTGCTCTATTTTATGCTGACAGTTCCGAGGTATCGAGGACGTGCTCAACTTATATTGATATCTGGTGCGACTCTTTTTATACTATGGCTGCATCTGGGATACCTTTAACCTGTACGTAATTATCCAACGCGGCATTTCCCTTTTCTACATCGGCTTGGCCACTTACTCTCTTATACAACTACGGGGATACTACATGTCTATGTAAGACCTGGTTCGAGCCCAGGCAGTGTATACAGACTTTCCACATCCCTTATGGGCCTCATTAGACAATACACCACAAAATTGAATGAGGTAGCTACATGGGTTCCACCTGACATGCCGAGGGCCAGGTGGGTCTATATACTTGTTGTTGTTGATCGCTGAGAGCCACTGATGATGTTACTATTTTTTACTACAAACTTGCATTCAATAGCATCGCCTATCACCATTATACTTGCATGGTGTGGCCCCCCAATTTTAGGGGACGGTGGTATATTTGTCATTATTTGTAGCTTTCGGGGATATGGGCGTCCGGTCGGTTATTATTTGATATTACTTGTACTTACGTTTGGTTGTATTTGTAGTTGGGCTACATGGTATTTGAGTTGGATTGTGGTTGGTACTTCCTACTAGGTTTAGTTAGATTAGTTCCTAGGTTAGTGCATGGTTAGCGTTGCCTATTACCACTATATTCTCTTTTTAGTAGACTCTTACGATGCCTTCCTCCTATTAATAGGTCATTGGATTGCATTTTAGGTGTGTTCTTTGATTCTGCTCCTTTATCTATGCCACCGGTCTCGTTGTCTTATTTTCTATCATTATAAAATAAGAAAATGCCACAGAGTTGCCAATTTCTACTAGTGACAGAGTAGGACTAGTCTTTACTTTCTTTCGAAGACTGTCTGTACTAATTTTGTATTTTAAAAAGGCTTGTATTCGTACTTTGATTTAGATGCTCGATTACTAACTCATGCCAGGTCTTGGGGTGGTTCCTTGTGATTTATTTTAGTTGTTCTCTCTCTTCTTATTGCTTATTTTTTGCTCTATTGTTCATTTTCTGCTTGATAGCTCGTTGCCTCTGGTTTTGAGCTATGTGTTAAGGGTTAGGCTTACTTTTTGGTGGGTGTTAGCAGGTACCATCACCGCCCAAGAAATTGAGTCATCACAAGTTGGTATCAAAGCTCTAGGTTGATCGGCATCATTGGTATGAGGGAAATGCCTAGTAGAGTCCTGCAGATCAGTGCAGAGAGATTTGTATCCTAACTTTGGGAGGCTATGGGGCATATTTAGGAAACTTTGTTCTTGAATCCTTATCATATGTCCTTATTTTGAATAACTTCCACAGATCATTTGGAATCTATTCTCTCTTAGATGGATAGCACGAGATTTCTAATAGACCTGGTCGGAGAGTCATCAGGTTCTACCAAAGATTCGGCAAATAGTTTCCAAGATAGATATGGGTTGGTGGTTCACCAAAAGGTTTCATCATCAGTATTAGAGCATATCTTGAAATTTCTTGAGTGGGATGGGAATAACCCCACCTCGTCCTCTATGGATCGGGATATGAGGTGGGAGTTTGTTAGGGGGTTGTCATTGCTGCTCCTTTTGTCATTAGAACATTTGATAGAAATTGGTTCTACCTTTCTCTAGATTGTCAACCACATGAGGGTAGTGGAGTAGGCATACTTTGAGGCGTATGTAGGTAGTGGTAAGAGGCCTTGCTATCAGCATAAGGGTGACAACATCTCACTTCAGGGTGAGTATCAGTTCAGTGAAGGTCATCTTCTTTCTTGACCCATCAGGCCTACGACAGTAGCACCTCAGATTCGAGGAGGTTTTGAAATAGGTCAGGGAGCTTTATAGCGGACAGAGTTATGGTTGGGTTTCTCAGAATTAGCATTTTAAGCCTTCAGGTGTTTGAGCTTATCCTATCCCATTTAGGTGCTTTCAGTAGGATGTTATTAGTGATGGTTGCAATGAGGCTGGAGAGGAAGGCCACTTTGTTAGGGAGCATCACAGGGCCCCGGTGAAGTCAGCTAGAGCAATGAACACCTATGGTAGCCCACCCTATCAGGGTTGTTCTAGTGCAGGTCAGTGCTTGAGGGGATCAAATTTTCTCCTTTTCTATCACGGTTAGGTTATTACAGGGCATTCAATATTGGGGTGTTATGACTGCGGTTCACTTGACCACTAGTCCTGGGAGTGCCTTAGGCAGGATTCGATATTTCAGATATTTCAGACTCCTCATACTTACTAAACCAGAGTTGTTAGGCTTTTTCATACCTGTAGAGAGCTTGGCCATTGATTTAGAGATTGTCCCTTGCGTGGGACCCGTGTGCAGTTTTCTCAGCTAGGTCAATATCATGGTTTTATACCGCCTCCAGTTAGAGAAAGTGATCAAAGTGTTGCTAGTGATGCTTTAGGCTCAGATCGAGGTCGGTTATAATCCATTCCACGCTTCTACTTGTAAGCTAGAGGTCGCGGCTCCAGGTATTGATTGTTTTTTGTGCGAATTCATTGTATTGTCATTCATTGCCTGTATTTTGTTGTTTTAAGGTTTTCATATCCATATATGTCTATTTGTCTTGTTAGTTACCTCTTAATTGTAGTGGTTGCCTTATTTGGACTTATGTGTATGTGTTTTAGCTTCGTAGTTGATTTCTTTTAGTAGTGGATCGACTAGGTTAGGTTTCTATATTAGAGAGTAGTGGTTGAGTAACTCCCCATGCCTTATCTTAGTGGTTTTATTTTGAGTTCGCGGACGGGCTAGTTAAATTTCCCTTTTGTCTCCTTTAGTGTTGATTTTTTTGCAGTGCCATTCCTTGTTAAATAGGTGGCTAGACCAACTTTGTTATTTTTGAGAGCTTTGGTGTGGGATGATCTAGTTGGTGTTGAGGGTCTCCTTAGTTGTATATTGTCCCGTTGGGTTAGTGGTGGAATGACTCCTGATATTTTGTGCATGGCTAGCCTTAGTTCTATTAGTATGCTTCCTCTGCCATTATAGTTTTTATGGATTAGACGGGTGTCTCCATTTCTTTGCATCATTTGGTTCGTAGTTGAAAGGTTGGTAGTCGAGTTAGTATGTGATGGAGGTGTAATATTCGATGGTATGGTGGTAATCCTAATTGGTCGTCCCTTCCCTTCTGCCTTGGTTTTATTCTTGGTTGTGTTGCGGTTCTTCATTCGTTCAATTTTGAAATCCTCCCTGTTGAGAGTTTTGGTGCTGCCTTTGTCTAATTGAGATTTGGAAAGTGTGATCTCTTGTTTCACCTTGTTGTTGTTGTGGTTGGTACCTTACAGTTACGTTAGAATTTTTTGTGGTCCAAGTCGTGTTGTAGAGCCGCAATGGTGGTGTCCCTTGGTGGGTTCAGACTTAAGCTTTCATTGGAGAATTAAAAGTTGTTTAGAAGGTTCATACTTAAGCTTCTGTTGGAGAATTAAAAGTTTCTTAGAAGGTTCATCTACAAGATGGGATCAAATAAATCATGGAAGGTGAGATTTTGAATTTGTTCAGGATGAAAGGCTCGCTTTCAGCATATTCGGTAGATTGTGGTGTTTGTGAGTGGGAGTAGATTCCCTTGGACCATTAACGATCGATTGTACATGTTTGTGCGCCACCTTCCAACTTGGTTTCCCTTGGACTAGGATGGTTGGCTCAGACTTAAGGCGGCAGAGTGATTTGTGGACACATGATGCCAGTTTTTCATAAGTTCCTATAGTAAAATAAGTTACTAGGGTTGGGCTCAATGCGGCCTTGTCATTTGCGAGATAATCGTCCCTTGATTGGAGTATTCAGTTTCAGAAGATTGTGTTTTCCTCTTGAATTGTGAGTTTTGAAGTTGAGATTGGAATTTTAGGCTTTCCCTGTATTGTCTCCTTATTTTGGTTGTTGTCATTCCCTGATGTTCAGCTATACTATGTAACTCCTTCAAGGTTGGTATTGCGTGATTATGTAGGAAATTTTCAGATGATGTTAGAGGTTTTCAGGATAGCTAAGGACGATAAAATGCCCTAGGTGGCTAGAAGAGAAGGGATTTGGAAGCATAAGACAAGTATTTGAAACTTTGAGTTGCGCTATATCTTCCATGGTTCTGTATGCTCATTTTGGTGGTTTCGTCATAGTTTGGTCTTTCTCGGATGAATCTGGTGTTTTGGTCAAGATTGAGCTAAGCAATGGAGAGTTAGAATCCAAGAAGGCTTGGAGGAGCTTTTGAAGTTGGAAGTGGATTTGAGGATTTTCCCCTCATCCTGATTCTATGACTGCGTTGTTCGAACCAATCGGGTGTTTTAGAGTCTGGCAAAGCATGCGGGCCCGACACCCTTATCTTTTCATGCCTCCAGGTTGTGACTATCTTCTAATTTCGCAAATGAAAGTCTTTTTTAGTAGTGGATGTTGTAATGATCCTCTAGGTCATTTTCTCTGTTTTCTAATCTTTTCAGCATTTAGACCTATCCTATAGTGACTCTAAGTAATTTATGACTTCCTCGCACTGAAAGTTCGGTCGCTTGGTTGTTTGTTTGGGTTTTATGCTCGTTTCCCTATTTTGGTGCTTTTGGAGTTTGAATGGTTGACTTGGATCAAAACTCTAAGTAGACGATCTTAGAACAAAATTCTAACGGTTTTATCAGCTTCGGAATGACAAAATTAGGCTAGTAGCATGATCGACATAAGTATCGAGGCATTAGGTGCGAGTTTGGGGCCATTTGACGCTTTAGCCTTTGAAATTTGGCCTAAGGTTGACTTTGGTAACATTCTTGGTACACATTCTCAAATTGAAATTTTGTCAGCGTGGTTAGCTCTGAAATATCGAGTTTGGTCTAGAACAACCTTTCGTGTAGTTCCCCAGACTTTCGATCTCATTCAGAGCCTCTTTGACGATTTTATCTTAAACAATGCTTGGGTGTGGGATCCATATTTTGTTAAAAAAGCTCCATTGGGAATTTTTACTACACCGTTGAGTCTAGAATATTATTTCCAATCAGATTTCATATATGGTTTGCATTCATGGGACTCCAAATGAGTTCGAAGCATCAAAACCAAAGTGTAGCTTATGTTGATGCTGGTGCAACTACTTAAGCGACACCCCAAATTTTAAAGCCCAAATTTTCAGCTCATTTGTTAAATATTTAGAATACGATTTCTAGAGCTAGAAGAGTACGAATTGAGTGACCCAAAAGGCTATCTTGTGTGTCTTTTCAAGGAGAACGCAGTGGTATAGTCAGAAAATGCTTAGGAAGCTTCTTTTGAGACATTTTATTGGTTTTAGCTGCTACCCTCCTCTTGACTCTTCTCATTAATGGAGGTTTAGATTTTTTGAGCAATAGAGCTCCAATTGAGGTGATTCAAAGTGCTGGGTGTTCATATGGATTGTGGGTTTGCTGTGGAGTGTTTGGGGAAGCGTTAATATCAATATTTTGAGGTAATTTCTTCCTTAAAGGGGGTTGTCCAAGCTTGAAATTTAGCTTTAATGATGAAATTATTGCATGGGTCGTTCCTTCGCTTTCGAGGATTAAATTGTGTTGTAAATTGGAACACAAGTTCATTTAGCTCAAATGCACTTTTTCATGTAGCCAAATTTAGGATTTCCAGTGTGGGCCCCACAATCCTATTTTGGACCCGATTTTGGGTCCATCTCTGAAAAATGTGATATTGGTGTCAAACCTTCGTATTGATGTGGTGATCAATAATTTGTTATTGCGGCAGTGATTGGGGGTTATTCGAAGGTCGAGAACTTCATTTTGATGGATTCAGAGGGCGTATGTTCGACTTCAAGGTAGGATGCATTATATATTGTGTAGTATATATTTCATATAATTTAGGTTGGTATTGGCCGAGTTTAGGACTTTTCTCTTTTTATTTCACTTTCTAGACTCTGATTGGGCCTTAGACTATCGTAGCCTCTTGAGATTCTTATTTTAGGTTTGTGGTTTCGTTTGCATCATGGTTTGGTGAGATTATCCTTTGTGGGATCGGTGTTGTTGAAATTAGGCTAGATTGATCCTTAGATGCATTAGTTTGTCCTCTAGTGCCGTTATAGCTAGGTGTAGCTTTTGGTAGGGCTTGTAATGGTTGGTATGACTTAGTTCTAGTGCTGGAGACCTTTGAGACTCTTCGCAGACATACGTTTGGTGTAACTATGCTCGTTTGGAACTGAGACAACATATTTTGGGTTAAAGTGTCGATCCTAGAGATATTTCTTCCCCTATCTGATTCTGAGCCATGTCTCGGTTGATTTCTTTTGTTTAGCAATAGGCTTAGGAAGCCTCTATATCTATTATCTATTAACCCAAGGACGTGCTCAAAGAGCGATTAGATCCCAGGTTTGTTCCTTTTCCCCCTGATAGTATGATTTAGCTCGATGTTACTGTCTGGAGTGTGTGTTTCTTATTTGGATGCTGGTAATGACATGCTTGCATTAATTGAGCATATTCACTCATTTTGTGGTACGACCCTGGTATTTTATTAGATTTTAACTATTATTTTTTAGAAGGATTTCTCTCACTTTTACTATTTTAAAACTGGTTTTAAAGGGAGTCGTACCACCTGAGATATTGGATACTAGTTTTGAGATTTATGAGGCATCAAGGATGTGCTTTATTTTATACTGACAGTTCAAAGGCATCAAGGATGCGCTCAGTTTCAATTGATATCTGGTGCGGCGTCGCCTTTTTTTTTATACTATGGTTGCATCTGGGATGCCTTTAGCCTATACTTGATTATCCGACGCGGTGTTGCCCTTTTCTATAATGTACTTGATTATTCGGTGCGGCGTCACCCTTTTCTATATCACAACTCACTCTCTAGTCCCTCTACGATGATACTATATATTTGTGTAAGTCCTGATTCGGGCCCAAGTAGTGTATACGGACTTCTTGTGTCCCCTATGGGCCCTTCTGGCCATTGCACCATGGAATTGGATGAGTGAGCTACATGGGTCCCATCTGAAAGGCCGAGACTTCTTCTTGTTATTGATTGTTGAGAGCCACCGATGATATTACTAGTTTTTACTACAAACTTGCATTCATTAGCATCGCCTATCATCAGTATAATTGTATGGTATGGTCCCTCGGTTTTATGGGCGATGGGGGTATGCATGTCTTTGTTTGTACTTTTCGGGGTATGGGCGTCCAGTCGATTATTATTTGATCTTACTTGTACTTACCTTTGGTTGTATTTGTAGTTGGACTATGTGGTATTTGAGTTGGATTGTTGTTGGTAGTTCCTCCTAGGTTTAGTCAGATTAGTTCCTAGGTGAGTGCGTGGTTAGCGTTGCCTGTTAGCACTTTTTTATCATTTTAGTAGACTCCTACGATGCCTTCTTCCTCTTAATAGTTCGTTGGATTGCGTTTCAGGTGCGTTCTTTGACTCTACTCCTTTATCTATGCCACCAGTCGATTATTATTTGATCTTACTTGTACTTACCTTTGGTTGTATTTGTAGTTGGACTATGTGGTATTTGAGTTGGATTGTTGTTGGTAGTTCCTCCTAGGTTTAGTCAGATTAGTTCCTAGGTGAGTGCGTGGTTAGCGTTGCCTGTTAGCACTTTTTTATCATTTTAGTAGACTCCTACGATGCCTTCTTCCTCTTAATAGTTCGTTGGATTGCGTTTCAGGTGCGTTCTTTGACTCTACTCCTTTATCTATGCCACCAGTCTCTTTGTCTTATTTCTTGTCATTATTGTAATAATTCTTGATTAGTTACTTGTGCAGTATTTAACTGATTATATGTTATTTATACTTTCTTTATCTTTAGCGCTAAGTCGGCCTATACCTACTAAGTACCATTCGTTTGGTACTCATACTACACTTCTGCCCTCTGCAGATCATAGTATGGGTTTTCGCCGTTGTTTTGGACTGGTGCAGAGTAGTTCTTGGTTCGGAGATTTAGTGAGCTCCTGACGTTCAGAGTTGCCAATTTCCATCTGTGACTTACTTGCTTTTAAAGACTGTCTGCACTAATTTTGTATTTTAAAAAGCCTTGTATTCGTACTTTGATTTAGATGCTCAATTATCAACTGATGCCAGGTGATGGAGTGGTTCCTTTTGATTTATTTCAATTGTTCTGTCTCTTCTTATTGCTTATTTTCCATTTTATTGTTCATCTTTCGTTTGATAACTCATTGCCTCTGATTTTGGGCTATGGGTTAAAGGTTAGGCTTACCTACTGGTGGGTGTTAGCAGGTGCTATCACGGCACGAGAAATTGGGTCTTGACAGATTAGTTATGTTGGGATTAGTTATCTTGACATTATTTATTTTGACTGTCATTGCATACTTGCTAAAAAGAAGTTATTTGTTTACAAAAATACCCTTTTATTTAGCATTTTGTATATATATTTTTGGTAGCTTTAGTTATTCATTCTTAAAAATAAAACCTCCACCTTATTTAGTTTAATTATTTTTCTGTATGAATTCCCATGAATTTTCTTTGTGTTCAACTATACGCTAATTTTGGAGGTGTCAATACTCCATTCTAAGAAATGCGTGATCAAAATATATTTTTATATATCACATTTATTATAAGATGTTAGCTTGCAGCTTCATTAATTACAGAAAAATAAGTCGACATTTATCATTGAAAAGATAAAAATATTATGAACTTGAAACAAGATAAACAATGGAAGCAATTCAACCGACCTGAAGAATAGTTTGCACAATATTAGAGTACATGTTATAGTTGGAACAAGCTCATGGGAAAATGCATTTGTCTCCAGAGAAGTATTTATGTAGACAACATGCAGAGATGGAGAAGAAACTGAAGTTGTTGTAAGACTGCGTATAAAAAATGAAGCAGCTTATTACTCAAAATATAGTAGTAAATGTTCGGAAATGTAGCGGAATTTGGCCTCAAAAAATGGCAACCAGAAAGGGCTTCTTATTGCACTGAAGAGAAGACTTCAGGAGCATAAGGGACTTTTGTGAAAAGTGATTATTAAAGGATCGAAGGGTACTTTTGTCATTTAATAAGTTTATCCCACGACAAATTATGATGGGATTATTATACCACCCAAGAGGAGAGATAACTTATCCAGGTACTAATTATTAGAAAAAATTACGTGGATGAGCATATATATATTAGTTAAATAGTTAATATAGCTATAGTTTGAATTAATTATGGCTCACGACAAATATCTAGCTGTAATTATATTTTGAATTTTGTATAATTCGTGCAGTTATACAGTTGAGTTTTGTATAATTCGCGTGATTTATACAAACACTGTGCGCGAATCGAATTTTATAGCGAAACATACAAACAATACAAATTGTATAGCGAATTATAAAAATATTGTGCATGAATTGTATAGTGAAATGTAAACATTATACAAAAATTGTGAATTGTATAGCGAATTATACAAACGGTATACAAATGCTATGTGAATTATACAAATGCTACTATAACTATAGCTACGGATTGTAATTAACAAATTATGTCTATAGAGCATAATTAAGGTATTTTTGGGTGGCTATATACGAAAATTCCCTTAATTATTAATCTCAGGATAAATTATCCACTCCTGCCAACCAATCAATAAATTAAGTATCACTAAAATATTATCCCAGGACTATTAGTGTTTATCCTCACACCGAACGGCCCCTTATTATATAAAAGAAATTTCACCGGTATCGAACTAGTCGATTACGAGTTTCAAAAATTATACATTAATTTCTTGTGCTTAAAAAATAAATTAAAAATCTTCTTGAAGCTTGTGGCTTATACCCCTTGACAAGTATCATTTTTCATCCCCAAAAAAATAAAATGATATTACTTATCACATGACTTTATTATTCAGTATAAGGGCCCTATTTTTCTAATTGAGAATATGAATACATTTGTTCTCAATCAAAGGTGACTGTTGTTCCAAGGAAATACTTTTATTTGCCAAGCAATTTATGAGATCAGCTAATTCTAATTTTGCAATATCTGTTTGCTCATACTAGAACAACTTATTTCGTTTGACAATTTCAGAGAATAGTCGCCTGTTCTAATATTGTATAACATGTTCAAATCAAATGTAAACTTTTTTGTTATGTATTCTTGTTTTCTGAGAAAACAGTATAATGGAATTTTTAATGAAGTCAAGGACATGCGTCTTGATTTAACTTATAAATTCGATAATTGGCAATTAATTAATATGCTCGTGAATATATCAAAGAACTAAGCGAATATAATAAAGTAAGCATATAGAATCGAATGAAGCAGTAGGGCTCCAATGATGAATTTTGCACTGGATTTGGTGTTGTTACAATGATATTATCCTCTGTTTAGGGATCGTTTAGTTGATAAATGCTACGAGTAAAGACTTACAACAACCACAATCCAGTGAAATCTCACAACGTGGGGGACACGAATATTAGTATATTGCTTTTGTTAGAGTGATCATGAACATAATACACATTCTCTATTACAAATCTCTTAGTACAACTCCCTCCGTTTCATTTTATATGGAGTTTGACTTGACACGAAATTTAAGAAAAAAAGAATTTTTTTTTTGAAACTTGTGATTTATAGGTGATACATGTTAATGTGGCTATAAATCAGGATAAAATTGATATTTAAAATTAAATTATTATTTAATATAAAAATATGTCCTTTTTATACTAACTAAAAATAAAAGTGAGTCGTACAAATTAAGATAAAGAGAGTAATATTTTCCTTTTTTTAATGAATTTTGACAAGAGAAAATTCACAGCAAAGTATGGGCCAAAATCATGGGTTGAATTACAAGGTGTTCTCCAAATATAGTGTTCTTCATATTTTACATTTTTGTCGCTGTACATCTCAAATATTTTTAAACAACTCCTGCTCAATTGCCTTTCAATTTTTTTTTTCATTTGTTTCCTTCTTTATTTTTCTTTTATTTATTGATTCTTTTTAACTTTTTTTCCTTTTTCGTTTTTCTCAACTTCTATCGTTTTGGTCTTTTTGTCATTTTCTCTTTCTTTATTTTTCTTTTATTTTTAAAGCTTTTTTCTTTTTCATTTTTCCCTTTTCCGTTTTTACTTCTTTTTTTGTATTTTTTCATTTTTCTCTTACTTTATTTTCCTTTCATTTTATTCTTTTCTCTATTTTTTAAAAATTATTCTCTTTTTAATTTTATTTTTGTCCATGGGACTTAACTTGTTCTTTGAAAGTTCTTGGGCTCATAAATCTTACCTCTAAGGCAATAATTATTAAATATCTCATAAATTAAGACCTCTTGCACATGTGGCGTATCTTATTCTTTAAAAGTCATTTAGCTAAGTCTTGCCTATAAACACAAGAGTAATGGATCATCTGATAAATTAAGACACAAGGTGGTAGTATCAAGTCTTGCCCATGGGGTGTGACTTATTCATTGGGAGACTTGGGCTAAGACTTAGATCATCTCAAAAGTTAGACATAGTGAAATAGTGTAAGCTATTTTCCATGAAACACATGTTATTTTTTAACCCCTGAGATATATTTTGCCTCTAAGGCAAAAGTTCTCGCGTTCTACATAAGTTAGACTTAGTAAAAATGGTGTAAAGTACTGTCCATGAGGCGAAACTTGTCCTTTAAAGTCTTTGGGCTAAGTCTTGCCTCTAAGACAAGAGTTATAGAGCATTTAATAAATCAAAACATAATGTGGCAGTTCAAGTCTTGCCCATGGGGTTTAACTTGTTGTTTGGAAGTCCTTGAGATAACATGTTTAACCTCTAGGGCAATAGTTATAGAATATCTCATAAATCAAGACACAATGTGATATTGTCAAGTATTGTCCAAGGGGCTTAGCTTGTTATTTAGAAATCTTTGGGCTAAGAGGCAAGTGTTATAGAGCATATGATGAATCATAACACAATGTAGTAGTTCCAAGTTTTACCCATTGGGTGTAACTTATGAAGTTCTTGGTCTAAGTCTTGCCTCTAAGGCAAGAGTTATAGATAATTTCATAAATCAAGATACAATAAGATAGTGTCAACTCTTGCCCACGGGACGTAGTTTTTTTTTTTGGAAAAAGTCTTTGACTTAAGTATTGCCTCTAAGGAAAGAGTTATACAATATCTTGTGAAATTTTAATATATATATTAAATTTAAAATAATAAATATAAAAAATATTATCTAGAACCTTGGCACTTGAATCTAGGGATAAGTTTTATTTTAAAAAAGTTTAAAATGTATAAAATAGATAGTTTTCTTTTGTTGCATAATTGAAAAGAGAAAGAAACAAAGAAAAAAAAAGAAAGAAAAATAAAGATAAGCAAAAAAAAGAAAAAAAGACAAAAAAGAAAGAAAGTACTCCAGGTCATTTCCATCATTTTTCAATATTTTTGAGGTATTGAGAGCATTTCTATAATGATCCCAAGTCATTTATCACTAGCTGGGACTAACTATTCGGTCGTTGGGTCATTCGTTTGAGTTTGGTGCGAGTTTTCCTCTTTTTGGAAGTTCTTAAATGAAAGAGTTGGCTTTAGTCGAGATCCGGAGTTTCGGGTGCTAGGTGAGATTTCTGTCAGGTTTGTCAACTATGGAAGGGTCTTTATTTCTAGTGGTTGGTTTTGGTTTTGAGGTGTTCATTTTGAGTTTGGACCGTTAGGCGTATTAACTTTGAAGCTTTGGACAAAGTTTGACTTCGGTGAACATTCTTGGTAAAAGAGCTCGCATTGAAATTGTCAATGTGGTTAGCTCCAAAATGCTGAGTTTGGTCTAGAACGACCTTTGATTTGGTTCCCGAGACTTGTGAGATGAGTAGGTGAATTTTAACATTTTGGTTTGACCTTTTCTTATAAGTATTGGCTTTGGTCAATATTTTGGTGAGTCGACTTCTGTTGGTTGTTTTGTTGATACCGTTGAGTCCAGAATGTCATTTCATAGTGGTTATATCTTTTGGTTTGGGCCATTTGGACCCTGAATGAGTTTTGGGATTCATTTTAAGTTTGGAGCATTTAGCTCAAATTGCTGATGCAAGCCTCTGATGCCATGGCTTTTGCAACCCTTGGCCACTTTTTCGGTGGCCGCTTTAGCGACCAAGGGGTCACTTTAGCAAGAGGCATCAGGGAGGCAGAGGTCGCACTTAAGCGATTGCCCAATCTCTAAAGCGATTGTCTCTTAAGTGACCTGACAACCACTTTAGCTAGAGGCGCCTAGTGGATTTGATGTCTAAAGTGATGGACGCTTTAGCGACTATATGTCCACTTTTGCGACTGTCATTGGGAATTAAATTCTCTTTCTTCCTCATTATTTCTAAAAAGAAACCCATTTGCAAAGGAGCTCAGGTAAGGGTGTTTTTGCTCATTTCTGGACCAACTCTTGTGATTCAAAGGTAAAATCATTCCTCTTCATTTCCCCATCATGATTCTAACTTTGTTCCCTTAATTCGATTCCGTTTTGGGTCTAAATTCTCTTGATTCCTAATCTTTAATGTAAGGTATTTGGACCATTTGAGTTCCGAATTGGACTCCATTTTTGCTCAATATTTGGGCATGTGATCCTCACTTAGAAAGAATATAGTGGTGGTTTTAGTTTTGTAATTCTGTAACGTCATTCGAGGGTCACTTTTTGACTCGATTTTGATCCAAATTTTGTAATGTCGATATGGATATCGTTAGTCCCATATTGATTTGCACGTTCTATTTTTGATAGCATGTCGGTGATCAGAGGTGATTCAAAAAGGCAAAACTTTGAATCCATGGACTTTGGAGCGCGCGTGATCAAGTTCGAGGTAGGAAATTATAATGACCTCCAAGGTCATTTTTATAATTTTGCATTTTCTTACAGTTTTACCCCTTTTTGTAGCTTTTTTATAGCTCATTGTGATGTTGGAATGGGTGGCACACTCTCCAAAAGGGTTTGACTGAGTTTTTAGAAGGTTTGGCCATTCTTGAAGCTTAAGTCTTGAAAGAGCTGATTTGAGGTAGCCCCCAGAGATTATGATATCGAATGATAATTCTGTCAGTTCCATCAGCTCCGTAAGAGTCATTTTTATTACAAAGAAGGTTGGTTTGATTTTTAAGCCTTTTTTTGAGTTGATGCGATTAGGCATTTTAACTTTGAAGTTTTGGCCAAGTTTAACTTAAGTCAACATTTTTAGTACACGCGCTCAAATGAAAATTCTTTCAGCGCGGTTAGCTTCAGAACACCAAGTTTGGTTTAAAATGAATTTTGGTTTGATTCCCATTATGCTCAAAATGGTTTTAGGCCCGTTTCCCTGTTTTAGAACCTCTATAACTTAAAAAGATGACTTTGGTCATAGGTTAAGGTAAATGACCTCAGAAAGAAATTCTGACAGTTCCATCAGCTTTAGGGTGATCAAATTAGGCTAGTAGCATAGTTGGAATGAGTATCGAGGTAATTGGTATAAGTTTGGAGCTATTTGACATTTTTTATTTTGGAAATTAGCCTATGGTTAACCTTAGTCAACATTCTTGGAAATCGCACACGACTCAAAATTCTGACAGCGCGGTTAGTTTCGAAATGTTGAGTTTGGTCTAGAATGCCCCTTCATTCTCTTCTCGAGGCTTCTAGACCAAACATCTAATATTGGTTTGGGTTGCGTACTGATGCAGCAGGGCTGTGTTATTGCTTATATGTCAAGGCCGCTTAAGTTGCACGAACGCAACTACCCCACTCAAGACTTAGAGTTGGCGGTGGTAGTTTTTGAGCTTAAGATTTGAAGGCACTACCTGTATGGAGTTCGATGAGAGATTTACACCGATCACAAGAGCCTTTTGTACATTATGAACCAAAAAGATCTTATTTCAAGGCAGAGCTGCTGGATTGAGCTCTTGAAGGTCTGTGAGGTCTCTATTCTCTGCCAACCGGGCAAGGCGAATATAGTAGCGGACGCCTTGAGTCGGAAGGCGGTAAGTATGGTAGTCAAGCATTACTTTCTATAGTGGAGAGACCATTAGCTTTGAACATCTAGTCCTTAGCTAACCAGATGATCTTACTTGATATTTTTGATTCCCGATGTGTGTTAGCTTATGTGGGAGCACATTAATCTCTGTTGGACCGGATTCACAACCATCCATTTTTTGATGGACGACTTTGTGTTTTGAGAGTTAAGGGCTTGATTCAGATGATCCTTAGCGAGGCCCATGACTTCAGATATTCTATATATTCGAGTACCGCTAAGATATATCGTGCCTTGAGGCAGCATTACTGGTTGAGCAGCATGAGGAGAGATATTGCGGATTACGTGTTGCGTTGCTTAAGTTGTCAGAAAGTTAGGGCTGAGCATTTAAGGCTTGGTGGCATGCTTCTGAGATTACCCGTTCCCAAGTAAAAATGGAAGAGGATCACCATGGGTTTTATTGTAGGGCTGCCTTGCA
Source organism: Solanum dulcamara (assembly GCF_947179165.1). Lineage (NCBI taxonomy): Eukaryota > Viridiplantae > Streptophyta > Magnoliopsida > Solanales > Solanaceae > Solanum > Solanum dulcamara. Next base: position 26,506,530 of record NC_077242.1, read on the forward strand.
CTTCTAGTGGTTTTGATAGCATTTGGGTCATCATGGATCGATTAACCATGTCAGCACACTTCCTTTCCATTCATACTTCCTACAGTGCTGAGAGGTTAGCCCATATTTACATTCGGGAGGTGGTTTGCTTTCATAGTGTGTCTATTTCTATCATCTCAAATGAGGGCTCACAAATAACATCTAGCTTTTGGAGGACTTTTCAGTAGGAGCTGGGTACCCGCATCGACCTTAGCACAACTTTTCAACCGCAGACTAATGGTCAGTCGGAGTGCATTATAAAGGTTCTTGAGAATATGTTATGGGCTTATGTTATGGATTTTAGGGGTCAGTGGGATCACTGGGATTAGTTATTTCCCTTGGTGGGGTTTACGTAAAATAACAAAAACCACTCTAGTATTTAGATGGCCCCGTATGAGGTCTTATATGGTAGGCATTGTTGCTCTTTAGCTTGTAGGTTTGAGTCTATGGAGCCCAAGCCGTGCAGTACAGACTTGATGAAGGAGGCCTTAGATCATGAGAGGGTGATTCATAATAGGCTCAGGATAGCTCAGAGTAGACACCAGAGCTATGCGAGCCATAGACGTCGACCATTGAGGTTTGTCTTTGGTTATAGAGTATTCCTCCGTGTATCTCCCATGAACGTTGTGAAGAGATTTGGGAGGTGGGAAAAGCTTATACCCATGTATATTAATCTTTTTGAGATATTGAGGGAAGTTAGTGAGGTGGCATATGAGCTAGCTTTTCCCCCGGTCTTTTCAGCTATTCATCTAGTTTTTCATGTTTTAATGCTGTGCCGGTATATTCCAGATGTGTCCCATGGGCTTCAGTATGACGCAGTTGACTTGGATAATCGTTTGAGCTATATTAAGGATCCAATTGCCATTTTGGCTAAAGATTTCAAAAAATAGCATTCCAGAGCCATTCATGTGGTTAAGGTCCGATCGAGGCATCGTCAAGTCGAAAAGGCTACCTGGGAAACCGAGCATAAGATACGGCCCGACTTATTTCAGCCTTCAGGTACTTCTTGACTCTTTCTTTTACAAACAAATGTTCTTTCAGTAGTGGATATTGTAATGACCCTCCAGGTCATTTTTAAATTAAATCATTTATTTCATCATTTAGAGTATTCTTGTAGCGACCCCAAGTCATTTATGACTTGCTAGCGCTGACTGTTCGGTCGTCTGGTCATTCGTTTGGGTTTTAGGCTCGTTTCCTTGTTTTGGAGCTTTTATAACTTGAAAAATTGACTTTGGTTATAACTTCTAGAAAATAATCTTAGAATGGAATTCTGACGATTCCATCAGCTCCAGAATAGTCAGCACGAGAAATAGGGCAATCGGTATGAGTTTAGGACTATTCGACGCTTTTGCCTTTGAAATTTAGCTTATAGTTGACTTTGGTCAATGTTTTTGGAAAAGGCACTCGGATGGAAATTTTTATAACGTTGTTAGTTTTGAAATGTCGAGTTTGGTCTAGAACGACCCTTTGTTTGCTTCCTGAGGCTTCTGACCTAATCTTGAGGCCCATTGTAGAATTTTGCTCAAAATGGCCCTTGGGTATGCGATCCACTTTTGGTCATAACAACTTTGTATTGAAATTTTTACTACGCCATTGAGTCCAGAATGTTTAATTTGGTAAGGTAGCATATCTCGTTTGCACGCATAGGATTTCAGATGAATTTTGAGCACTCCGTCGGGGTATTTGAACTTATTGAAAACTCAGCTTTTAGCTGATACCTGGTGCAGCAAAAATTTCTCTCCAAAATCACGGGCCCTTGGCCACGTTTGTGGAGGTCCATAATGTTGGTCACCGCATTCGCAGAGCCTTGGCCGCATTAGTGGAGGCTTAAGTCCTTTGCCTCCGTGATCGTGGGCCTCTGGCCATGTTCGCGAAGGCCAAGATTCTTGGCCTCTATGTTTGCGGAGCACTTTAGTTGCTTTCGCGATGGCCAATGTCTTGGTCTTTTAATAAAGACCAAGGACGATTTTCAATATTTCATTCAAAGTTCAAGACTCGATAACTCCTTCATTCTAAGCTCATATTAGGTTATTCAAAGGTCCAAATTCAAGACATTTTTGTTGAGAATCTAATGGTGAGCTCAGAAACTCAAGGGAAAGCTTTGTGTGAGGTAATAATTTTAATTTAGCCATTAGTTTAGTGAATTTTGAAGTGATATTTTGTTGAAATTGTGGAGATAGTATCTTGATCATATGAACTCCATATTTAGTGATATTTAAGGCTAGATTGTGGGATTTTTCATAAGGATAGTCGTGGTTTGTTTGGTTTGGGTCGTGGGGTGTCGTTTGTGAGAAATAGTTGATCTAAGTTTCTGCCTTTTTCATCTTTTAGTTTGAATTTTATGAATTTTCATTGCCTGCTTGTTTTGCCTTATTTCCCAACCCTGTACTGCTTATCAAATTGATTTTGTAGCTTGGGGAGATGTTTAGAACTTATTTTTTTGGATCAATTCCAAAATTCTACACTCGGGTCCCACATTTCTCATTTTAGACCTCAAAATTGGTCCGTCTATTCTATTGTTGATAGCGTGGCAGTGTTGGAAGGCTGCTCGAAAAGGAAAAGCTCTAGGTTTATGAGCTGGAGCGTGCGTGGTAGGATTTCACGTAGGCTATGATTTTCCTCTCGTGAGACTAAGCATGTTTAGGCAATTGTTTATTTATTTGTATAAGTTCAGTGGGATTGGATGTCGGGCATGCTAAATTCCTAGAATCCATGTCCTAGGCCTTATTTTGGGTAATGTTTGGGCTGTGTAAGCAAGAATCCTGTGGTTGTTGGTTGTTCCTATCCTATGATGAATACTGCGCATGTGGTTATATGTTTGGAAGCATGTTTGGCCTTAGTCTAGGCTTGCCAAAGACTTGTGAGATTTTGGGTCCCGTTGGGCCTTAGATCTTCTCTGACGTCGTTTCAAACGGTTAGCTCTCTGTAGATTTATATAGCAGACTTGAGTCTGATAGTCTGACCCTTATCTAGGCATTAACTTAGCTTATGACATTACCTCCATAATGCCCTAGTCTCCTATTGGTCCTATATCATTCGGTTATTGATTTTTAGTAGTTTTCTCGGTGATTCGGGTTATATTATGTTCAGTATGGAGCAATGCATTGATGACACTCGATTTGGGGGAACTTACCGTGACGCATGGTTGGTCACTGATTTTAATTTTGTCTGATCCCTTGGCTAAAAATATCCGGTCAAAGTCCGTAGTCCGGCTTACTTGTGTTCGGCTTCTTAGCTACTTATACCCGGTTAAAGTCCGCGGTCTATCTTACTTGTGTCCAGGCTTCCTAGCTACAGATACCAGTTAAATTCCACGGTCTAGCTTACCCATGCTCGAACTTTGGCTATAGTTACCCGGTTAAGGTCCGTGGTCTAGCCTACTCATATCTACTCATTAGCTATAATTACCCGATTGTAGTCTGTGGTCCATCTTGCATGTGGTTAAATTTCTTATTCCCTGATGAATTTTTGATTTAAGTCTTCATCTACTCTCGGGTGTGGGTTGAGGTGTTAGAGTTTGGAAATGGTTTGGTTCAAGTCCCAGAAATGGTGATACTATTTAAATCCTTTTGGTTCGGTTTATTTTCTTTCAGCTATTTTTGCATTTGTCGAGCTTATAGGAGTCTGTAAAGGTGGTTACTCTTTATTTTTGCATGAGCGTACCTATCAGGTTTATGGGAGCCCCGCGGAGTTAGTTAGATTCTTTCTCTATGCTTTCTAGTATGCTCGTGTATATACCCATATTTACTTTTTGTCCTATCTTTGATTGTGTTCTTTTACTCGCATTTCAGTTTACTTTTGATTATCTTGCTCAGTTGGCCTATGATGCCTAGTGTGTATCTGTTATTTTGGTACTCATACTACACTCTGTGTCTATTTTTCATGAGGCAGGTCCGAGTACTAGCTACCGATGTTGATTCGAGCAAGCTGCAATAGTTATCGGAGGCGAGGGTGAGCACACTGCGTTTTGGATTTACGCATCTCCTTCTGTACATATATTTTGCCTGTCTTTTACTTTTTAAGACAACTCTATTTCCGTGGTCCACTTTTAGGACTTTTACTCTTTTATTAGCAGCTCTATAAATGTGACTTCTAGGTTCTAGGAGGGATCCTTTTTGTTGTGTATATATATTTAGTTGCTTCCATCCGTTCATTATATGCTCTTGTTATTACTTTAGTGTTTTAGATTAGATCACTGGTCTTCTATTCTCACATCCCATTGCTGATAGTTTTGAGATACAGGTCGGCTGGCCTACTGATGGGTCATAGTGGTGCCATCATGACCTAAAAATTTGGGTCGTGACACATAGAAAATAGTCGTAGGGGACGATGTCTGGTTTTGCGAAAAATGCAAGCCTTAGTACTTTTGAAATGACTAAACAGGAGGAGTCGTAGGACTCTTTACAATATGTAAAGAGTTCTCGTACGATGAGTCCCGAGTTTTGATGTTTGAAGAAGTGAAGAAAAGTGGAGGAGTTATTTGTATGACCCATAGAAGGGTCGACGACTCATACGAACGAGTCGTAGAAGCCAGAACCAATTTACAGTAGCTACTGTTTCTTGCACTTAAGTTGACGACTTGAGTCTACGACCCGTAGACTAAATAACGAGTCGTAGAAGCCACGTAGGGTCCTCCAATCAGATTAAGTGAAGGGTATTTTTGTCTTTTCCCATTTTATGTTCAATGAATCTAGATACTTTTTAGGGGAAATTCCAAAACCAATAAATACCCCAACCCTGTAAATTCCCTCCTATTCGTATTTATTCTCTAAATTTCTCAAAGGCATTCAAGGATCTTCTTTCAAGGTGTTCTCCTACAAGTCAAGGTAGGGTTTCAAGAACACAAGTATCCTTTTCAATTTCAAGTTAAAATTCATCAAGATATGTGGGTATTTCTTCCTAGGGTACTTGTACCCAAGGAGCCCAATCAATTCTCATCTTTTTATCAAAATTGAAGTATGTATTTTTATGGGTTTATGATCTCTATTTTAATTGCATTAATTATTATTCAAGTTATGGTTATGAATCTATTTTAATATAAGTTAATTATTACTGCATGAAATTAAAGAGTTTCGCCATGAAATTTCCTACATTGATCTTTAGGGTTCATGATATGGATTATGAGTATTTTCAATTATGCATCCAATTGATATTATTTTCATGAATATGTATGGGTTGATATAAAATATATGATCATGCATGTTTTCAAGTTAATTTCATGATTTCGTAGTTAGTTGATCATGTATTTAATAGTTTCACCCTATTTTCAAGTATAAGTCTTGATCATGAATGTAAGGTGGTTTCAATGAAAGCTTTAAGAATTATTTTCAAGGTTTATAAATGAGTTTAAAGATGCTTTATGCATACAAGTTTACGAATGGTGATACAATAATGTTTCAATAAAGATAATGACAGGGTAAGTTAAGGCCCTAAAGATGTTTTATGAATAAAGATATGTAATGATGAAAGGCCTACTCTCATATTACATTGAGTCAAGATTAAGGAGCTATTATATGATTATGTTTCTATGAATGGTGGATTCTGTCACGACCCAAAACCGTAGGCTATGACCGGTGTCCGAACTGGGCACTCACATATATCCCTGCTATCTATAAGTAAATCTATCCCCTGTTTAAGTTATAGCACATCAATAGGCCGAATAACATATAAGCCGGCGAGGCTTATCATGGGCACCACTGTACATACATGCATATACAACCCATATATATGTCCACAGACCTCTAAGTGTAAGAACAGTAACATAAGGCAGGACAAGACCCCCGCCGTACCCGTGAACAAATAAATATATACATCAAGGGTTAATACCAAAACTAGGCTCCGGCATAATGGAGCACTTCTGAACTACTGAGTGGAACTCCTACGCTGACGGATCCCCAAAGTGTGTATCTGTACCTATGGGCATGAATGTAGCCCTCCCGAGAAAGAGGGGGTGTCAATATGACATATGTATTGAGTATGTAAAGCATAGACATCATAAGGAAATTACAGTTGGCGTAGGGATGCAGAGGGCAAGTATAACATTTAACCATTTACCGTACTCGCATCGTATAAAAGAAAGTCATACATATTACCATTACGTACTGTTCCCGGCTTATTTTGGGGACTTGATATACCATCTACATCATTCTGTCATCATATGCACATATATATTATTAGCGCTGTGGAACGTACATCCCGATCCATGTATATAGTAAGTACATTCCGAGGAACGTACAGCTTGATCTGCACATTGTATAATAATACCGAGAAATGTTCGGTCCGATCCACATATCATGTAGTAATGCCGAAAAACGTTCGGTCTAATACACGTATGATATAGTAATGACGAGGAATGTTCGGTTTGATCCACGTATCATATAGTAATGCCGAGGAACATTCGGTACGATCCACATATCATATAGTAATGTTGAGAAACGTTCGGTCTAATCCACAATCATATAGTAATGCCAAGGAATGTTAGATCCGATCCACATATCATATAATAATAATTATATTATAGCAGGACCGGGACTCGGTGAAAGATATATTATAGTACACACGAATCAAGTAGTGAGTAACCATATACAATCTAAATCATTATCAGAGACTCCACAATGTAAGAAGATTAAGCTATCGTTCGAGGACCAAAATAGTAGTGTAGCCATCTCGAGTGCCTTCTAAATGCCATTGAGGCCTATATCACATAGGATATCAGGGATCCTAGACATGTACTAAATTAATACTAACAGTTCATAGAATCAGGGATACCTATTGTCACATAGTGCTTAGGACTAGGAGCTTATGCATCAGGTACTTCTCAACCTATGGAGTTCAAGGAAAGTAGTTCAACTTACTACAAGAGTTTGACATTCAGAAGTGAATAAGAGATACAGATTACATTTAGGACTTAAAAGTGGAGTTACCTCAGAGCTCATATCACATTTTACTTACAATTAGGACATGCCAAAGGAAGATAAAGAATAAGCTTTATCTAGTCTCTGCTTTTCCTTAAGGAGTCATCATTACATATATTGTACCCGGCCCATCATGGGATTGGTATCATAACCTTATTATTGCATTACCTTACCATCATAGATCCGCACTTATGTCAAAGACATATCAAGAGGAAAGAAGGGTAGCTATATGTACTTATGCCAAAACATGCCAAGAGAAAGGAGATAACTTCACATACTTACTACTCTCCATCATATAGAAGCCTTGAGAGGCAATAACTCAACTAGTATAGGAATTATACCATCGAGAAGTGAATAAGTCTTATGAGTCATACTTGGGGTTATATGAATGGAATTATCCCCACATTTCGTATATCACTCACTTAAGGCTAAGACATGCTAACAGAAAGCTTCACATACGTTTTTTGGGATTAATTGAAATCCGCCTTGCCTTGATACCTCCTTAACCTATTTGACATGAAACTAATACTAAGATTAATAACATTTAACTTTACAATATCCCACTCTAAAACCAAGTACTAATAGGAGTCATTTCCTTATCCATTACCCTCGACTAGTTTGTTACTAGTTCCAATGCTACCGAAAATCGAGCAGCAGTTCCCCTGTAACTTCAATATCCTCGAGGTTTCAACTCAGCCACAGTGTCAATAACCATACCAACAACAACAAACAACAGCATATATACAAGTAAACCACCTCAACATTACACAATACAACTCCAAACAACTAGCCCAAAACTACCATACAAAAATAGAGTTTTTAATCTTTATTTCACCAAATCATTAACCATAACAAACGGAGGGTCGTGTGGCTGAAACCAGTAGAACCCACACCCTTTTTAAAACACTTTAAATCCCTTCAACACGAAACCCAACCAGTTGCATCCGCAGCACCACAATGACAACCCACTACTCGACTTCGATTTAGCTATGACCACTTCAATTTAGTTTGTTTCTAACGTCAAGCATCCTTATGCAATTTTTCAACTTCCAACCTTATTTAAGACATGAAATATATATGATAACAACATCATAAACTCCAATTTGAAAAGGAATCCCTTACCTTGGCCAAAACTCATCAAACTCATCGAAACTTGCCTTGAAAATTCCTTTAGCGTGCCTAAAATTTCGTGGCTGTTTGCTAACGTTTTGGGCTTCTACAAACAATAAATTTTCATTACTAACACCTTCATAACATTGTGGTACACACTAAAGAATTAATTCATGGAGTGAAATCGAAGAACTTCCCTTTTTTTCCTTCCAAAACCGTGGCTCTCTCCCTCTCTAGTTTCTTCTCTTCTCTTCTCTTCTTTCTTGTTCTTGAATTTTCTAGATAAGTATGGAACTTTAATATGTCATAAGACATGTATATATAGGCTACCTAAGGGGGGGACACATGTCAACTCCTAAGTGGTGACACGTGTCAAGCCCTAAGTGGTGACACGTGTCAAGCCCTCATTGGGCCAACACACCCCTTTCCTCCAATCACAAGATGCCACATGACATGTGGGGGGTGGAGGGGTACAAAACCCTTGATCCATCTTCTGCCATGTGGCAATATCTCATGCTTCCACATGTCACTCTTTCATGCTGCCACGTGACACTCTCTTTTCCCCCTCGTAGGTTCGTAATCTCGTATTACTTGACAAAACTATGTAATCCTTGCTACGTAAGGTTGGTATGTACTCCAGTAACTTAAGTATTTAAGATTTCCAAGTTGGTATCTCACATAAATAAGTCGTGTCCTTCGACTCATCATTCGGTCTCCAACTTCTTCCGAATTCTTATAACTCTATTTCCAATCTTCTCTACTATGGGGTATCGTATTCTCCTTTCCTTAGAGTTGTTTGATAGAGTTATAGATTATATGGCTCACATGGCAACTCTTAAGAAGCTTAAGAGTTCTTAAGAAGTCTTAAGAAGCTTTTAGAAGCTTTAAGGAACTTTAGGAAATCCTAAGAAACTTAAAAGGCTTATGATCTTTCCATGAAACTTAAGAGCCTTTCAAGAGACTTAAGAACATATTCCAAGATACAAAAGTATGGAGTGTAACATCCTCCCCCCCATTAGAACATTCGTCCTCTAATGTGAACCAAAACCTTCCTTAAGATCTTATATAGACTATATGGAGAGTTTCTCTATTCCATTGCAAAAATATATACTTTAATCGAGCCATCACTATGAGAGTCCCAAAGGTTGGGATTACCTGTAGCATAAGGGGTAGGTATGGATACCTGTATTTCATTTCCTCTTCAGCTTCCCAAGTCATTTCTTCACAATTTGTTTTCTCCACAACACCTTGATAGAAGCTACATCCTTAGTTCACAATCTCCTACTCCGCCGATCCAGGATGGCGATAGGTTACTTCTCATTGGATAAATCCTCTGCAAACTGTATATCCTTTATGGGATATATTCGGCCTGGATTACCAACACACTTGTAAAGTATTGATACTTGGAAGACTGGATGTACTACTTTCAGATTCGCTGGTAAGTCCAGCTCATAGGCAACCTTGCCTATTTGATGGAGGATCTAATATGGCCAATGTATCTGGTACTAAGGTCCTCTTTCCTGCTGGATCTCATTACTTTCTCAGTGGGTGGTACCTTCGGAAATGCCCAATCATTAACTTGAAACTCTAGAGGTTGACGTCGATTACCTACGTATGACTTCTGTCAATTTTGGATGGCTAATAACCTCTCCTACATAAGATTCACCTTTTATAAAACTTATTGGACCATGTATGAGCCCATTAGTTGTGTTTTACCAACATCAACTAACCAATTGGCGACCTACACTATCTTCCCTACAAAGTCTCGTATGGGGTCATCTGTCTACTAGAATAACAGTTAGTATCGTAAGTAATCTTGACAGATAGTAGGAAATTGTCCTAGATACATTTGAAGTCAACCGTATAGGCCCACAACATATCCTCTAACATTTAGATAGTAAGCGTGATCTGTCCCTCGATCTAAAGTACAATGGTGTACGAAGACCTATTTGTCTTCCTAATCTCTTCATGAAATAATCTTTAGTAGTTAGCTGTAAATTGGGCTCCTTCATCCGAGACACCAACTATGAGAACTCCATAAGGTCTCACCACCCTCTTGACCGATAAATAACATCATCTCGGCTGAATAAATAGTCCTTGATTGAAGGAACATGGGTTGATATTATTAATCTACGGATAACATTTTATATAGAATCATCTGTCCATGGAGTGCAAAGTGAGTCTTGTATCCAGGGTTGTATTATGGAATCTCCGACCTCGTGTATTACTTCTTGCCTCCATTAGATGACATCAATTGGTACCCTTACCTTTTTGGGTTTTGTTCTGCTACCAAGAGGTGTCAAAGTTCCCCCACACAATGACCCCCTTAGCCGTTCTGTATTTTTCTTGTCACTAGCTGGTATTATATTGAAGAACTATGGCATACAAGTGCGTCATCCATTGGTACTCAGCTAATTCGGTTCATTTTGCTTGAGCCCTTTTACAACTCCCTTAACCAAACTTATAACACTCTAGGTATATACTCTTGTGTCATTGCTTCATCATTAATTCAAATTCTTCCATTCTACCCCTTCTGTCACGGCCCAATCCCATAGGTCGCGACTCATGCCCTAGTTGGACACCCATACGTATCCTTAGCCCAAATTAGCATATTAGCAGAATAGATAAATATAGAAATCAAATAAGGTAATTAGATAGCACACAAAAACAGACGCAGCACACGAAAGCCGATAAGGCCATCATAGAACATAAAAGACCAACACATATACAGAACCCACAATACATATCTACAAACCTCTACAGAACGATAACATAATCATATGACAGGATAAGGCCCCATCGTACCCCTGACCAATGTGTACAAATATACAACAGAAAAGTTAGTACCAAAATAGGACTCCGGATAAGAGAGTAATGTCAAACAACAGAGTGGATGTCATAGGAAAGCGGATCAGCAAATTGAGCGTCTGTACCTGTGAGCATGTAATGCAGCCCCCAAGGAATGGGGGTCAGTACGGAAAATGTACTGAATATGTAAAGCATGGATTGTAATAAATAAAGTCATAACTAGAACATAATGTGCAAAAAATGAGCAAAATACCCTAAATGTCAAAATGCTTATCACAAACACAGATAATGCATGCGGAAAAATATATGTCATATTCGGCCCATTATGGGACTCAGTGAACAAAATATGGTCGCCCTCCCATCACCGGCTCCACAACACAACATACTCCAGAGTAGGGAATATCTCCATAACAGATCATATTATATCAGATGGTCATATCATATTATATTATCAGACATCAGCATATGTGTACATGGAACAACATACACCATAATCCATGTACATGTCATACCTGCCCCCTCAAATCGGGGCACGATGAACAATGCAGAGAAGTATGCTTGATAGTATATCCTGGCCCGGGCTCAGTGAAAGAAGTATTGAGGCATCCACGAGTGGAGTAGTGAGAAACTAAATGCAATATAAAATGTAAAATATTTACAGAGACTCGATAGCATAACTTCGATGATAAATCATATAAGAGAAATTGAGCGGTAATCATAGTGTATGTCTTTCAGATGTCATGATGGTCTATGTCAAAATGGTCTTTCTGAAATCGTTCTCCTATTTCAAAATATATTATCCGACTCAAGGAAATAATTAAAACATCTGTCGTTTAGTAGTTAGAAGAGTAGCAAAGAGTTTCCTTTGAATTTTACTCAAAAATAAGTCAAATGGAACAATAAAGGAAAATTCGGGTATAGTGGACCCACCTCGGCCAAATGAGGTGACGTACACAAATTACGTGTGGTAAGCTTCATGACATTACTTATAAGAGTTTTAAGTTAGTCGGGTCCTATTTGTGCAAGTTCTAGATATTTAGACAATTTTCCAACTATTCACAAATATTTAGTTCAATTCTACTGAATGAAAATGAGGCAAATTAAGGCGTAGATTCCTAAGAGTAGAGTCGTCCTCGAGGCTCGTATCCAAACCTATTACACTTAGGACATGCCAAGAGAAGGAAATGTAAAGCTTTACATACTTTATTGGCCTTTTACGCTTGTGTAAATTCAAATCCTGTTTCCTTCAAAATCTACAATTGGTCTTATTTACCAATTATTAACTATAAGGCTTTAAGAATTCAATTCTAGCCAATACTTGTCTATAAAAATTTGGGCAGCGTCTCCCCTATACATACAACATCCCCAAGATTTAACTCGACCAAAATATCAACAACCATACCAACAATAATACCAATAATATCAACAATTAATTAACCCATTCCATATCTCACCTGAAATCTCTATATATGCAACAAAACCATCACGATGCATTTTCTACTTTCAAATCCATAGTCAACAACAACAATCCACACTCTAACAATTTCATTTCCATAATATCATAAAATCATACTAAAATGATATAATTTCCTACAATCAATTTCCAACTTCAACCAAATTCATTCAACTCCCATTTCCAACATAAAGTACATAATAACCACAACTAGAATACTACATAAAATTAATTCATCTTGCCTATATAACCATACATATACACGACCATATACACATATGCACACCCATCATGCAAACTTCCATATTTCCATAAATTCTACCCATCTCTATATACTACAACATAAACAAGCCTTCATAACATAATAAAAAGGGATTAATTCTTACCTTTTCCTCCTAACTTCTTCACTTGATCAAGGTGTTAAATCAATGAAACAAGCATCCTATCTTCCAAAATAACTTCACCACATTATAGAGGACCGTTGAATTAGTGGAAATACTAGAAGAAAATAATTTTTGAAATAAGATTTCAAGGGATAAAAATCCCTAGCTATGGCCGAATTTTCTCTCTTTTGTTCCCTTCTTTCTTTTGTTCTTCTCCTTTCTCAACTTTTCTTAAAAGTTTCATGGAATTGATGACTAAGTGGCTCTTTTATTCATTTAACACATGGATAAATTATATGGGCTTGGGTCCTTTTTATGGACCATGGCATGGTTGGGCCTCTCCTGTTCCTTTTTTTTTCAAGCTCAATCACTTAGTCCATATATTTCTTTTTGTAATTCATGAAACTAACTATTTTTTTTGAAATTCTAATTTTTCCCTTAGCCTTTTTCAATATTTCCACATCTAAAATTTTTATAACCAACTTACGTATCAATCAAGATCAAAATATAGCATTGTCCTTAACTTATTACAATTTCCCCAAAATGTCCAAATTTGCAAAATACGGGATATAACATCTTCTGTCACCCATTACATTGCAATGCTTACAATAATGTGCGATGACACTCAACCTAGCCCAAGATTTATCTTAGCGTCGTCTTAATAGTCTTCATGTTTCGCCTTGCCCTCTCCTCTTTTATCTTACAACCGGTATCGGGGTAACTCTTTAGTTCAGCCATGGCTGTGTCCTTTTTGTAATTTGGTAGAACTTCTTTTTTACTTGTCTATAACATATCCAAAATATCATAACCCTTTTTTCTTCATGTACTCCTACTCTTGGTCTTATGTTGCATATATAAATATTCACAGGTTGCACCACTACCTTTATACAACTTGTATAAGGTAGGCGTAATCCTTTTCGTTTTCTGGTTCCTTCCGTTTCATATATCCCACCAGCTGTCTGAAGACATTCATATCCTTCACCATTCTTCTTACCATCCCAGTATCGATCCTCTAATTACTGTTATTATGGATATAATCTTTCAAGATATATTACAACCTTATTTTTCATTCTCTTTTTACTTCTAGGAAAACTTTGGCAGAGTTTCCTCTATATTCTTTCCTATCTTAGAACCTGCATGTAGGAGATACTAATAATGCCTCGTAGGGCTAACAGATACATGCATATCACGGCCACATAGGGCGCCCAATACCAATAACAAAAGGAGATATATATGATGGGGGGGGAAGTCTAGATCTATTGATACATATACACCCTAGAAGAATATTAATGATATACTTGTAACTACATTGGTGGCGCCTCCTGATCCTGCCTACTATCCAAGGCATACATGTGATTCGAAAGGCCACTAGAACTTGAAGCTCCCCCACAGCCTCTACCACGACCTGCTGGTGCCTGCATACCCCACCCCATAGGGCATATAGCTACAGAAGAAAAAGAATAACCAGCAATTGACCCAATAGACTGAGCTGCATCATTCGGTTTACCCATAAGTGGGCAATTTCTCATAAAATCGCCTTGATGGCCGTAAGTGAAACAATTACCTCTGTTCATCTGTAAGCCCAAGACTCTGGAGCTTTGTCCGTATTCCGCATTGCCTGTGGTATCAAGTATCTTATCTATACACTATATGGGTGCACTATGGGCTGGCTGAGGAGGATATCTACTATACTATTGAGGTTGCCCTCCTCGAGACTCACCATAATAACTAGCTTATTTAGTTCTTTTCTATTGGCCTCTGTCATAACCTTGATCGGACTGATGCCCTCTGTGCCGATCCTCTACCCCTTACGCATATGCCTATACTCGGGCAATATCAATGCCTGGCTGAGAAGCCATTACCATACAACTATCAATTAAGTAATGATCTAGCCTATCACATAGCGATTCACCCTGTCCATGATGTCAGCTACAATAGTAGGTGCATGTCTCGCTAGTGAGTCAAACTCAAGGTTATAATCTCGAATACTCTGACTATTCTACTTTAATTATATAAATTTATCAACTCTAGCTCATCTCAATTCTAAAGGTAGAAAATGGCCGAGAAAGGCTTCTACAAACGCACCCCATTCTACCAGAGGAGCACCCTCACCCCTCGATAATTCCCAAGACTCATACCATTTAACAGCTACGTCACGCAGCCGATATGAAGTCAATTCAACTGAATCAATCTCTGAGGCCCTAATGACCCGCAATGTATGCTGCGTTTGTCGAATAAACTCATGTGGGTCCTCTACGGGTCTTAACCCATAAAACTTTGGGGGATTACAAACCAGGAAGTCATGAACCTTTTGACTACCTTGCCTATTGGGATCATCCAACCCATGTCTCCGAACCTGCCCAACCATCAATTCAGTTAGCTACTACACTACGTCACTCATAGCTCTATTTTCCGCCCTTTGCTGTGGAGCTGGAGGCTTTGGTAATGGAGCTTCAGAACTTACAGCTACTACTGCCCCAAACTTCTCTAGAGGTGGCGGCGTAGTAGAAATCGCCGATTGAGGCACAATCCTTGGCATAGACTGGGAGCCAGCCCTAGTATCCCTCGGGGTCTGACTGGTTTCCCCCGTCGCCGACTTTCCCTTCTGGGCGGTTATGAGGATAACATCATAAATGCCCCGTAGCTTCCTGTTTATGCATGTGGTACATAACAAACCAATAAATAAGAATCTTCTAGACAAGGTCTATAGACATTTTAAGGAAGAATCGCTATGTTACCACTTTTGTCATAGCCAAACTCCATAGGCCGTGATGGGTGCTCGAACTGGGCACTCGCGTATATACCTACTATTTGTAAGTAAATCTGTCGCCTGTTTAAGTTATAGCATATCAACAGGTAGAATAACATATAAGCCGGCGAGCCTTATCATAGGCACCACTGTATATATATGCATATACAACCCACATATATGTCCACAGACCTCTAAGTGTAAGAACAGTAACATAAGACATGACAAGATCTCCGCCGTACCGTGAACAAATAAATATATACATTAAGGGTTAATACCAAAACTAGGCTCTAGCACAATGGAGCACTTCTGAACTATTGAGTGGAACTCCTACGCTGACGGATCTCCAAAGTATGTATCTGTACCTATGGACATGAATGTAGCTCCCCCGAGAAAGACGGGGGGTCAGTATGACATATGTATTGAGTATGTAAAGCATAGACATCATAAGGAAATTACAGTTGGCGTAGGGATGCAGGGGGCATGTATAACTTTTAACTTTTTACCGTACTTGCATCGTATAAAAGAATGTCATACATATTACCATTACGTACTGTTCCCGGCCCATTTTGGGGACTCGATGTACCATCTACATCATTTTGTCATCATATGCACATATATATTATTAGCACTGTGGAGCGTACATCTCGATCTATGTATATAGTAAGTACATACCGAGGAATGTATTGCTCAATCCACATATCATATAATAATGCCGAGGAACGTTCGGTCCGATCCACATATCATGTAGTAATGCTGAGGAACATTCGGTCTGATCCTCCTATCATATATTAATACCGAGGATTGTTCGGTCCAATCCACATTTCATATAGTAATGCCGAGGAATGTTCGTTATGATCCACATATCATATAGTAATACCGAGGAACATTTGGTCCGATCCACATATCATATAATAATAATAATTATATTATAGAGGGCCCGGCACTTGGTGAAATATGTATTACGGTATACACGAATCAAGTAATGAGTAACCATATACAATCTAAATCATTATCAAAGACTCAATAATGTAAGAAGATTAAGCTATCGTCTGAGGACCAAAATAGTAGTGTAGCCATCTCGAGTGCCTTCTAAATGCCATTGAGGCATATATCACTTAGGATCTCGGGGATCCTACACATGTACTAAATTAATACTAACAATTCATAGAATCAGGGATACCCATCGTCACATAGTCCTTAGGACTAGGAGCTTATGCATCAGGTACTTCTCAACCTATGGAGTTTAAGGAAAGTAGTTCAACTTACTACAAGAGTTTGACATTCAGAAGTGAATAAGAGATACAGATTACATTTAGGACTTAAAAGTGGAGTTACCTCAGAGCTCATATCACATTTTACTTACAATTAGGACATGCCAAAGGAAGAGAAAGAATAACCTTTACCTAGTCTCTACTTTTCCTCAAGGAGTCATCATTACATATATCGTAACCGGCCCATCATGGGATTGGTATCATAACCTTATTATTGCATTACCTTACCATCATAGATCCACACTTATGTCAAAGACATATCAAGAGAAAACAAGGGTAGCTTTATGTACTTATGCCAAAACATGCCAAGAGAAAGGAGATAACTTCACATACTTACTACTCTCCATCATATAGAAGCCTTGAGAGGCAATAACTCAACTAGTATAGGAATTATACCATCGAGAAGTGAATAAGTCTTATGATTCATACTTGGGGTTATATGAATGGAATTATCCCCACATTTCGTATATCACTCACTTAAGGCTAAGACATGCTAACAGAAAGCTTCACATACATTTTTTGGGATTAATTGAAATCCGCCTTGCCTTGATACCTCCTTAACCTATTTGACATGAAACTAATACTAAGATTAATAGCATTTAACTTTCCAATATCCCACTCTAAAACCAAGTACTAATAGGAGTCATTTCCTTATCCATTACCCTCGACTAGTTTGTTACTAGTTCCGATGCTACCGAAAATTGGGCAGCATTTCCCCTATAACTTTAACATTTTTGAGGTTTCAACTCGGACACAGTGTCAACAACCATACCAACAACAACAACCAGAAGCATATATATAAGTAAACCACCTCAACATTACACAATACAACTCTAAGAACCTAGCTTAAAACTACGATACGAAAATAGAGTTTTTAATCTTTATTTCACAAAATCTTTAACCATACCAAATATAGGGTCGTGTGGATGCAACCATCAGCACACACACACTTTTTAAAACAATTTAAGGCCCTGCAACACGCAACCCAATCAGCTTCACCCGCAGCACCACAACGACAATCCACTACTCGACTTCGATTTAACTATAACCACTTCAATTTAGTTTATTTCTAACGTCAAGCATCCATATGCAATTTTTCCACTTAAAACCTTATTTAAGACATGTAATATATATCATAACAACATCATAAACTCCAATTTGAAAGGGAAGCCCTTACCTTGCCGTAAACTCGTCAAATTCGTCGAAACTTGCCTTGGAGGTTCCTTTAGCGCGCCTAAAATTTCTTGGCTGTTTGCTTACGTTTTTGTTACACCCCGTAGTTTGGTACCTTGGAATGCTTCTTAAGTTTCTTAAGTTTCTGGGAAGTCTCTTAAGTTTCTTAGAAGTCGTCATGTGAGTTGTATAATCTATAACGTTATCAAATAATCCTAAGGAAAGGAGAAGGAGATACTCCATAAGAGAGAAGATTAGAAATAGGGTTACAAGAATCAGAAAGAAGTTGGAGGCTAAGTAGTGAGTCGTAGTACTCGACGTACTTGTGAAAGCTATTATTTGAGACATTTTGCATACTAAGCTACTTGAGTACACATTGAGCTTAAGTAGCAAGAAACACATAGGCTCTTAAAGTGAGACGAGATTACGAAACTACGGAAGAGAGATAAGGAGACGACGCACCTACTTGAAGCAAGTAGGTGACTCACCTACTTGGTGTGGACCCCATGCTACCACGTGGCAGCTTTGGATTGGCCGCATGATTGAGGTGGCGCCCTATAGGGCTGCCACGTGTCACCTCTAGGGGATGCCACGTGTCACATCCTAAGAAGGTATATATATATGTATTACATGCTGTACATAGTTCATTCTTCAGCATTTAGAACAAAATAAAAGAAGGAAAACCCTAAGAGACTAAGAGAGAAGGGTGACGGCTTTGGCCAAAGTGAAAGGTAAGCTCCGATTCCATTCCATAAATTAATTATTTAAGGTATCACTTATTTAAATGAAAGTGTTTAACAAATTAAATTAATTGATTGGGGCAGAAATATAGGGATGCAAACAGCCACCGAAGTTCAGCCGCAACAAGAGCTTCCAAAGCCAAGTTTCAGCAAGTTTAGGAAGCCGTTCATTAAGGTATGGTATGGTTATCTTCTACCACATTTTGGTAAGGGTTTGGAAATGTTATGAGGGTGTTGATAACATAAATTTATGTTTTGGAGAAGAACCAAAAAGATACAAACAGTCCACTATTTTTCAGCACTCTAAGGAACTTCCGAGGCTAGGTTTTGGCTAGTTTTGGCCAATTTCGGGGAAGGTAAGATATTTACTTTCAATTTGAAGTTTATGGTGTTATCATAGGGTGTTTTATACATATTTTATTCTGCTGTAAGTTTAAGAACTTCATATAAGTTCTGGACGTTAAAAACAAATTAAATTGGAGTCGCTATAGTTGAATTGTAGTCGAAGCAAGGTGTTGTGCTTATGGTGTGGTGATGCAGGTTGTTGTGTTGTGTTGTAGGGACTAAAATTATACTAAAAGGGGTGAGGGAGATTCTGGTTGTAGCCACCAGACCCTCCGTTTTGTATAGTTAAAGGTTTTGCAAAATGGAAACTAGAAACTCTATTTTGGTATCGTGGTTTCGAGTGAGTCATTTGCAGTTTGTGTTGTAATATGTTGGTGTGAACTACTTATACATGTGCTGCAGGTTGTTTTTGTTGGTTGTCTATAGTTATTAGGAGTGTATTTGGAAATTTGGATAGGTCATACTATAGGGGAGGTACTGCCCGATTTCCATTAATGCCTTAACTAGTTAAGGAACTAGTCAAGAAGGCGAGCGAGGAAATGAATGTTGTGAATACTCGTAGGTAATATAAGATGCTGGAAAAGTCTAAGGTTGTTGATATTTGTATTGATTCCATGTTAAATAGGTTTGGAGGACGACGACGTGAACGCAATTAATAGAAGTACGTAAAAGGTATGTGAAGATTTCTTTTGGCATGTTTTTGGCATAAGTATGTAAAGTTATTCCTTCTTCTGGCATGTTTTGGTATAAATATGTAAAGCCTATCTGTTCTTTCTTTTGGGCATGTGTTAGATCTAAGTGACAAGTGATATGTGTATAAAGCTTGGGGTAACTCTATTCATGAGCTCTGAATATGGTTCATGATTCATAATTCGTGTTCACAGTTGAATGTTAAGACTCTTAAAGTAGTTAAGCTTCCATTCCTCAAGTATTCTATGTACTGAGAAGTAGTGTATGTAAAGTTATTCTTCCTCTCTTTTTGCATGACTTAGATGTAAGTATTGTGTATATGAAGTTTGAAGTTATTCCACTCTTAAAACTCTTGTTCACTTCCTACTGATTAGAACTCCTGCAATAAGTTAAGTCATTACTTTTCAAGTCTTCCATGTGATAGGAAGTGGTGCATGTAAAGCTTATCTTTTCCTTCTTCTAGAAAGACTAGACTAAAGGTTCTATACTAGCCTTAGGCTCATACCAGAACAACGACACCATAATTTAGGAGTCAAGCCTAACCCATCACATACAATCCAATCCACAAGCATTCTATACTAAACAATACCTTATTGAAACTCAATCAAAAGAATGGAGATCGTAGCCTACCTCGAAGCCGAACATGCAAGATCCAACTCCACTTCCCAATAGTTTTCCTCTCCAAAAACGTATCCAAATGCCTCCACGCTATCACATGTTTGATCACCTCATCAATACGGATTTTTTCATACTAAAACTGTATTTTTCAGAGATGGATCCAAAATTGAGTCAAAATGGGATGGTGGGATCCACACACAAAATTAAAAACCCACTTCATCTAAAGCTCCCAAATAGGTCAATGAACTTGTGCCCTAAAAAATGGGCACATTTTGAGCACCAGAAGAGCTCAAAATAACCCCACTAATTTCAAGCCCTAGAATAACCATAAATGCAAGGAAATAACTAATTTACGTGAAATTTACAAGATGTTTAGGATGAGAAAGGGTTTTGGAACATTCCCATAAGAATTACCAACTGACTCGAATAAGAGTCACGAATTTTGGTTGAGAAATGCACTCAAAAGTCCCAAAAATGCAAAGTCTCAAAATGAGAGTTGGTTGTTGAACGGGTCTGTTTTAATACCACTGACTAGAGTCAATTTTTCTCTACAAACACAGAGGTTAAGCATGCTAACCCTATACGAACACAGAGGGTTATATGGGCTTGGGTCCTTTCTCTACAAACACAGAGGATAAATTATATGGGCTTGGGTCCTTTTTATGGACCATGGCATGGTTGGGCCTCTCTTGTTCTTTTTTTTCCAAGCTCAATCACTTAGTCCATATATTTCTTTTTGTAATTCATGAAACTAACTATTTATTTTGAAATTCCAATTTTGCCCTTAGCCTTTTTCAATATTTCCACATCTAAAATTTTTATAACCAACTTATGTATAAACCAAGATCAAAACATAGCATTGTCCTTAACTTATTATAATTTTCCCAAAATGTCCAAATTCATAAAATACGGGTTATAACATCTTCTGTCACCCATTACACTGCAATGCTTGCAATAATGTGCGATGACACTCAACCTAGCCCAAGATTTACCGTAGCATCGTCTTGATAGTCTTCATATTTCGCCTTGCCCTCTCCTCTTTTATCTTACAACCGGTATCAGGGTAACTCTTTAGTTCAGCCATGGCCATGTCCTTTTTGTAATTTGGTGGAACTTCTTTTTGTACTTGTCTATAACATATCCAAAATATCATAACCCTCTTTTCTTCATGTACTTCTCCGCTTGGTCTTATGTTTCATATATAAATATTCACAAGTTGCACCACTACCTTTATACAACTTGTATAAGGTAGGCATAATCCTTTTCGTTTTCTGGTTCCTTCCGTTTCACATATCCCACCAACTGTCTGAAGACATTCATATCCTTCACCATTCTTCTTACCATCCCAGTATCGATCCTCTAATTACTATTATTATGGATACGATCTTTCAAGATATATTACAACCTTATTTTTCATTCTCTTTTTACTTCTAGGAAAACTTTGGCAGAGTTTCCTCTATAATCTTTCCTATCTCAAAACCTACATGCAGGACATACTAATAATGCCTCGCAGGGCCAACATATACATATATATCTCGGCCACATAGGGCGCCCAATACCAATAACAAAATGAGATATATATGATGGGGGGGAAGTCTAGATCTATTGATTCATATACACCCTAGAAGAATATTAATGATATACCTGTAACTACATTGGTGGCGCCTCCTGATCCTGCCTACTAGCCAAGGCATACATGCAATTCAAAAGGCCACTAGAACTTGAAGCTACCCCACGGCCTCTACCACGACCTACTAGTGCCTGCATACCCCACCCCATAGGGCGCATAGCTACAGAAGAAGAAGAATAACCAACAATCGACCTCATAGACTGAGCTGCACCATTCGGTTTACCTTTAAGTGGGCAATTTCTCATAAAATCACCTTGACGGCCGTAAGTGAAACAATTACCTCTATTCATCTGTGAGCCCAAGACTCTGGAGCTTTGTACGTATTCCGCATACCCTACGCTATCAAGTATCTTGTCTATACACTGTAAGGGTGCACTATGGGCTGGGTGAGGAGGATATCTACTATACTGTTGAGGTTGTCCTCCTCGAGACTCACCATAATAACTAGCTTATTTAGTTCTCTTCCATTGGCCTCTGTCATAACCTTGATCAAACTGATGCCCTCTATGCCGATCCTCTACCCCTTGCGCATATGCCTATACTCGGGCAATATCCATGCCTGGTTGAGAAGCCATCACCATACAACTATGAATTAAGTAATGATCTAGCCCTTCACATAGCGATTTACCCTATCCATGATGTCAGCTATAATAGTAGGTGCATGTCTCGCTAGTAAGTCAAACTCAAGGTTATAATCTCGAATACTCTGACTATTTTGCTTTAATTGTAGAAATTTATCAACTCTAGCTCATCTCAATTCTAAAGGTAGAAAATGGCCGAGAAAGGCTTCTACAAATGCACCCCATTCTGCTAGAGGAGCACCCTCGCCCCTTGATAATTCCCAAGACTCATACCAGTTAACAGCTACGTCACGCAACCGATATGAAGTTAATTCAACTAAATCAGTCTCTAAGGCCCTAATGACCCATAATGTATGCTGTGATTATCGAATAAACTCATGTGGGTCCTCAACGGGTCTCAACCCATAAAACTCTAGGGGATTACAAACCAAGAAGTCATGAACCCTTTGACTACCTTGCCTATTAGGATCATCCAACCCATGTCTCCGAACCTGCCCAACCATCAATTCAGTCAGCAACTGCACTGCATCTCACATAGCTCTATTTTCCGCCCTTTGCTGTGGAGCTGGAGGCTCCGGTACTGGAGCTTCAGGACTTGCAGCTACTACTGCCCCAAACTTCTTTAGTAGTGGCGGCATAGTAGAAATTGCCGATTGAGGCACAATCCTTTGCATAGATTGGGAGCCATCCCTAGTATCCCTCGGGGTCTGACTGGTTTTCCCCGTCACCGACTTGCCCTTCTAGGCAGTTATTGCTTTCCTCGGAGGCATTACTGCAAACATAATGGTAGGTTAGTGAAGGGTCATCCTAAGAATGTAGCTCTATCGCACGATCTAAGACAAGAAATGAGGATAACATCGTAAATGCCCCGTAGCTTCCTGTTTATACATGTGGTACATAAAAACCAATAAATAAGAATCTTCTAGACACGTTCTATAGACATTATAAGAAAGAACCGCTATGTTACCACTTTTGTCATAGCCAAACTCCGTAGGCCGTAATGGGTGCTCGAACTGGGCACTCGCGTATATACCTGCTATTTATAAGTAAATCTTTCCCCTGTTTAAGTTATAGCACATCAACAGGCAGAATAACATATAAGTCGGTGAGGCTTATCATAGGCACCACTGTATATATATTCATATACAACCCACATATATGTCCACAGACCTCTAAGTGTAAGAACAGTAACATAAGGCAGGACAGGACCCCCGATGTACCGATGAACAAATAAATATATACATCAAGGGTTAGTACCAAAACTAGGCTCCGGCACAATGGAGCACTTCTGAACTACTGAGTGGAACTCCTACGCTGACGGATCCCCAAAGTATATATCTGTACCTGTGGACATGAATGTAGCCCCCTTGAGAAAGAGGAGGGGTCAGTATGACATATGTATTGAGTATGTAAAGCATAGACATCATAAGGAAATTACAGTTGGTGTAGGGATGCAGGGGGTAGGTATAACATTCAACCATTTACCGTACTTGCATCATATAAAAGAAAGTCATACATATTACCATTACGTATTGTTCCCGGCCCATTTTAGGGACTCGATGTACCATCTACATCATTCTGTTATCATATGCATATATATATTATTATCGCTGTGGAGCGTACATCTCGATCCATGTATATAGTAAGTACATGCCAAGGAATGTACGGCCCTATCCACATATCATATAATAATGTCGAGGAACGTTCGGTTTGATCCACATATCATGTAGTAATGCTGAGGAACGTTCGGTCTGATCATCATATCATATAGTAATACCGAGGATTGTTCGGTCCAATCCACATTTCATATAGTAATGCCGAGGAATGTTCGTTATGATCCACATATCATATAGTAATACCGAGGAACATTTGGTCCGATCCACATATCATATAATAATAATAATTATATTATAGAGGGCCCGGTACTTGGTGAAATATGTATTACGGTATACACGAATCAAGTAATGAGTAACCATATACAATCTAAATCATTATCAAAGACTCGATAATGTAAGAAGATTAAGCTATCGTCCGAGGACCAAAATAGTAGTGTAGCCATCTCGAGTGCCTTCTAAATGCCATTGAGGCCTATATCACTTAGGATCTCGGGGATCCTAGACATGTACTAAATTAATACTAACAGTCCATAGAATCAGGGATACCCATCGTCACATAGTCCTTAGGAATAGGAGCTTATGCATCAAGTACTTCTTAACCTATGGAGTTTAAGGAAAGTAGTTCAACTTACTACAAGAGTTTGACATTCAGAAGTGAATAAGAGATACATATTACATTTAGGACTTAAAAGTGGAGTTACCTCAGAGCTCATATCACATTTTACTTACAATTAGGACATGCCAAAGGAAGAGAAAGAATAAGCTTTACCTAGTCTCTACTTTTCCTCAAGGAGTCATCATTACATATATCGTAACCGGCCCATCATGGGATTGGTATCATAACCTTATTATTGCATTACCTTACCATCATAGCACCACACTTATGTCAAAGACATATCAAGAGGAAAGAAGGGTAGCTTTATGTACTTATGCCAAAACATGCCAAGAGAAAGGAGATAACTTCACATACTTACTACTCTCCATCATATAGAAGCCTTGAGAGGCAATAACTCAACTAGTATAGGAATTATACCATCGAGAAGTAAATAAGTCTTATGAGTCATAATTGGGGTTATATGAATGGAATTATCCCCACATTTCGTATATCACTCACTTAAGGCTAAGACATGCTAACAGAAAGCTTCACATACATTTTTTGGGATTAATTAAAATCTGTCTTGCCTAGATACCTCCTTTACCTATTTGACATGAAACTAATACTAAGATTAATAGCATTTAACTTTCCAATATCCCACTCTAAAACCAAGTACTAATAGGAGTCATTTCCTTATCCATTACCCTCGACTAGTTTGTTACTAGTTCCGATGCTACCGAAAATCGGGCAGTATTTCCCCTATAACTTTAACATTTTTGAGGTTTCAACTCGGACACAGTGTCAACAACCATACCAATAACAACAACCATAAGCGTATATATAAGTAAACCACCTGAACATTACACAATACAACTCTAAGAACCTAGCTTAAAACTACGATACGAAAATAGAGTTTTTAATCTTTATTTCATAAAATCTTTAAGCATACCAAATATAGGGTCGTGTGGATGCAACCATCAGCACACACATACTTTTTAAAACAATTTAAGGCCCTGCAACATGCAACCCAACCAGCTTCACCCGCAGTACCACAACGACAATCCACTACTCAACTTCGATTTAACTATAACCACTTCAATTTAGTTTGTTTCTAACGTCAAGCATCCTTATGCAATTTTTCCACTTAAAACCTTATTTAAGACATGTAATATATATCATAACAACATCATAAAATCCAATTTGAAAGGGAAGCCCTTACCTTGCCGTAAACTCGTCAAACTCGTCGAAACTTGCCTTGGAGGTTCCTTTAGCGCGCCTAAAATTTCTTGGCTGTTTGCTTACGTTTTTGTTACACCCCGTAGTTTGGTACCTTGGAATGCTTCTTAAGTTTCTTAAGTTTATGGGAAGTCTCTTAAGTTTCTTAGAAGTCGTCATGTGAGTTGTATAATCTATAACGTTATCAAATAATCCTAAGAAAAGGAGAAGGAGATACTCCATAAGAGAGAAGATTAGAAATAGGGTTACAAGAATCAGAAAGAAGTTGGAGGCTAAGTAGTGAGTCGTAGTACTCGACGTACTTGTGAAAGCTATTATTTGAGACATTTTGCATACTAAGCTACTTGAGTACACATCGAGCTTAAGTAGCAAGGAACACATAGGCTCTTAAAGTGAGATGAGATTACGAAACTACGGAAGAGAGATAAGGAGACGACGCACCTACTTGAAGCAAGTAGGTGACTCACCTACTTGGTGTGGACCCCATGCTGCCACATGGCAGCTTTGGATTGGCCGCATGATTGAGGTGGCGCCCTATGGGGCTTCCACGTGTCACTCTAGGGGATGCCACGTGTCACATCCTAAGAAGGTATATATATATGTATTACATGCTGTACATAGTTCATTCTTCAGCATTTAGAACAAAATAAAAGAAGGAAAACCCTAAGAGACTAAGAGAGAAGGGTGACGGCTTTGGCCAAAGTGAAAGGTAAGCTCTGATTCCGTTCCGTAAATTAATTATTTAAGGTATCCCTCATTTAAATGAAAGTGTTTAACAAATTAAATTAATTGATTGGGGCAGAAATATAGGGCTGCAAACAGCCACCGAAGTTCAGCCGCAACAAGAGCTTCCAAAGCCAAGTTTTAGCAAGTTTAGGAAGCCGTTCGTTAAGGTATGGTATAGTTATCTTCTCCCACGTTTTGGTAATGGTTTGGAAATGTTATGAGGGTGTTGATAACATAAATTTATGGTTTGGAGAAGAACCAAAAAGATACAAACAGTCCACTATTTTTCAGCACTCTAAGGAACTTCCGAGGCTAGGTTTTGGCTAGTTTTGGCCAATTTCTGGGAAGGTAAGATATTTACTTTCAATTTGAAGTTTATGGTGTTATCATAGGGTGTTTTATACATATTTTATTCTGCTGTAAGTTTAAGAACTTCATATAAGTTCTGGACGTTAAAAACAAATTAAATTGGAGTCACTATAGTTGAATTGTAGTCGAAGCAAGGTGTTGTGCTTATGGTGTGGTGATGCAGGTTGTTGTGTTGTGTTGTAGGGACTAAAATTATACTAAAATGGGTGTGGGAGATTCTGGTTGTAGCCACCAGACCCTCCGTTTCGTATAGTTAAAGGTTTTGCAAAATGGAAACTAGAAACTCTATTTTGGTATCGTGGTTTCGAGTGAGTCATTTGCAGTTTGTGTTGTAATATGTTGGTGTGAACTGCTTATACATGTGCTGCAGGTTGTTTTTGTTGGTTGTCTATAGTTATTAGGAGTGTAATTGGAAATTTGGATAGGTCATATTATAGGGGAGGTGCTGCCCGATTTCCATTAATGCCTTAACTAGTTAAGGAACTAGTCGAGAAGGCGAGCGAGGAAATGAATGTTGTGAATACTCGTAGATAATATAAGATGCTGGAAAAGTCTAAGGTGGTTGATATTCCTATTGATTCCATGTTAAATAGGTTTGGAGGACGACGACGTGAACGCAATTAATAGAAGTACGTAAAAGGTATGTGAAGCTTTCTTTTGGCATATTTTTGGCATAAGTATGTAAAGCTATTCCTTCTTTTGGCATGTTTTGGTATAAATATGTAAAGCCTATCCGTTCTTTCTTTTGGGCATGTGTTAGATCTAAGTGACAAGTGATATGTGTATGAAGCTTGGGGTAACTCTATTCATGAGCTCTGAATATGGTTCATGATTCATAATTCGTGTTCACAGTTGAATGTTAAGACTCTTAAAGTAGTTAAGCTTCCATTCCTCAAGTATTCTATGTACTGAGAAGTAGTGTATGTAAAGTTATTCTTCCTCTCTTTTTGCATGACTTAGATGTAAGTAAACCACCTCAATATTACACAATACAACTCTAAGTAACTAGCTCAAAACTACGATACAAAAATAGAGTTTTTAATCTTTATTTCACAAAATCTTTAACCATACAAAATATAGGGTCGTGTGGATGAAACCATCAGCACACACACACTTTTTAAAACAATTTAAGGCCCTGCAACATGAAACCCAACTAGCTTCACCCGCAGCACCATAACGACAACCCACTACTCGACTTTTATTTAACTATAACCACTTCAATTTAGTTTGTTTCTAACGTCAAGCATCGTTATGTAATTTTTCCACTTAAAACCTTATTTAAGACATGTAATATATATCATAACAATATCATAAAATCCAATTTTAAAGGGAAGCCCTTACCTTGCTCTAAACTCGTCAAACTCGTCGAAACTTGCCTCGGAGGTTCCTTTAGCGCACCTAAAATTTCTTGGCTGTTTACTTACATTTTTGTTACACCCCATAGTTTGGTACCTTAGAATGCTTCTTAAGTTTCTAGAAAGTCTCTTAAGTTTCTTAGAAGTCGTCATGTGAGTTGGATAATCTATAACGTTATCAAATAATCCTAAGGAAAGAAGAAGGAGATACTCCATAAGAGAGAAGATTAGAAATAGGATTACAAGAATCAGAAAGAAGTTGGAGGCTAAGTAGTGAGTCGTAGGACTTGAAGTACTTGTGAAAGCTATTATTTGAGACATTTTGCATACTAAGCTACTTTAGTACACATCGAGCTTAAGTAGTAAGGAACACATAGGCTCTTAAAGTGAGACGAGATTATGAAACTACGGAAGAGAGATAAGGAGACGACGCACCTACTTGAAGCAAGTAGGTGATGCACCTACTTGAATCAAGTAGGTGAATCACCTACTTGGGGTGGACCCCATGCTGCCACATGGCAGCTTTGGATTGGCTGCATGATGGAGGTGGCACCCTAGGGGGCTGCCACGTGTCACCCCTAGGGGATGCCATGTGTCACCTCCTAAGAAGGTATATATATATGTTTACATGCTGTACATAGTTCATTATTCAGCTTTTAGAATAAAATAAAAGAAGGAAAACCCTAAGAGACTAAGAGAGAAGGGTGACGACTTTGGCCAAAGTGAAAGGTAAGCTCCGATTCCGTTCCATAAATTAATTATTTAAGGTATCCATATTTTAAATGAAGGTGTTTAACAACTTAAATTAATTGATTGATTCAGCAATATAGGGCTGCAAACAGCCACCGAAGTTCAGCCGCAACAAGAGCTTCCAAAGCCAAGTTTCAGCAAGTTTAGGAAGCCGTTCATTAAAGTATGTTATGGTTATCTTCTCCCATGTTTTGGTTAGGGTTTTGAAATTTTATGATGGTGTTAATAACATAAAGTTATGGTTTGTAGCATCACCAAAACGATACAAACAGTCCACTACTTTTCAGCACTCTAAGGAACTTCCGAGGCTAGGTTTTGGCTAGTTTTGGCCAATTTCGGGGAAGGTAAGATCTTTCCTTTAAATTTGAAGTTTATGGTGTTATAATAGGGTGTTTTATACATATTTTATTCTGCTGTAAGTGGAAGAACTTCATATAATTTCTGGACGTTAAAAACAAATTAAATTGGAGTCACTATAGTTGAATTGTAGTCGAAGCAAGGTGTTGTGCTTATGGTGTGGTGCTGCAGGTTGTTGTGTTTTGTTGAAGGGCCTAAAAATATACTAAAAGGGGTGTGGGAGCTTCTGTTTGTACCCACCCGACCCTCCGTTTCGTATAGTTAAAGGCTTTGCAAAATGGAAACTAGAAACCCTATTTTGGTATCGTGGTTTCGAGTGAGTCATTTGCAGTTTGTGTTGTATTATGTTGGTGTGAACTGCTTATACATGTGCTGCAGGTTATTGTTGTTGGTTGAATTTAGTTATTAGGAGTGTAATTGGAAATTCGGATAGGGCATATTATAGGGGAGGTGCAGCCTGATTTCCATTAACGCCTTAACTAGTTAAGGAACTAGTCGAGAAGGCGAGCGAGGAAATGAATGTTGTGAATACTCATAGGTATTATAAGATGCTGGAAAAGTCTAAGGTGGTTGATATTCGTATTTATTACATGTTAAATAGGTTTGGAGGACGACGACGTGAACGCGATTAATAGAAGTATGTAAAAGGTATATGAAGCTTTCTTTTGGCATGTTTTTGGCATAAGTATATAAAGCTATTCCTTTTTTGGCATGTTTTGGTATAAATATGTAAAGCCTATCTGTTCTTTCTTTTGGGCATGTTTTAGATCTAAGTGACAAGTGATATGTGTATGAATCTTGGGGTAACTCTATTCATGAGCTCTGAACATGGTTCATGAATCATAATTCGTGTTCACAGTTGAATGTTAAGACTCTTAAAGTAGTTAAGCTTCCATTCCTCAAGTATTCTATATACTGAGAAGTAGTGTATGTAAAGTTATTCTTCCTCTCTTTTGGCATGACTTATATGTAAGTATTGTGTATATAAAGTTTGAAGTTGTTCTACTCTTAAAACTATGAGGGTGAGTTAAGACTCTTGTTCACTTCCTACAGATTAGAACTCCTGTAACAAGTTGAGTCATTACTTTTCAAGTCTTCCATGTGATAGGAAGTGGTGCATATAAAGCTTGTCTTTTCCTGCTTCTAGAAAGACTAGACTAAAGGTTCTATAGGACATGGATTTGGATATAGCCCCATTTATAGATTCTGGATGTAACTCATGACTTGTACCCACATTTGAATGACAAGGGCCTTGAAGTAGTTGAACTATGACCCTTGAGCCTCCAATAGGTTGAATAGTGTTGGGATGTGTAAGCTCCTATACCTAGGGGCTCTTGAACATGCTTTATGATGATATCTAAGGGATGTTTGATATGTTACAAAGTTTTGTGTGCACGTATATGCATTATGATATATATATGGATCGGGTCGGACGTACCTCGGCATATTTTGCTATGTAAGGATCGGATCGTACGTTCCACGACAGATTATGCATTATACGGATCGAGCCGTCGTACCTCAACATTATTATGCATTATATGGATCGGGCCATCATACCTCGGCATTATTATGAATTATACGGATCGGGCCGTCGTACTTCGGCATCATCATGTAATATATGGATCGGGCCGTCGTACCTCATTATTATCATGTGACATATGGATTGGGTCGTCGTTCTTCGGCATATGCTTACTGTGTATATGAATTGGGATATACGTCCCACGGTGCTAATAATATGCATATTCCTATCATGATAGATGATGTGTTTGTAACCCGAGTCTCCTAGCGGGCCGGATATGGTATGTGATAATGGTATACATGAATTTATTTTATGAGATGCAGGTACAATACTCTATTAAATGCTATACTTGGTTTCCTGTATCCCTGTTTCATTTGTTATGTCGGTTATGTATGTTTATATACTCAGTACATATATCGTACTGACCGCCTTTCCTCGGGGGGCTGCATTTCATGCCCGCAGGTACAGATGTTCATTTCGGAGATCCGCTAGCTTAGGATTTCTGCTCAGCTATGTTGGAAGTGCTCCACTATTTTGGAGCCTAGGTTTTGGGTACTAGTCCTGCGATGTATATATTTGTTTATGCAGGGATACGGCGGGGGCCCTGTTCCGCCATATGTTGTCGTTCCTATTTTTAGAGGTCTGTAGACATATATGTGTGGGTTGTTTAGGAGTTTATTTTGGTTATACCTATGCAATATGTTTTAAAAGCTATTATGTTGTGGCAGCCTTGTCGGCTGGCTTTCCCTTTCATGACATGATGCAAATGAAAGGGGCTACACGTGTATGAATATTTTATCACCTACTGGGTTCATGTGTTTGGTTCCTATATCTAGGAGGCTATATGAACATGAAAAAGTTTTAACCTATTGAGGTTTTTGTGAGCAGTATCACGTTATACATAGTCCAATTTGACTATAGTCGACAGATAGGTACACGGGGGTCCAGGTCAGACCCTAGTCGCGGCCCATGGGGTTGGGTCGTGACAGTTTTGGGATGCTCCAAACCATAAATTTTCATTACTAAAACCTTCATAACATCATGGTAAACCCTATATAATTAATTCACGAAGCGAAATCAAAGAACTCATCTTTCTTTTCCTTCCAAAACTGTGGCTCTCTCCCTCTCTAGTTTCTTCACTTCTCTTATTTCTTGTTCTTGAATTTTGTAGATAAGTATGAAACTTTAATAAGTCATAAGACATATATATATAGGCCACCTAAGGGGTGACACGTGTCAACCCCTAAATGGTGACACATGTCAAGCCCTAAGTGGTGACACATGTCAATCCCTCATTGGGCCAATACACCCCTTTCCTCCAATCATAGGCTACCATGTGGCCTTTAGGGGAGAGGGGTACACCACCCTTTCTCCATCTTCTTCCACATGGAACTCTCTCATACTTCCATGTGGCACTCTTTCATGCTGCTACGTAGTACTCTCTTTTCCCCCTTCTGGGTTCGTAATCTTGTCTTACTTTACCAACCTATATAATTCTTGCTACGTAAGGCTGGTATGTACTCTAGTAGCTTAAGTATGTAAGATTTCCAAGTTGGTAGCTTACATAAATAAGTCATATCCTACGACTCATCATTCGGTCTCCAACTTCTTCTAAATTCTTATAACTCTATTTCCAATCTTCTCTACTATGGGGTATCGTATTCTCCTTTCCTTAGAGTTGTTTGATAGCATTATAGATTATATGGATCACATGGCAACTCTTAAGAAGCTTAAGAGTTTAAGAAGTCTTAAGAAGCTTTTAGAAGCTTTAAGAAACTTTTGGAAACCTTAAGAAACTTAAGAAGCTTACGATCCTTCCATGCAACTTAAGAGCCTTTCAAAAGACATAAGAACACGTTCCAAGGTACAAAAGTATAGGGTGTAATAGATATGTAGTAGATATATTCCCTCCCACATGATGTTGATTTTATGACTTTTGATTATAACTATTTCGTTGAGAGCTTACATAGCACCAAGTGGACCTTGGGATAGGCACTCTCTCCCATAGTTGAGGGAAGAGACCCATAGTTAGATTCCATTGTCCCATAACTATGTGACACTGTAGGATAAAGGATCACCCAAAGTAGAGGCTCAATTCCTTTAACGGTCACCTGTAGTAGAGGCGCAATCCTTTATGTAGCTTAGTGGATCTACATAGGCATATATAAGTCTACCTTGGCAAGTAGTCTCCCCATTTCCTTTGATGTATGGGTAAACATTGGAACTCAATGTTATAGCTCACATAATTTATATTTGTTAACGTTATCTCTCACAAAGTAAAGTATGTACTCTCACAAGGTTAAACGTTTCTCTCAAAGGATTTATATTCTACTTCGTTATGATTCATGGTATTTTCAAAGTATATCTTTTAGTATAATAACTCATGATTTCTATTACAGTGTTTAAGTTCTTTTATGGTTCATGATGGTTCCTATATTGCATTGGCCAAGTCTCATGGTTTCAAATAGTATGTCAAATGATTTCATGGGTTTAGAATGGTCCATTGTATCACTTTATTGTATCATGGAATATTGCATTGGATGCTCACATACTTAGTACATTCAAATTATTAATGCATACTTCTTTGTTTGCCTATATTTTCTTATAATATAGGGCTTGGAGATCACCCTACACACTCTCTTGTCTATATAGAAGACTTGTTCACTTGATTTGTTAAGTCCTCATGCTTCGGGGACTACCTATCAAGCTTATATATTCTTGCTACCTCTAGACTATGTTGTTATTTTGAGAACATTTCTTTTCTTATTTGGGTGAGATAGTGTCTTGTTCTATGCCCCAACCTATGTTAGTATAGTAGAGGCATGTTTAGACAAAGAAAATGTGTAAGTCCATTTAATCGGGCAAAAGCTTCACCTTTATCTTTAAATTTTATTTTGAGACTTGCCCATCACGTTACTTTCTATTGTTGTTTTACTTGACTTTATGAATGCAATTTATGCTAAGAGGCTTGGTTGAGGTTTCCTCGAGAATTCTAATTTCTGTGCCACGGCTAGGCCCTAGTTTGGGTCATCACAAGTAAAGTATAGTATTTCACATGTTAATTAGTAAAGATTTCTAAGGGAAATGAAGGGTTCCACATGCATTATGAGTATTGAGAAAAGCTTACTATCTTTAAGAATAATATAAATTGTTTCAAAATAAGTTTCAATAAGCTAAAATAAGAGTTCAGTATAGGTTGAAGAAGCTTTTTTGAGCATTGACTCAATACATACAATTTAATATTATTGAGCATAGTGCATGTTTTGGAGTAGTATTGAGGACTGATTTGGGTAAGAGTTAGGATAACTCCAACTTTAGGAAGTGTCAAGGGAAAATCACTTGAGCTTTTTTGCACCTTTCTTTCACACTCTAAATTTTTGCAATAGAGTTTAAATCTATAGAGGTTTCTTCTATTCATACATTTACACATTTTCAAATCATGCTTCATAACCATACCATCAGTATGAGGAACATTGCTACAACTGAGAGCCCATCGACTACTATGCCTTAACTTCAAGAAGGCAGATAAGGAAGAAAGCTCATCTGTAAGACCAAGCGAATGATGCTGGACCTTAATGGGTTCCACAAATACCTACTCCACATCCTTCCCCTATCTCTGAGGTAGAATTTAGAGGAGCGATTAGCATGCTCACTCAGTTTATGGCTTTCTATTTAGGCTGACAGAGCACTCTAGTTAGTAGCTCTAATCCTCATGAGTCGTCAGCTGCAACCAGGATCAGGAATTTTTTGAGGATGAATCTTCCAGTATTCACAGGTCCAAGGTAGAGGTGGATCTCTAGAATTTCATTGATAAGATGTGGAAGATACATAAGGCTATGCATGCTACTGAAATTGAAGAAGTTGAGCTTATTTCTTACAAGCTCAAGGATGTAGCTACCATCATGTATAATTAAAGGAAGGAGAGTCGTGGTAAAGATGCTAATCCAGCTACATGAGATGAGTTCGAGTGTGCATTCTTAGATCACTTCTTTCCTAGAGAGCTAAGGGAGGCAAAGATGGAGGAGTTTGTGAACTTAAAGAAGGAAGGGTTACTAGTAAAAGAGTACAATCTCAAGTTCTTTCAAGTATCTAGGTATGCTCCATAGATTGTTTTGGATATGAGGACCAAAATGAGGAAGTTTGTCTCTGGATTGGCCAAGCATGTAAAGAAAGAATGAAAAGCTATACTTCTGATTTCAGATATGGATATATCTAGACTTATGATAAATGCTCAGTGGGTTGAAGAAAATAAGAAGATGGATAGAGAAGAGCAATATAACAAGATGACAAAGTTGGCAAGACCTGAGTCAGTTAGCAAAAAAATGGAAATGGCAATGGACTATTCTTTCAAAATAGGTCTTGTAGTTATGCACCATCATCAGCAAGTGTACCGACACATAGTAATAAGAAGGATAAGATTTACAAGGGTGGTTAGAATTAACAGCCCAGTGTTCTTAGTCGCAAGCTAGTATGGCTCAAAGTTCTTTCCAAAACCCACCTTATGGTAAGTGTGGTAGGCCCTACCTAGGGGATTGTCTTATTGGCATGAATGGTTGCTACAAATTTGGGTAGATGAGTCATTTTCTAAAAGATTGTCCAATGTGGAAAAAAGGTAATGGAGATAACAAGACCTAGGCTTGAGCAACAATACCATCAGGGAGAGTTTCCCAAAGGGTTACTACTTCAGGGACATGCAGATGTTTAAACTATCTGTATGCTATGGCAATTCACAAAGACCAGGAGAAATCATTAGACATGGTCTCTGTTATGCTTAAAGTCTTGATGTTTATGCATTACTTGATCATGGTGCAAATTTTTCTTTTGTGACTCCATATATAGCCATGAAGTTTGGGATTGATCTCGAATGCCTTCTTGAATGTTTCAGTGTACCTACTCCAATTGTTAAGTCTATTCTTTCTCAGAGAGTTTATCGAGATTGCACCATATTAGCCTATCATAAAGGCGCTATAGCTGTGTTAGTTGAGTTAGGCATGGTGGATATTGATGTTATTCTTGGCATGAATTGGCTTTATACTTGTATTACCTCCATTGATTGTAGAACCCACATAGTAATTCCGAAGGGTCATTTCATCTCATACCTTTAGGCTAGAAAGTTAGTCTCTAAGGATGTATCCATAACATTATTCGAGTTAGAGACTCTATTGTTAAGACACCATCCCTTCAATCAGTTCTAGTAGTGACTGAATTCCAGAAGTCTTTCCCAATGATCAACATGGAGTCCCTCCTAATAGGGCGATAGACTTTGGGATAGATGTCTTCCCCAATACTCATACTATCTCTATTTTTTCATATAAAATGGCTCCATCCGAGTTGAAAGAGTTAAAAGAGCAGTTGAATAATCTCTTAGATTAGGTTTTATTAGGCCATCTAGCTCTTCTTGGGTCTCTCCCATCTAATTTCTATGAAAGATGGTTCCCTTAGAATGTGTATTGACTATCGTTAGTTGAATAAGGTCTTCATAAAGAATAAGTACCTTCTTCCCAAAATCGATGACATGTTCGACCAACTTTAGGATGCTACTTATTTCTCCAGATAGACCTTAGATCTGACTACCGTTAGTTGAAATTAAGAGAAAGTGACATCTCAAAGACAACTTTTAGAAACTATTATGATTACTATAAGTTCCTTGTCATGACTTTTGGTTTGACTAATGGTGCTACAACATTTATAGATCTCATGAAATGAATATTTAGGTTGTATTTGGACATGTTTCTTATCGTGTTGATCGATGATATTTTGGTCTACTCTTAAAATGAGGAAGAGCTTTCAACAATCTTAGAATTGATATCCGGACTCTCAAGGATCGGGTGTTATATGCTAAATTTTTAAAGTGTGAATTTTTTTTATCATCAGTAGCGTTATGGCCCACATTGTTTCCTGAGAGGGTATTCAACTTGATTTATAAAAGATTGAGACGGTAAATAATTGGCCATGACCCATATCCCTAAATGATATAATTAGTTTCTTGGATTTGTCTTCTTACGACATAAGGTTTGTGGAGGGATTCTTATTTACTTCATTTCCATGGTCTAAGTTGAACCAGAAGAAGGCTAGGATCCAACGATCTGAAGCTTGTGAGAAAAAATTTCAGGAATTAAAAACTAGGTTGACTAGTATTTTGGTATTGACTCTACCAGAAGGTAATGATGGTTTTGTTAATTATTACGACATGTCTAGAGTTGGGATTGGGTGTGCTCTGATGTAGAAAGGCAAGGTTATAAATTTTGCCTCCAGAAAACATAAGATTCACGAGAGAAATTACCTTACTCATGATCTTGAGTTTGCGAATGTGGTAATAGCTCTAAAGATATGGCATACTATCTTTATGGTGTGCATGTGGATGTGTTTACTGAGCACAAGAGTCTATAATATTTCTTCAGTTAGAAAGATCTAAACCTGAGGCAAATGAGGTGGCTTATATTGCTAAAGGATTATGATATGAGCATTCTCTACCATCGAGGTAAAGATAATATTGTTGTTGAAGCTCTTAGCAGGTTATTAATGCATAGAATCACTCATGTTGATGAAGGAAATAAAGAGTTTTCTAAGGAATTCCATAGGCTTGTACTTTTGGGAGGCCACCTTGTGGAATGAGATGAAAGAGGTGTTATTGTTTATAATGGGTATGAATCAGTATTAGTGGTGGAAGTTAAGGAAAAAAAAGACAAAGAACTCATCCTACTTCAGTTAAAAAAGATGTTCATAAGCAGCAAATGATGGATTTTTCTCAAGGGGGAGATGGTGTGTTGAGGTATAAAGGTAGACTGTGTATACCAAATGTTGATGGTCTCTGAGATAAGATCAGAGAAGAGGCCCATAGTTTTGGATATTCAATTCATCCGGGTTCCAAAAAGATGTACCATGAATTGAAAGAGTTCTATTGGAGGAGTGGCATGAAGAGAAATATTGCAAATTTTTATTTCTAAGTTCCCAAAATATAAGCATGTCAAAGTCGAGCACCACTAGTGGTGTGGCTAAGAATAAAGGACTTCTAGAGCGGAAATGGGAAATGATCAATATGAATTTCATTACATGCTTACCCTACCGACAACATGATTTAATTTGGGTGATTGTATATCGGATGACTAAATCAACCCATTTCTTGCAAGTTAACACTACGGATTCGGTAGAGGACTGTATTATATTATACATCCATGAGATAGTCACACTTCATGGAGATCCATAGTCCATCATTTTAGATAGAGGTGCTCATTTCACCTATAACACTCCATACTATTCTAGACTAGACCAAGTTCAAAGACCTAGAGAAAGTCTGAGCAAAGGCTGAGAAGAGTAAGTTGTTAGAGAGTATGACCCACTCTATGATCCATAGAAGGTTATTCGAACCATTGGGAGGATCGTAGGTGAAGTTATGAAGCATGGAACTTTTGTTGTGCAGGACAAATTGCCAGGGCATCCCGTCGAGTGTTTTACGAACTGTAGGACTTGGTCGTAAAACCCCTTGACACTTTTGGCGTGCAAGAAAAATTTCTAGGATGACCCATCGAGTGTTCAAGGACCGCAACTACAACCAAAATGATAACCTGTACGACTTTGTATGAGCCATAGAAAATGGACCATAGACTTCACTTTCAAAGGGCCCTCAGAACCCTTCCTATGAATTAGCAAAATAACTCATCGAAGGGTGTACGATCTATAGAAATATGGTCTAGACCCACAAGAGGAATTTCCAGTGTGGTCTAATTTTGGACCACAACTTCTATGATCAACCTTCAACGGTCTGTAGAAAGTCCTATCATCCATAAGAAGGGGCCCATAGATGGCCTAATCTATTTTAATGAGGGGTATTCCATTCTTTTCCCCACTTTTCCCTAACTTAATCCAAATAGTTTTGAGACTATAATTGGTCCCTTATCAGTACCCAAAGGTGGTTTTTCTATCATTACACTTGGAACTTTGTGAGAAAGGATTGGTGAGAAGAAGAACGACTAGGGTTTAATGTTTTCAAGCGAGGTCATCGATTTTCGCATAGATTGTCTTCTTTTCAACATGTAAAGTTATCATAACATTGGAATAAGTTCTTCCTCATGCCCTACTTGTTCATAAATTCAAATTGAGTTATGAGTTCGCATTTCTAATTCCATAAGAGTGAATCTTGATGCATTTAAGTACTTCGTTATTAAAGTTCTAGTATTTATATTATATTATACTTGATAAGTTGATTCTTGAGGTAATGGGTTCATGTTTACATTTGCATAAACCCTAGTTGGAGTTTTGTAAGACTTCAAAAGTTAGAAAGTCAGAAAAATGGAGTTTAATATAGAAATAACTTAAAAGTTTGCACCAGATGGTGTTCATGAGACCCTTCACAGGCCATACTCCACTCCATGACCCATGGAAATTAGCCATACAAGTGACATGTAGCAGGGAAATTATGGAGAAGGATCTACAAAGGGCTCTACGGCCCATGGAATATACCATATAACCATCCATGAACTTGACCCCTCCGAGACCCCTAATGTGGGTGACGACCACTACTAGCTCCATGGACTGTGGAGCACTTCACGAACCATGGTGGTCTTCATGGAGGGAACCCCTTGCAAATACAAATCACCCTTCAGACTATGACCCTCACCATAGACTGTGGTGACTTTCATGGGCAGTGGTGACCCCTCATTGAGGTGCCTTCATTCAGTTAAGTTAGCGGTGTTTTGGTATTTTTCTTATTGATTCATTAATGTATGTGGATGATTTTTTGGGACTTATTATATCCAATGTGTTCTTCTTCAAAGAAATAATTTCAAGGGAGTCAAGCTAAAGTATTCCATTCAAGTGTAATTTAGGACTTCGATAGTCTAAAGTATATGAGAATTCATCCATGGATCCTTCCATCCATAGATTTCCAAGGTTTCTTCAATTCTCTTTATGAAATTTCTTCTTCTAAGCCCTAATTTTCATGAAATTGCATTGATTAATCTAAATTATGGTTTATCTCATTATTATTTATCTAGTTATGCACAATTCAAGTTACATGGCACGATTTAAAGTTGATTTTCATGGATCTATGCTATATGCTATTTTCAAGTATGATTTTAAGGATTTATGATCATGATTTATAAAGGAATTTCTATGAATGATCTATGAATGTTTATCAAGGCTTATGAATGACTTATGAAAGTAATAAATGATGAAAAACTATGAAATCAATGATATTTGAAGTAAAGTATAATGGTTGTGGTGGGTTTTCCTCATACACTCACGTTAAAGAGGTGAAAGGCTTTTCTCACCGACTCACAAATTCTTATGAATCAATCATGTTAATGAGCTACTCTTATTATTATTTTTATGATGATGATTGATATCTATTTTTTTTCTTTGCTAATAATGTTAATGCCTATGATTTATGACTTTTCATTGGGATAATGACTAAGCACCGAGAGGACTTTAAGTTGGGGTTCAGTCCGATAGCTCAAGTAACTACCCAAGAAAATTCGAGTAGCAACCTTTAGTCTCTAACTGCATTGCCTATATTGGTTCATGCCAATATGGCTTAGCTAGTGGATCTCATTGCTCAAGGTTAAAGATTGATTCTCATGGAGTCTACCTTTGCGAAGTATCCTCTCTCTTCTCGATATGAAAGTTACATCATATTACATGTTATAGATCGGATGGTCTTATATGTTAGGTGATGATCATATCTCACACCAAGGTATAATAAGATGATATAAGTACTTATGATGTTTATAATGAATTGACCACATGATTATGATATTATTCAAATGCTTTCATGTTTTACTCATGCTTTTATGATATTGGTCATACATCACACATTCATATTATACATGCATACTTCTCACATACTTAGTGCATTCCATATACTAACACATACTTTTGCCTATATTGTATCATAATGTAAGGACCGATAATCATTGCACACCCCCACTAGTGGCTAGAGTTGATCTTTACTTTCTTATGGTTGGTGAGTCCTTATTCTTCGAGGATGAAACATTTATATTTTCATCATTTCATGAATTTATATTTTAATTTTTGGTGATATAGGATCTTGTCTTATGCCCCTATCTTGACTAAGTAGAGGCATGTTAGATGTTCATAGTCTATGTTGTCTTTCCCTTTGAGATTTACACTTATTTATTGAGACTATTCATGTTGAAGTTTTACTTCTGCATATATGTTTTATTCTTATTAATTTAATTACCTTATGTATGCTCATGTATGATATGCTAAGAGGCTCGGTTAGGATCCTTCAATATTCTAATCACCGTATCACACCTAGGGTCTAGCTTGGATTATGACATAATTGGTATCAGAACACAATGTTTAAAGTGTCCTAGGGAGTCTAACATGCCGCATCAAGTAGAGTTTTGCTCATTATTGTAAAGCATGTCACATCTAGGAATAAGAGGCTATGAGGCATTTTAGGAAAAACTTCACTTCTTTCGTGATCTTATTATGTGATAGAGTTGAACTCTAAGGTTTCTCCCTCTAACACTTTCTCTTTACGATTTTAGAGCTATACCTCTACCAAGAATCCCCATGTGAAGGAATTTTGAGGAGGATCAACAAGCTCTAAATAACCCCTTGAATGAGCAAGTCTCTCATGCAAAGTTTTGAACCACTTTTCAAGTTCTTGCTCAAGCCATGGATGGTCAAGCCAAAAGAGAAGTAGAAGCTCCCATGAACCTAAATATGGGTACGGTGGCTAGCTGAGTCTGTGATTTCACTCATATTAACCCTCCCAATTTCATGGCTCTAAGGTGGATGAGGATCCAAAAGAATTCATTGAGAGGATAGTGAAGATTGTGGATATCATGGTTGTTATTCTGGTGGAAAAGACGAACTTAGCAGTGTATCAACTCAACAGGTTTACACAAGTTTGGTAAGATAAATAGAAAAGAGAGAGGGGTATATATATTAGTTCTATTGATTGAAAAGAGTTCAAGGGTGCTTTCATCATTTGCTTCTTTCTTTTGGAGTTGAGGAAAGCTTATATTCAAGAGTTTATCAACCTGCACCAAGGTAATATGATTTTGAGGGAGTATGTCCTCAAGTTCGCTAAGTTGTCAAAATATGCTCCTTTCATGGTCATCGATCCACAGACTCATGTGAGAAAGTTTGTTTTGGTTGTGTTCGACTTGGCGATCAAAGAATATAGAACCACTATGCTAATCAAAGAGATGGACATTTCGAGGTTCATAATGCATGCCAAACACATAAAGGAGGAGAAGCGAAGGAGCGGCTAAGAACGTAGTCCAAGAGAGCTTAAACCGATAATGGTGGATACTCTTATGGAAAGTCCAGAAATGGTGGCCATCCTTAATTTTACCAAAAATACTCCGATCAAAATTCTTTAAACAATCTGGTACCAAAGGTCTAAAAGGATAGAGTGCCATATCCTAAGGTTCTAGGAGGAGCCTTAGTGGTCAAATCATCCCTTCATGCAAGAAGTGTGGGAGGAACCACAAGGGAGAATGATTAGCGGGATGAGATGCAAATTATAGGTATGGTAAACCAGGTCATCAAGCTAAGGTTTGTACAAGTGGTGGTCAACCCCAAGCCTAGACTCATGCTCAGACTAATATGGGCTGATCGTATCAGTTTGGTACTACTTTGGGTGGTAGTTAGTGCCAAAATAGATTTTATGCTCTACAGACTAATCAGGAGTTAGAGGATTTCACTCGATATTGTGACTGGTATGTTGAAAGTCCTTGACTTTAATATTTATGCATTGTTAGATCCTAGTGATATTCTATAATTTTTGACTCCTTATGTTTCTATGAAATTCATTATTAGTCCCTAGATCTTGTTATAGCTTTTCTCAGTCTATACTCCTATTAGTGATTAAGTCATTGCAAAGAGAGTCTATAGAATGTGCCAAGTTTCAGTTTTTCATAAAATCACCTATGTTGATTTTTTAGAACTCGATTGACTGATTTCAATGTTATTCTCATTATTGATTTGCTTCATGCACGTTACACTTCTTTATGCTTTAGAACCCGTGTGGTTAAGTTTTAGTTTCCTAATGAGCCAGTCCTAGAATGAAAAGGTAGTAATTTCATGTTTAAGAGTCAATTCATCTCGTTCCATAAGGCTTGGAAAATGATTTTTGAAGGTTGCATCAATTATCTAGTCCAAGTTAGGGAAACAAATTCCGAGGCTCCTACTCTTGAGTCAGTTTCGGTTGTCAATGAATTTTTGGAAGTTTTTCCCAATGACCTCCCAGGTATCCCTCCCTAAAGGGAGATATACTTTGGTATTGATCTTTTCCTTGATACCCAATCTATCTTTATTCCTTGTTACCGAGTTACCCCAACATAACTTAATGAGTAAAATGATCAGTTGAATTTGTTGGATAAGAGTTTTGTTAGACCAAGTATCTCTCCATGGGGTGATTAATTTCTCTTAAAAAGAAGGAAGGATGGTTCTCTTCAAATGTGTATCGACTACTGACAATTAAACAATGTCACAATTAAGAATAAGTATCTGAATCCAAGAATTGATGACTTATTTGATAAACTTCAAGGAGCAAGCTACTTTTAGAAGATTGATCTTTGATCGAGTTATTAACAACTCTGAGTAAAGGAATGTAACATTTCAAAGATGGCTTTTAGAACTGGGAATGGTCACTTTGAATTCTTGATTATGTCTTTTGGAATAATGAATGCTCCTACAACTTTTATGGATTAGATGAACAAGCTGTTCAAGCAATACTTTGCTATGTTTGTTATTGTGTTCATTGATGATATTTTTTTTTAATACCATAGTAAAGAGAAGGATTCTGATCATTTGAGGATTGTGTTGCAAGTCCTCAGGGACCATAAAGTATTTGCTAAGTTCAGCAAGTGTGAGTTTTAGTTGAGTTCAGTCTCTTTCCTTGGTCATATTATCTACGGTGAATGTATTATGGTGGATCTTAAGAAAACCAAAGCATTAAAGAATCGGCCAAGACATTTGTCTTCTCCCGATATTAAAAATTTCTTGAGCTTAGCCGGTTATTATAGATGGTTTGTGGAAGGATTCTCTTGCATTGCATCTCTCTTGAATAATTTGACTCAAAAGAAGGTAGAATTTCGACGGTATGAGGCATATGAGAAAACCTTCCAAGACTTGAAAGATAGGCTTACATCCTCTTTGGTGTTGACTTTACTAGAAAGCTCCAATGGTTTTTTTGTCTATTGTGATGCTTCAAGAGTTGCACTTGGTTGTGTATTGATTTTAAATGGGAATGTAATAGCCTATGCTTCTAGGCAACTCAAGGTGCATGAAAAGAATTATCCGGCTCATGACTTGGAGATAGTGGTGGTTGTGTTTGCTTTGAAGATTTGGAGATACTATCTCTATGTTGTCAATGTTGATGTATTCACCGACCATAAGAGTTTGCAATATATTTTCAACCAAAAGGACCTAAAGCTTCGACAAAGGAGATGGCTTGAGTTGTTGAAGGATTATGATATGCGTGTGTTATACCATTTGAGTAAAGCGAATGTGGTTGTTAATGCTCTTAGTAGGTTGTCCTTGAATAGTATTTCCCGTGTTGAGGATTATAAGATGGAGTTAGTTTGAGATGCTCATAGGCTAACTAATTTGGGTTTGCAATTGGTGGATTCAGAGGATGGTGGTGTTTTTCATCAAAATTATTCTGAATCGTATCTTGTGATGGATGTTAAGGAAAAGGAAGATAGTGATCCTGTTTTGGTTGAGTTGAAGAAAGTGATTGCCAAAAAATTGAAGCTGTCTCCCAAGGGAAAGATGGTTGATAATGCTCAACTACAACTTTATAATTTAAAGTGTAGGCAGTCGCTAGCA
The DNA here is from genome assembly GCF_947179165.1 of Solanum dulcamara. Lineage (NCBI taxonomy): Eukaryota > Viridiplantae > Streptophyta > Magnoliopsida > Solanales > Solanaceae > Solanum > Solanum dulcamara. Next base: position 26,551,345 of record NC_077242.1, read on the forward strand.
ATATAAACGCAACGTGTAAGGTCGGGGTCAAATCCCACAAGGATTAATATGTAAGCGATTGAAGAAATAAAGAATTACAAGCCACTAGTTTGAACCCGAAACAAACAATACAATTATAATATGTAGATTTTAGTAACAATTTAGGATAAGGGAAAGGGAACATGGATACAAAGACAACGGCCTTTCCAAGAAAGGAATCAAAGGGAATTTAGTGAATGGGAAGTCAATTATCATTCATATGATCCATTGCATCTTAATCTCATACAATCTTAATCAATCATGGGTACAATCATATATGCCTATAGTCTAAGTTATCCACCTATTCCTCTCAAATATAAGCAAATATTTCTCAATTAGTTCTTACGAACCCAATTGAGTTACAATACAATTGATTTAACATAGGCAATGTATAGATTAAACTATTTCTAGATAACATCCGAAGTATAAGATGCTAAGCCTCAAATTATGTACTAATCAACGTTTCTCAACCTCAATTGCTCTTTCAAGCTCAATAGAAGCAATGGACAAGTCCAAGAAGTGATCAAATCCATAGGAAAGCATTTAAAACATGAAATTGATTCGATAATCAAAGACCAAATTCATAAATGAGAATATATTCAATTAATTACACAAGTAAAAGAATAAAATCAACAACCCAATCAATTGTCTATTTCTAGAACAAAACCCCAATTCTATTGTGATAATTATACCTACAATTTATGCAATACAAAGAAAGAAAATGAAGAAAGGATAAAAATAGTTATAATTAAGAATTCAATCTCCAATCCGATAGGGAATTATTGGAAATTGGCTATGAAAATCTAAGCCCAAGCTATGGAGTGTTCAGGTATTCTTGTTGTGTGTGATGTGGAATGCTGTAAAAAGTGGCTACTGATGAGTGTATGATGTGAATTTGAGGTCAAATTGTGAAGTTATAAAATTGTCCCTGCGCATGATGCTATTACTCATCGCGGTCGCGATGGTTGACCACGATCGCAGAGTCAATGCTGATTAAGCAATAGTGATTGCGACCAGTCTTCATGTGATCGCGAAGAGTTAACACTTGTTGATTGGGATCGTGATGCGCGAAGACTATTTTAGTGCCAGATCTTTTTTTCCAGTTTTTGCCTTTTTTTGCCTCGTTTTCACTTGATTTCTTCCATTATTCCCCAAAGTAACTAATAACTCCTTATCATGCATAATATGAAGAAAACCTCATCAAAAGCACCTATTTTCATATAAACAAGACAAAATCATGAGTTTAAATTGCTCCAAATGAGTGAAAATCACCCACTCATCAACACCCCGAACTTAGAAACTTTGCTTGTCCTCAAGAAAAACAAAATCAAAGCACAAGAGGCATTCACATTAGCACAACTCACTTTCAATTAAATTAAGGATCATGATTATGGCTTTGGTTGGTATTAACGATTATTCCATATGAAATTTTTAAACAACCCCCTTCACTTTCATTGTATATTTTTCAAAAACAAAGAATGATTAAATGACAACAAATCAAACTCAACAAGTGACTCAACTCTTTAGCTCTTTTACATGCTCACTTGATTCAACTCAGAATTTTCAAGATCACCACTCAATCAACTTACATGCCCTCACAAGGAAAGGAATGTCCCAAAAATACTCACAAAGTATTTACAAACTAGGGACAACAGCACATACAGTTACACTCACAATAAAACATCTTATAAACATAAATGCCACACCGAAGCCTTGCCCATATTTTCAATCAACATTGACTCAACTTTGCTTGGTTAGAAATCTCAAAGGACTTTTTTGAACTTGTAATGTAGGATTATGGAAGGTTAGGAAATAATTTAGGTATAATTGACTACACCCCCGTTGAACAACTCAACAACTCATCGACTTTTATGATTTCCACTTTTTTTAAACCAACTCACTCAAAATTCTCTACAGATACAACCATTCTAAATCTTTTTGAGGATTCAAAAATTCATTTATTCACTTTGTTTCCTTAATTTTCAAAACTTTGTTCATTCTTTACAAATCTTTCCTCCATTCATCAATCTCCTTTTTTTTACCAAGCTCTTACGTGATAGGCATCCCTTCCATGGTTTTCCCATAACACCCCCAACTTAGTCTTTCAACCTCTACTTTTACAATTTTAAGTTCAAGGAGGATAAAGGTTCCAAAAGAGGAATGTTGGTTCAAAATTGATAAGGCTGTAATAAGGTTGCCAAAATTTCAAGAACAACTAGGCAAGTTCTAGGTAGCACAAGCGAACATAAGGAATTATTCAAAAACTCACCACACATGGCATATAAATTAATCAAGATAATTCAAAATCATATTTCTATTTCAACAAACAAGTGGCATTGAACATTCAACTCGCTAATGAATGAAAAGTCACAAAAGGAGTTATAAGACTTGTCACAAAATCATTCAAACTATACAACTTTCAAAACGGAGGAGTATGAAACATATAAGACTATGTTCCTAGCACCAACCAAGCTACAATCTCCTAAAAGAAGATGATTTTGTCCTTAAGAAAGCCATTAGCCAATACATCATTAGGAAAAATCATACATCTCTTAGGTACTGACATATGGCTACTTAGACTTCACCACACAATGACATTAAAATACACTCACAACCAATTAATGATTTTCCATTAAGAAAGTCATCACTCTATATATCATAAGGCATGCCATTAAACAACACCATCAGAATAAAGAAAAAAATATAAAATGAACTAAGAAAAAGGCTAACAAAGAAAATGTCACGACCCAACTCCATAGGTCTTGACTGGTGCCCAATTTGGGCACCCATATGTACCTTTATCCCCATTGAGTATGTTAGCAGAATAAACAAATGAGAAAATCAAAATAGATCGCTAGAGAGCGCACAAAAATAGATGTGGCACACAAGAGGGCCGTTAAGGCCGTCACTGAACACAAGCCCAAAACATATATATATATATATAACCCACATCACAAGTCTACAGACCTCTACAGAATGATATTCTAGTCATATGATGGGACAGGGTCCCATTGTACCCTTAATCATTATGTACAAATGTACAACAAAAAAGTTAGTACCAAAATAGGGCTCCGGACAAAGGAGCACTGCCAACCAACACGGTGGATGTCCTAAGAGAGTGAATCAGAAAACCGAGCGTCTATACCTGCGGGCATAAAATGCAGCCCCTCGAAGAAAGGGGGTCAGTACGAAAAATATACCGAGTATGTAAAGCATGGACTGTAATAAGTAAAGTCATTACCAGAGCAGAATGTGTAAAAATGAGCAAAGTATCTAGAAATATCAAAATGCTTATTATAACCACAGATGAGGTATACAGAAAAAACAAATCGTGGTCGCCACCTTGTCACCGGCGCTACAACATATCATAATTCCAGAGTAGGTAATATCTCCATAACAGATCATATCATATCAGATGGTCATATCATATCATATGTGTATATGGCACATCATAACTCCACAAATCCCATGTACAGGTCGTACCTGCCCCCTCACGTTGGGGCATGGCGAACAACACAGAGAAGTACGCATGATAACAAATCCTGGACTGGGCTTAGTGAAAGAAGCATTGAGGCATCGACGAGTGGAGTAGTGAGAAACTAGATACAATTTAAATCATATCTGAGACTCGATGGGGTACTTAAAATAAGCTATCATTCAAAAATCAAGACAAGAGTCATATCCAGTACCTTTTAAAAGTTACAATGGGTTATATCAAAATAGAACCTTTGGGAATCATATAAACATATCAATACATAACAAAATATCTTTTGGAAAAATCAAGAAGTTGGCCATCCTAGCGGCTCTACAATAGGAACTTCTATGGAACCATATAAAAGTCATATACTCACTTTATAAAAACCATGCCCAAAAGGAAGATTAGATTTACATACTTGTGCCCAAACCATGCCAAGAGATAGAATAAACTTAATAAACTTATGCCGAATACATGCCAAAAGAAAGTATGAGCCTTACATACGTATGCCAAAAGAAGGAAACGTTAGATTTACATACCTCTTACGGATTACTCTTAACACATTTGCCTCGTCGTCTCTTGAACCTATTTAACATGAAAGTAATTCTAAAGTTAGTGACCTTCAACTTTCCAACTTGTAATTCTACCACCACTTACCTATAGGAACCAATCCCTTATCGATTTCCTTAGACTAGTTCATTACTAGTTTCTTAGTTAGTTAAGGAGTTAACGGAAATTGGGCAGCACCTCCCCTATAACATGCCCTATCCGAACTTCCAATTACACCCCTAATTACCATAGCCAACCAACCACAACAACCTGCAGCATATACACAAGTAATTCACTTCAACATTACAAGATACAAACTCCAAACAACTCGTTCAAAACTACGATACCAAAATAGGGTGTTTAGTCTCTATTTCATAAAACCTTTAACCCTACGAAATGGAGGGTCATGTGGATGCAACAAGAAGAACCTACACCCATTTTAGAAAACTTTTCAGCCTTGAAGCACACAATCAAACCACGTGTAAGCACAACACAACAACCACAACACACTACTCGACTTCGATTTTACTATAACGACCTTAGTTTAGTTTATTTCTAACAACAAGCATCCTTATAAAATTTCTATATTTACAGCCACATATAAAACGTTTAATACACTCCATAAACACACCATAAACTCCAAATTTAAAGAAAAATCCTTACCTTACCCGAAATTGGCCAAAGCTTGCCAAAACTCGCCTCAAAAATTCGTTAATTGCGGCTGAAATATTGTGGCTGTTTGCTATCCGTTTTGTGCTTATACAAACTATAAATTTAATTATTAACACCTTCATATCATTTACAGACCCTTACCAAAACTTGGGAGAAGAGAACCAAGCCATACCTTGCTAAAATTTGTCTCAGAAGTTCTCTTAACATGTTGAAAATTAACGGACTATTTGTATCTCTTCCTTGCTGCACCAAAATAAGATTTTACGTTATTAAACACCACTATATAACCATAGGATATCTTAAATAATTAATTTACGGAGCAAAATCTAAAACCTTGCCTTTAATTGAGCCGGCTCTCTTTCTCTTGTTCTTCACGTTTTTCTCTCCCTCTCTTCACGTTTTCTGGTTGTAAAATGAAGTCCAAAGTAAATATTAGTCATCTTTACACATGTATATAACCTTTTTGGAGAGTGACACATGTCAAGCCCTTAGGCAGCCACATCATCTCATGCAACCAATCATATACTGCCACATGGAAGGTGGGGGTCCACCCCAAGCTACTGCATTACCTACTTAACCCTAAGTAGGTGCATCACCTACTTGTCCAAGTAGGTGAATCACCTACTTGTCCAAGTAGGTGAATCACCTACTTGTTTCGAGTAGGCACATCGTTTCCTTATTTCTCTTTCGTGAGCTCTAATCTTGTCTCACTTCAAGAGCCTATGTATTCCTTGCTACTTAAGCTCGACGTGTACTCAAGTAGCTTACTATGTAAAATGTCCCAAGTAATAGCTTTCACATGTAAGTTGAGTCCTACGACTCACTACTTAACCTCCAACTTCTTCCGGATTCTTATAACCCCATTTCAAATCTTCTCTCTTATGGAGTATCTCCTTCTCCTTTCCTTAGGATTACTTGATAGCGTTATAGATTATACGACTCACATGACGACTTCTAAGAAACTTAAGAGCCTTCCCAGAAACTTAAGAAGATTAAGGAGCGTTCCAACGTACCAAAGTATGGGGTGTAACATCCTTCCCGCCTTTAGAACATTCGTCCTTAAATGTGAACCAAAACCTTCCTCACAATCTTATACCGACTATATGGAGAATTCCTCTATCTCGTTTCCATAACATATACTTTTATCAAGCAATCAATATAAAAGTTCCAAAGGTTAGGATCACTTGTAGACGTAGAGAATAGGTACAGATACCTGTGTTTCATTTCCTCTTTCGCTTCCCAGGGGGTCACCCATCCTAGTACTACTCTCGCCCAAGCACACTTAACTTCAGAGTTATGATGAGATCCGGTGCGTTAGTGCTGGTATGATCGCATCCATCCTTTATGGGACCTCGTTTGAAGTTTAAGCATTCCCATTTACATATGATAGCGTCAGTTAATTTTCTCTTATGCTTGTACTTCTCTTGTCCACTTCCCTCCTTTAGGATGTATCCATGTCATTGTCTGTTTATTTCTAACTTTCCAAATGCATATGATTCCTTTCAAACCTATTTAGTATACTGCGCTATTTCCATATCTTCCTTTACATCACCTATACTTTAGGTTACCTATGTACGAAACCTTAATACAATCATAAGGTGCTTAGAATCCTCAATATACAGTACCAACTCCAGTCTTGAACACTGGTACTCGAGTAATATCCTTAATGTAGCAGTGCATTTAAAGCCACATTCCATTCATCCCAATTACTAATTAGCTTGTCACCATTTATCCCATTGTATCAACTCAGTCGGTGCCTTAATATGTCGTTCTATCCAGATCTAGGTGTCATCTTTAAATCATCCCTTAGTCTCACCAGTCTTTTCCATATTCTTTTTCCATACCCATATTGACCTTCTCATTACTATTACCATCACTTCAGTCATTAACTTATTTCTCAAGGTCAGCCTTACTTGTAGTTTAGTCAAATCTCATTCTTATTATGGACAAGGCATACTACAACCTTGTATCTCCTTCTCCTTTTATTTCTAGGAAGATTTGGGCAGAGTTTCCTTTGTATTTCTTACTATCTCAACACCTGCACGTAGAAAATGCCAACAATGCCTTACAGGGACAACATATATATTCATATCATATCATATCGTAGCCACACAGGGTACCCAATATCAACAATAATAAAAAAAATGATGGACTTACCTCATCTACCCAACTCAAACTGCACATGTTACCCTACCCTATCTATTTTTCCTTTCCATTTTTAACTTTACATGTCAATCATACTTCAATACCTCACTTGACATATATATTTTGTGCCTTTGCTTACCTGCGTGCTTTGTAACTTCCCTTATCGTCAGTCACCTTCTTCTATCGATGTTGTCCTTTTGCTGAAACCATAGGTTAGTATGAGGAATTTCATTCCCTATGACTCGGCTCTACGCACGATCTTAGATATGAAAGAAAGGTATTATTCTAAATATCTTGTAGCCTCCTATTTATAGATGTGGTGCATAAAACACCGATAAACAAGACTCTACCAGACACGGTCTATAAACACTCCAAGAATGAACTGCTCTGATACCACTTCTGTCACGACCCAACTCCGTATGTCGTGACTGGTGCCCAATTTGGGTACCCATACATACCCTTAGACCCACTGAATATGTTAGCAGAATAAACAAATGAGGAAATCAAAATAGATCGCATAAAATAGATGTGGCGCACAAGAGGGACATTATGGTCGTCACTGTACACAAGCCCAAAACCTATATACATAACCCACATCACAAGTCTACAGACCTCTACAAAATGATAGTCTAGTCATATAATAGGATAGGGCCCCATCGTACCCTTAACCAATATGTACAAATGTACAACAGAAAAGTTAGTACCAAAATAGGGCTTCGGACAAAAGAACACTGCCAACCAATAGGGTGGATGTCCTAAGAGAGAGGATCAACAAACCGAGTGTCTGTACCTATGGGCATGAAACACAGCCCCCCCAAAGAAAGGGGGTCAGAATGTGCAGAAATGAGCAAAGTATCGAGAAATATCAAAATGCTTATTATAACCACAGATAAGGTATGCAGAAAAATATATGCCATATCCGGCCCCATTATGGGACTCGGTGAACAAATCATGGTCGCCGCCCCGTCACCGGCGCCACAACACATCATAACTCTAGAGTAGGAAATATCTCCGTAATAGATCATATCATATCATATCATATCAAATCATATGTGTACATGGCACATCATAACTCCACAAATCCCATGTACATGCCATACCTGCCCCCTCACATCGGGGCATGGCGAACAATGCAGAGAAGTACGCATGATAACAAATTCTGGCCCAGGCTTAGTGAAAGAAGCATTGAGGCATCCACGAATGGAGTAGTGATAAACTAGATGCAATTTAAGTCATATCTGAGACTCGATGGGGTACTTAAAATGAGCTATCATTCAAAAATCAAGACAAGAGTCATATCCAGTACCTTTTAAAAGTTACTATGGATTATATCAAAATAGAACCTTTGGAAATCATATACATATATCAATACATAACAAAATATCTTTTGGAAAATCAAGAAGTTGGCCATCCTAGCGGCTCTATAATAGGAACTTCATTGGAACCATATAAAAGTCATATACTCGCTTTATAAAAACCATGCCTAAAAGGAAGATTAGCTTTACATACTTGTGCCCAAAATATGCCAAGATATAGAATAAGCTTAATACACTTATACCGAAGACATGCCAAAAGAAAGTATGAGCCTTACATACGTATGCTAAAACATGCCAAAAGAAGGAAATATTAGCTTTATATACCTCTTACAGATTACTCTTAACACGTTCGCCTCGTCGTCTCTTGAACCTATTTAACATGAAAGTAATTCTAAGGTTAGTGACCTTCAACTTCCCAGCTTCTAATTCTACCACCACTTACCTATAGGAACCAATCCCTTATCCATTTCCTTAGACTAGTTCATTACTAGTTCCTTAGTTAGTTAAGGAGTTAACAGAAATTAGGCAGCACCTCCCCTATAACATGCCCTATCCGAACTTCCAATTACACCCCTAATTACCATAGCCAACCAAAAACAACAACCTGCAGCACATACACAAGTAATTCACTTCAACATTACAAGATACAAACTCCAAACAGCTCGTTCAAAACCACGATACCAAAATAGGGTGTTTAATCTCTATTTCGTAAAAACTTTAACCCTACGAAATGAAGGGTCGCGTGGCTGAAACCAGCAGAAAATATAACCCTTTTAGAAAAATTTACATCCCTGCAACACATAATTAAAAACACCTGCAAGCATAGCACAACAACCACAACACACTACTCGACTTCGGTTTTACTATAACGACCTTAGTTTAGTTTGTTTCTAACGTCAAGAATCCTTTTGAAATTTATCTTTTTCCAACCACATATAAAATGTGTATTACACTCCATAACCACACCATAAACTCTAAATTAAAAGAAAAACCCTTACCTTACCCGAAATTGGCCAAAGCTTGCCAAAACTCGCCTCGAAAATTCGTTAATTGCGGATGAAATGTTGTGGTTGTTAGCTATCCGTTTTATGCTTCTAGAAACCATAAATTTACATTATTAACACCTTAATACGATTTACAAACCCTTAAAAAAAGTGGGAGAAGAGAACCAAGCCATACTTTGCTAAAACTTGTCTCGGAAGTTCTCTTAACATGCTGAAAATTCATGGACTGTTTGTATCTCTTCCTTGCTGCCCCAAAATAAGAATTTACGTTATTAAACACCTCTATATAACCATAGGATATCTTAAATAATTAATTCATGGAGAAAAATCCAAAACCTTACCTTTAGTTGAGCTAAATCCATGGCTCTCTTTCTCTTGTTCTTCACATTTTTCTCTCCCTCTCTCTCATGTTTTCTGGTTGTAAAATGAAGTCCAAAGTAAATAATAGTCATATTTACACATGTATATAACCTTTCTGGAGAGTGACACGTGTCATCCCCTAAGGGTGACACATGTCAAGCCCTTAGACAGCCATGTCATCTCATGCAACTAATCATATGCTGCCACATGGCAGGTGGGGTCCACCCTAAGCTGTTGCATCACCTATTTGAACCTAAGTAGGTGCATCACCTTCTTGTCCAAGTAGGTGAATCACCTAATTGCTTCGAGTAGGCGCGTCATTTTCTTATTTCTCTTTCGTGAGCTCGTAATCTCATCTCACTTCAAGAGCCTTTGTATTCCTTGCTACTTAAGCTCGACATGTACTCAAGTAACTTAGTATGTAAAATGTCCCAAGTAATAGCTTTCACAAATAAGTTGTGTCCTACGACGCACTACTTAACCTCCAACTTCTTCCGAATTCTTATAACCCCATTTCCAATCTTCTCTCTTATGGAGTATCTCCTTCTCCTTTTCTTAGGATTATTTGATAGCGTTATAGATTCTCCGACTCACATGATGACTTCTAAGAAACTTAAGAGCCTTCTCAGAAACTTAAGAAGCTTAAGGAGCATTCTAAGGTACCAAAGTACGGGGTGTAATAGAAAAAGTAAAAATGACTAACAAAGTAAAAACAAAATATTAAAAAAAAAATAATCCAATACAATCAAAATCACATGCCCAACAAGGGAATATCATCAATAATCATCAAGGCCCGACAAGGGAAATATCAAAATAATTAAAAGGAGCAACAAGAATCTAGAATCACCAATCCCAACATCAACTATACAAAAAAAGGAACCTAAATGAAGTACCCCCAAATGAAAATACAAATGTGCCCTCATAATATAAATATTAGACAGAGAATATGAGGGGCTCCCATGGATGTCCCAATCAGATTGGAGTTACTGGGGTCCAGAAGGATATCGTCATTATCTCCGGAACCACAAAACCTCCTAAGTGTGTTCATCATCCTGTTAAGGAATTTGCTCTTCTTCTTCTCATTCTCCTTCATCTTCTTTTGCATCATCTCGATCTTAGCCAACCTGTCTTTAATCTATCATTGCTCAGTCACAATAGTATAAAGGGTTAAGGAAATAATACCTGAAGTGGTGGAGGAGGACTCTCTAAGGCTGGTAAGGAGGCACCGTATAAGCTCCCAAATTTGAAAATCAATGCCATGCACTTGGCCAGTTATATGGACCAAAACTAGAGGCCCAGTCGATATTGACCTGCTAGGTAAAGAAGTGGACTATAGATCAAGGGTATCACTACTCTCAGTGAATGTACCAAATGCCGGATCAAATATGTCAATCTTCCTCTTCTTTGTTACATTCCCTGGTTCCTTCTTCTTTAATGGATGGATTGGATTTTTGTGACCCTTGAGGCTATCCATTTCCTTTTGTTCAACCTCAACAATCCATCATAACTGATTAATCAAAGAAGGGAAGTACAGACTTTTGGTACCTCTAATGACTACCTCATAAATTTATTGTCCAATCAACTCGCTGATATTTAGTTCAACACCCTCCATAATAGCACATATGAGCATAGTCCTATGAAGGTACACATTGGTTTTATTTCTTGAAGGTATTATTTGGCTACAAATTATAGATAGCCATTTCTTGGCCTCGACAGTGAATTTAGAAGAATCAATTCGAAGATTGGAAGCAATCCATTATGGACTATGGCCATCATGCAAGTGCCTCGCAAATCATTTTTGCCCTTCGGTTTGTGCTCTTACCTTATGCATATAATTTTTCGCATCTGTGAGGCCATAATAAGCATTGATAGTGGAGTCAAATCAGACCTGCTTCCCTCGAACCATGACCACCAAATCAATATTAAAGTCCATCTCAGCGGCATTGTCATAGAATTCACAAACTATAGATTGATTCACCTCGATAGGATTTGGTACAAAGCACATCCATCCATTGGCCTCCAATCACCCATAAAAACGGAGCATTTTAGATTGAAGCTTCTCTAAAAGAATGCCCCTCTCCTTTATGATATTTTTGGAGGCGAGGCAGTCATTCAACTAGTGAGACTTGAATGATATGAACAACTCTCGGTTGTAGTACTCCTCATTTCCCAATTGTTCCTCAACTCGTGGGTCATTTGAAATTTTGTTTGAGGCATTTTTCACAATTAAAGTACCTACAAATGATGCACACTCATTATACAAGTGGATAGGCACATAAATAAATGTATTAGTATGGAACTAGGCCAAAGAAATAGATGGAAGAGGGCCCGGGGACACCGAGGAAGAGCTAGTGGTTTAGGGAAGTTAGATAGTCAGTAATTTAACTCATCGCCACTGTAGAATTTACCCTCGCAATCACAATATAAATTTATGGTCAGCCTCACTTTAACCCTTCGTGATCGCAAAATTTGTGCATCACAATCGCGAAGGTCAAGTATCTTCAAGGGGAATTTTCATTCCAGCATTTTGTCAAACACATCAAGTGCATCAACTTTCAAGCAGAATTTTCAGCACTTTGAAGCCGTCCCTTTACCCCAAATATCAATTAACATCCCACAACAACATATTATCAAACTACTTCTAGAATTTCCATCAAAACAAAATGAGTTCCTTTTCAAAACTTTTGGGCAAGAATCAACCCACATTTCAACTAACTTACCACTAACAAAGAACAAAAGAAGAGGATGAAGAACACATACCTTGCAATATTAAACATTGAAGAAAATCTTAGCACAAAGCGAAGCAAATGAGAGTTGAGTATTTGGATTAAAATTTAAGTTTTTGGGGGAATGGGAATTAGAAGTATGAATGAAAACTCAGTCTTTTTGACAACCATGAGTTATCATGGGCGAGACCCGATCCCCTCGATCGCAACTTTGCAGTAGATAACACTTCACGATCGCGTCCCTTACCTCTCGCAATCGCGATAAGTTGCTTACTGACTAAGCCCATAAAACTTTCTAGAATATTTGGTGAGGTGTGAGCCATTTGGCGATTCTCCCTTCAACATCTTAAAATTCTACCAAACCCCATTTGAAGGTTTTTCAACCCCAACTTCAATTCCAATCAAATTGTAGCTTCCAAACTTGTTCAAAATACTTCCAAACACGTGAATTCATAAGGATTAGTAAAAAATAAAATCCTAATCTATTCTTAAAAATCAAAAACTCAAAATTAAACTAAAAATTCAAAGCTTTGGGTGTCGATGGGTTGCCTCCCATCAAGCACACAATTTAACATCGTGGCGTGATGCCGGTTTCATTACCTTTTGTCTTTCCACTTCAAGGAAATAAACCTTCTCCCCAACTTCAAATTAATTTTTCTTTGAAACTCATGGGGACAATATGAGAGCATCAAGAATCTCACTCTATCTCTCCACTTTGATGATTTGAATTTCTTGCCCAATTTCACATCATTTTTTGTGGAGGAGCATTGGGCAAGAGTGATAGAGTCACTAGGCCATTAGAACAAACTTTATAAATCTTGGCCTTCAAGTGAATGACACTATAACTTTTAAATGAACTAGAGTTTCCATATATGATCTTTTTGGCTTTTTCTTCCAACTCTAATATCATTGCTTTAATTTATGCATCTTGGAATTTTATTTTCTTGGTTTGATTGTAAACACCCAAGATTTCATCAATGCCCAGCACAATCCTTTCTTCTTGAGATTCCAATTACCATTTGCTATTTTTGACCACTGCAATTTTTGTTCTTATGTTGGCCTTGAAAGTTGCAATTTCAAACTCAAGTTGGATAATTTCATGGCAGCGAGTTAGGTGAAAATTTCAGAAATCATCCCTCATTATGAGCATTCGATGTTGTAGCTTCTCACCGTGTCTAATCTTTTAGGCTAAGCGTATGAGCCAAGATTGCCTCACCACTCCTAATTTTTCACACATCTCTTCATCTAGAGAAGCTTCTACAACATAATCTCCAACATGAAGTCTTCACAACATGGCCATGGATCATCAAGATAGGGGTTACAACCACCGAGCATTGTTCCTTTACAAGAATCCATAACAACAAAACAAAAATAAAGCAAAAGCAAATATTCACAATGTGGATAGAAACCATTAAACTAAAAAATTTAAATCAAGTCAATATGCCAAATTATTCTCTGTCAATGGCGCCATTTTTGATAACGCTCAACTACACCTTTACGATTCAAAGTGTAGGCGGTCGCTAGCTATATAAACCCCATATGAAAGGTTGGGGTCGAATCCCACAAGAAATAATGTGTAGGTGATTCAAGAAATAATTAATTACAAGCCACTAGTTTGAACCCGAAACAAATAATACAATTATAATATGAAGATTTTAGTAACAATTTAGGATAATGAAAAGGGAACACGGATACAAGGGCAAAGGCATTTCCAAGCAAGGAATCAAAGGGAATTTGGGGAATGTTAATTCAATTATCATTCATATGATCCATTGCACCTTAATCTCAGATAACTCAACCAATCATGGATACAATCACATATGCCTAGAGTCTAAGTTGTCCACCTATTCATCTCGAATATAAGCAAATATTTCTCAATTAGTTCTTACGAACCCAATTGAGTTAAATACAGTTAATTTAACATAGACAATGCATGTATTAAACTATTTCTAGATAAAATCTGAAGTATGAGATGCTAACCCTCAAATTATGCACTAATCAACTTTTCCAAATTTCAATGGCTCTTTCATGCTCAATCGAAGTTATAGAAAAGTCTCAGGAGTGATCAAATCCATAGGAAAGTATTTAAAACATAAAATTGATTATATAATCAAAGACCTAATTTATAAATAAGAAAATATTCGATTAATAGTAGAAGCAAAAGAATAAAATCAACAACCCAATCAATTATGTATTTCTAACACAAAACTCCAATTCTATTATCATAATTACTCCTAGAATTTATGCAATACAAAGCAAGGAAATGAAAAAAGGATAGAAATAGTTATAATTAATAATTCAATCTCCGATAGTGAATTGTAGAAAACTTGCTATGAAAATTTAATCCCAAGCTATGGATTGTTCTTCAAGGTGTTCTTTTTGTGTGTGATGTAGAATATTGTGAAAAATGGCTGCTGATGAGTGTATAATGTGAATTTGGGATAAAATTGCGAAGTTTCAAAACTGTTAATACGCTTGATGCTTTTACTAATCACGGTTGTGATGGTTAACCGCAATCATAGAGTCAATGCTGACTAAGCTATCGTGATCGCGACTAGTCTTCAGGTGATCATGAATATTTAACACCTTTTTATTGTGATCATGATGCATGGTCTTTGAGATCGCGAAGACCATTTTTGTGTTAGAACTTTTTTTCTAGTTTTTGCCCCTTTTTGCCTCATTTTCACTTGATTTCTTCCATTATTCCCCAAAGAAACTAATAACTCCTTATCCTGCACAATATAAAGAGAGCCACATCAAAGGAACCTATTTTCATTTAAACAAGACAAAATCATGAGTTTAAATAGCTTCGAATGAGTGAAAATCACCCACTCATCAATGGTGTGCTAGATATCAAGTCTAATTGAGTGTTCCTTATATTGATGGATTAGGAGAAATGACATTTTCTAAAGCTCATAGTTCATAGTATTTTATTCATCTGGGTTTCACAAAGATTTATAGAGATTTGAGGGAAGTGTATTAGTGGAATGACATGAATAAGGATTTTGCGGAGTTTGCGTTCAAGTTTCCTAATTGTCAAAAAGTAAAGGTTGAGTATCCAAAACTGGGAGGTTTAGCTGAAGATATTGAGATTCATATTTGAAAGTAGAAAGGCTTGAATATGGATTTTATTATAAGTTTTTCTCGTATCTGTAGACAACATGATTCGATTTGCGTGATTATTGATTGAATGACTAAGTCAGCTCATTTTCTTCTTGTTAAGACATATTATTCAGCCAAGAAATATGCTAGACTTTAAATTTATGAGTTGGTTAAGCTTTATGGTATTCCCTTATCTATAATTTTGGATCGAGAAGCTCAATTCACATCTCAATTTTGGAGATATTTCTACAAGGGTCTTGGTACTCAAGTCAAGCTTAGCATATCTTTTCAACCTCAAACCAATGATCAAGCCGAGCAGACTATTCAGACCTTAGAAGATAAGTTGAGAGCTTGTGTTATTAACTTTAAAGGAAATTGGGATGATCATTTGCCATTAATTGAGTTTGTTTATAATAATGTTTACCATTCAAGCATTCAAATGGCTCCATTTGAGGCCTTATATAGTGGGAGGTGTAGATCTCCTATTGGTTGGTTTGAAGTTGCTGAAGTTTCCTTGATAGGATCCAAGTTGGAACATGAGGATATGGAAAATATAAGACTAATTAGTTAAAGATTGAAAACTACCCAGAGTCAACAAACGTCCTATTCGGATGTGAGGATAAATAAACTTGAATTTGAGGTAAATAATTGGGTTTACTTCAAAATCTCACATATGAAGTGTGTGATGCAGTTTTGTAAGTAGGGGAAGCTTAGTACCTGATATGTAAGCCTATATAAGATTTTGAGGTGGATTGGCAAGGTGGCATATGAGTTGGATTTGCCTTCTGAGTTGGCATTAGTGCATTTAGTGTTTCATGTATCCTTATTGAAAAAGTGTGTGAGTGACTAGCTTTATTGTGCCTTTGTACATCATTGGTGTGAAAAAGAGTATATCCAATATGGAAGTTCTGGTTAAGATTCTAGACCGATAAGTTAGAAGGTTAAGGAACAAGGAAATGGCTTCCGTTATGTTTTGGAGGAACCAAGAGGTTAAAGGTGCAAATTGGAAGCTGACGCTGATATGATGTTACAATATCCTTATCTCTTCCGTTCCGTCCCTAGTTGAGATACATGATCCACTCCTTCCAATATATGTGTTTCAGTCATTCTCATATTTTCATTTACGTGCACGCTCACAAAATGAGTTTCAAAGTCATGTTTTATCTTGGGATTGAAAATTCCATGTTTTTGTGCATTTTTGATATGGTTTGCATTCATGTTGGGCTGCTATGTCTCTTTTTGAATTCATTCATGATAGTTTGAGTCCCATTTGAGGAACAATATTCCCAAGGGGGAGATATTGTAAGATCCTAGAAGTTGAAAGGTCAAAAAAATAGAGTTTAAGAGGGAAATCATAGAAAAGTTTGCACTGGAGGATGTTCATGATACCCTTCACGGGACATACTCATCTCCACAACCTGTAGAAAGTCATGCAAGTGAAAAAAATCAAGGAAAATTAGGAGGGAGGTTCTACAAAGGGCTCTATGGCCCGTAGAGCATACAACGAACTGTGAAGCCATCCATGAACTTGGCCCCCCAAGACCGCTAATATGAGTAATGACCACGGCTAGCTCTGTGGACCATGGAACACTTCATGGACTGTGGTGGTCTTCGTGGAGGGAACCCCTTGCAAACCCAACTTACCCTCCAGACCATGACCTTTTCCATAAACCGTGGTGACTTTCACGGGCCATGGTGACCTCCTATCCATGTGCCTCCATTCAGTTAAGTTACGGATGTTTTGGTCTTTTTAATATTCCCAAGGTTTCTTCAATTCTCTTTATGAAATCTTTTCTTCTAAGCCCTAATTTTCATGAAATTGCATTGTCTCATCTAAATTATGGTTCATCTCATTATTATTGATCTAATTATGCACAATTCAAGCTATATGTCATGATTTAATGATGATTTTCATGGACCCATGCTATATGCTATTTTCAAGTATGATTTTAAGGATTTAAGATCATGATTTATAAATGAATTTCTTTGAATGATCTATGAATGTTTATCAAGGCTTATGAATGACTAAAAAAAGTTGGTGAGTCCTCATTCTTCGAGGATGAGACATTTATCTTTTAATCAATTCATGACTTTACTTTTAATTTTGGGTGAGCAAGGAGCTTATCTTATGCCCCCATCTAGACTAAGTAGAGGCATGTTAAATGTTCGTGGAGTCTATGTTGTCTTTCCCATTGAGATTTACTCTCATTTATTGAGATTATTCATGTTGAGGTTTTACTTTTGCATATATGTTTTAATCTTATTGCTTTAATTACTTATGTATGCTCATGGATGATATGCTAAGAGTCTTGGTTGGGGTCCTATGGAATTCTAATCATCGTGTCACAACTAGGGTCTAGTTTGGGTTGTGACTAGTTTGCACTAAATATTTTATGCATTATTGATGTTAAAAGAAGGATTATGGTCATTGTTTAATTGATCTTGATATTGAGTTTGAAGGAGTCTGTTGATATCTATTTCCTAGCATGAGTATTAATACATTTTAAATGTCACATTTTGAGAAGTTGATGTATGTTTCAAATGCATTATTGAGATGAGATATTACCTATATTTAAGAGAATAGATGATGATAAGAGAAGATGATCTAAATTGATGAAAAAGGTCCAATGAGACTAGATGATATGTATTTTGAATATTTCACTCACTTGATGTATATGTGCATAATATTATTTTGGGAGTAGTATTGAGCACCGACTTGGGTAAGAGTCTAAATAACTCAATTCACATAAACTATGTATCTAGCGTAGGATAGGATCATGTCGTTTATTCGAGCGACTCCTCATAATCCCAAAAGAGGACTTTATATATGAATCCAGAGATGATGTGACATCCCCTACCTTAGCAAGGGATTGGATGGATGTGAAAATGACATCGCTTTGTTGTATCATCACTATCTCATAAGTGATGGTTGTCGGTTAGAGAAATTCCCCTAATGAAGTAAAAATACTATATTTTATTACACTGAGTTGCATCTATTATTTAATATCTTTTAAATCACTGCTTTATTACATTGCATGCATTATTGAGTATATTCATTTTTTAGAGATAAAATTCTTGAGTTGAGTATTTTGATGTATGTTCCCTTTTTTCATTTTACATACTCGTACATACCATGTACTGACGTTATTCGACTTATATCATTTGATGATATAGTTTTAGGTGTTAGAGATCATCAACATGCGCATAATTGAAGATCTATCTTTCCAAGCATTTAGTGATACCTCTTCATATTCATAGGAGCTTCTTTATTATCCATTTTTCTTTCATTATATTAGTACTTGTTAGGTAGCCATGTACTTATTAGTTCGTGAGCTTCATAGACTGAGTAGAGTGGAGTCATTTTGAGTCTTTTAGAGTCTGTCTAAAAAACTATGACTTTCATTATTAAAACTATGATAATTGAATTATATTTTACATGAACACTTTGAGTTGTTAATTAAGATTGATGATACTATTTTAAATTCCCACTTGAGAGTATACTTTTATTGAGTTAAGTCTTCCATTGAGTGATTTAGCCAAGCCAAGTAGTTCTCTTGGGACCAATATTGGTTTCCAAATGTTGGCCATGTACAAGGTATAGATTTGGGGCATGACAAACTTTGTATCAGAGCCCAGAGTTAAAGAGTCTGAGGGTATCCATAAAGTTAAGTCTAGTAGAGTCCTACTTATCGATCTGAAGCGAGCCACATCTATAATAGGGAGGCTACATGAATTTTAGTAATTGTTTCACTTCGTTCTTACTCCATCCTATGCTATAGAGTTCAACTCTATGAAAATCTATTTCTAATTCATGTGTTCACGATTTTTAGATCATGCTTTCAAAAAGAACTCTGAGTCAGAGAAAAGTCACTGAGGATGAGATTCTCCAACCATCTGGTACTTAGACCCAAAATCGAGCTCTAGCTGTTGAGAATGAGAATGAGGCTGAAAATGAGATTCAAGAAGTCCCACAAACTAAGCACACAATGACCTTTCCTGTTTAATTTAGGTGAGTTATCTCTATGGTCACCTAGTTGATGGATGCATAGATTTGTCGTCTGAATACCCATTCCCGAGCTCCAGTTCTCAAGAGTCATATGTTGCTAATACGATTGGTGATTTTATGAGGATGAGCCTGCCAGTATTGCTGGTTCTAATATTGTGAAAGACCCTTGAAACTTTATTGATGACATAAGAAAGGTCTCGAAAGTCATGGTTGCCACAAAGATAGAAGGAGTTGAACTTGTCTCCTACAGTTGAAAGATGTAACTAATGTTGAAATAACCAGTAGTAAGAAAGTAGAGGTGTGGATGTTAAGTCTATAGTCTGGGATGAGTTCGAGAGTGTATTCCTAGATCACTCCTTCACGCGAGAAGATAAAGGAGGCAAAGGTAGAGGAGTTTGTAAACTTGAAGAAAGAGGGGATGACTATTAAAGTCTATCACCTCAAATTCATCTATTTGTCTAGGTATGCTTCAAAGATGGTCCCCTATGTGAGAGCCAAAATAAGGATGTTTGTTTCTGGATTTAGAGGATATATGAAGAAGGAGTATCAGGCAGCGTTACTATTCTAAGATATGGACACCTTCAGACTCATGCTGTATTCCCAACATGTTGAGGACAATAAGAAGAAGGATAGATAGGAGGACCAAAGTAACAAGTCCAACTCATCATGCAATGAGTCAAATTAACAAAAAGGCAGGAATGGTAATTGCTCTTTCTTTCAAAAGTGGTATTCTGGTTATGCACCATCCATGGTGAGTGCACGTGCACCCAACCAAGGAATGATCAGAGGTTATAAAATTTTAGTGTAGAGGGTTCTCAGTCCCATAAAAGTGTGGCCCATTGTCCTAAGAGGACACCCTCTTGTGGTAAATATGGTAAGCTCCCTCTAGGAGAGTGTCGAGTGGGCATTGATGGCTATTTCAAGTGTGGGAATATGGTCCACTTCTATAGAGAATGCCTGATAGGGAGATAGAGTGATGGGACCAATATATCCCAATCTTCGGCGGCACCTCCAAACAGACGTAATTAGAGAGGTGCTAGTTCTGGGACAAACAGAGGTTGAAAGAACCAGTATGCAATGGCTAACTACCATGACCAAGAGAACTCACCAGATATTGTCACTGGTATACTTTGAGTCTATTCCCATAATTTTTATGCTTTACTAAATTTATGTGCTACCTTGTCCATTGTGATTTCTTATATGGCCATTAATTTTGGAATTCTTCCTAAACGACTCTTAGAACTATGCAGTGCTTCTACTCCTATTAGTGAGTCTATTCTAGCTAAGACAGTTTATAGAGAATGTATAGTCTCCACTTTCATAAAGACACTTCTACAAACTTAGTTGAACTAGATATGGCCGACTTCGATGTCATTCTTGGGATGGATATGATGTATGCCTGTTATGCCTCAGTTGATTGTAGAACTTGGATTGTTAAGTTCTAGTTTCTGAATGAAACAGTGATAGAATGGAAGAGTAGTCTAGCTTTGCCTAAGGGTCGATTCATTTCTTACCTTAAGGCTAGTAAATGAGTTTCCTGAAGTCTTTCTTGCAAATTTACCTAGAGTCCCTCCTGATAGGGAGATAAACTTTGAAATAGATTTTCTTTCCGATACTCAGTCTATTTCTATTCCACCATATAGAATTGTGCTTGTAGAGTTAAAAGAGTTGAAAGAACAGTTAAAAGACCTACTAGATATGAGGTTTATTAGGTCGAGTGTCTCACCTTGGGGCGCTTCTGTTCTATTCATGCTACATAAATATGGGTCTTTAAGGATGTGCATTTACTACCTTCAACTGAACAAGGTTACTATAAAGATTAACTACCCTATTCTGAGAATCGATGATCTTTTCAACCAACTTCAGGGTGCCACTTATTTCTCCAAGATAGACCTTGGATCCCACTATTATTAGTTGAGAGTGAGGGAAAGTGACATTCTGAATACAACCTTCAAAGCTAGAGATGGTCACTATGAGTTCCTAGTTTTGTCCTTTGGTTTGACTAAAGCTCCTACAACATTTATGGACCTCATGAATAGATTATTCAAATAGTAATTGGACATGTTTTTTATTGTGTTTATCGATGAAATTCTGATCTATTCAAGGAATAAGGAAGAAAATGCCAACCATCTCAGATTTATTCTTAAAACTATTAAGTAAAAGGAGTTGTATGCTAAGTTTTCAAAGTGTGAGTTCTGTTATGTATTAGTCTATATTATTTCTGGTGATGGTATTCGAGTTGACTCACAAAATATTGAAGCCATAAAGAACTGGCTTAGGCCCATATCCTCGACTAACATAACAAGTTTCTTGGGTTTGACTGGTTATAATAGGAGGTTTATTAAAGGATTCTTGTCCATATCATCACCATTGGCCAAGTTAACTCAAAATAAAACTAAGTTTCAGTGGTCCGATGTATGTGAGAAGAGCTTTCAAGAGTTGAAAATGAGATTGACTACTGCTCTAGTTTTGTCCTTACAGGAGGGAAAATATGGATTCTTCATATATTGTGATGCGTCTAGAATTAGATTTGGTTGTGTTCTAATGCAGAAAGGCAAAGTCATAGCTTATGCTTCCAAACATTTTAACATCCACGAGAGGAATTATCTGACTCATGATCTAGAGTTGGCAAAGTAGTATTTTCTTTAAAGATTTGGCGTCGATAACTTTATGGTGTGTATGTTGATGTGTTCATAGATCAAAAGAGCTTACATTATGTGTATTTCTAGAAAGAGCTGAACTTGAGGAAGAGGAGATAGCTTGAGTTGCTCAAGGATTATGACATGAGTATTCTCTACCATCCAATTAAAGCTAATATTGTTGTTGATGCTCTTAACAGGTTATCCATGGGAAGTACCACTCATGTTAAGGAAGAGAAGAAAGAGTTTGCCAAAGAAGTACATAGACTTGCACACTTGGGAGATAGTCTTGAGGACTTTGTTGAGAGAGGTGTGATTGTTCAAAATAGGGCTAACTCCTCATTAGTTGTTGAAGTAAAACAAAAGTAAGATCAAGATCCTATTCTCCTCCAATTGAAAGAAGATGTTCATAAACAAAAAGTTTTGGCTTTTGCCTAAGGGGGAGATGAAGTAATGGTGGTATTAGAGATAAAACAATGGCAGAGGCCCATAGCTGAAGATATTTCATTCATCCAGCTTCTACAAAGAAGTACCATGACTTGAGATAAGTATATTGGTGGAATGGTATGATAAGAGATATAGCAGAGCTTGTGTCTAAGTGTCCGAATTAGGAACAAGCCAAAGTTAAGCACCAAAGGCCTTATGGTAAGCCCAAAATACAAAACTGCCGGAACAAAAGTGGGAGATGATCAAAATGGATTTCATAATAGGTTTACCATAATCTCGTAGACAACCTGATTCAATACGGGTGATTATGGATACAATGACCAAATCAACACATTTCTTAGCCTTTAAGACCATAGATTTAGCAGAAGATTATGGGAGGTTATATATTTGTGAGATTGTTAGATTTCATGGATTTTCGTTGTTAATCATATTAGAAAGATGTACCCAATTCACTACTCAGTTTTGGAAATCATTTTTAAAAGATTTAGGCTCGAAGGTGAATCTTAATATCTCTTTCCATCCTCAGACAGATGGCTAGGTAGATCTTATAATTCACACCCTTGAAGATATGTTGTGAGCCTTTGTTATCAACTTCAAAGGTAATTGGGATGGCCATTTGCCACTTATTGAGTTTGCATACAATAGTAGCTTTCATTCAAGCATTCAAATGGCTCCATATGAAGCTTTGTATATGAGGAGATGTAGCACGTCGATTGGTTGGTTTGAGGATGGTGAAGTCGAGCTGATAGGGGCAAACATGGTTCATTAATCTATAGAAAAGGTGGAGATCATTCAAGAGACACTAAAGAATGTGCGAAGTCATCGAAATATTAAACTGATGTTAGGTGAAGAGACTTGGAGTTTGAGGTTAATAAATGGGTGTACTTGAAAGTTTCCCCCATGAAAGGAGTTATGAGGTTTGAGAAGAAAGGGAGGTCAATTCCTCGGTATATTGGTCTTTATCATCATATAAAGAGAGTTTTCAATGTCACCTATTATTTAGAGCTTCCACCAGAGTTAGATGTCGTTCATCATATGTTCCATATCTCCATTCTTAAGAAATTCTTGGGAAATCCTTCACTTATTATTCCTATAGAAAACATTAGGGTGAAAGATAGCTTGTCCTATGAGGAGATTCCTGTCTAAATCTTTGATTGGCATGTTCGTAAATTGAGGACAAATGAGGCCACTTCAGTTAAAGTCTTATGGCGAAATCAATTCATTGAGGTGGCTACATGGGAAGTCGAAGAGGGTATGAAAACCAAGTACCCATATTTATTTGTTCCTCATAGTGTTGATTTTGAAGTTACTATTTTGATTTTTATCTTTGAGTTGCTACCTTCTTCAGTTAATGTAATTGAATGAGTTGTTTTTGTGTTTGATATTTTAAGTTCTTGAATTATATTTGTGGCTGATGTAAGTTATTGACTTGGTCATTATTCTAGGATGAATAATTCCAAGGGGGAGATATTGTAACATTCCATACTATTCTAGCTTTGACCAAGTTCGAAGACCTAGAGAAAGTCTGATAAAAGTCTAAGAAGAGTAAGTTGTTAGAGGAATACAACCCACTCTACGGTCAGTAGAAGGTTCTACGAGCCATAGGAAAAGGTTCGTAGAATACCCAAGACATTTAACTAATTTTAGAAATCTAAGTCTGTCATAGAGCTATAGTTAAGACATGTAGGAAGAGTTATAAACTGTAGGGAGGATCGTAGGTGAAATTCAGAAACATGGAACTTTTGGTGTGTAGGATGAATTGCTAGGATGACTCATCGAGTGTTCTATGACCCGTATGAGTTGGTCGTAGAACCCTTTGAAACTTAGTCAAATTTCAGGGGTCAAGGACTGCCCCTACTATCACACCCCAAACTCACGGGGCATAACTGACACCTATTGCAAAAACTTAGATCAAAGCCAACCTTACTGAGCTACTTGCTAAAGGCGCGTGGCATCTACACATAGTCAAGAAAAAAAGGTATATCTTGGCTTAAAAATAAACCCTCGGCAGCCAAGGCCCTTATCAACAGATCTAGAAAGAAAATAACTACTCCCAATAGTTCGTATAAAGCAATAATCAGGTAGCATATAAGTCCTATTTAGGTTGTTGAGGCCACCATGATATCTAGAAAAGCATAAACGCTATACGGGCTATCAAGGCCACCAGGATCATTATATAATAACTAGAAAACATGTATACATAATATAACTAGGACAATAAGCTTCTAACTGCTACCAATATAACAACAAGGCATAATTGGCTAACAAGATGCAACTAATAAATATATAAGGCCAAAATAGCCACCATCACAACTATACAACCTAACTGACTAGTCTGCAATCCTCTATGAATATAATACTTGATGGGACAGTGCCTTAAGCTACCCAATAACTATAAATACAAAAAAGGCAAACCTCTAAGACTCTGGCGACTCCTAAAAGTTTAGGAGCCAACCAACCGCTGAAGCTCGGCTATGCTACTCAGCAGGTCTATCTGATCATCACTCAAAACTTGTAGGTATTGATGCAGTGCCCCCAGGAAAGGGGCATCAGTACTGAATAATATATTGAGCATGTAAGCCAAATAGAAAACTGAAACAGAAGTATAAGTAATGAACGAATAGACATGGGTGAAACATAAGTACAATACCTTATCTTCCTATAAAAATAAAATATAACACAGAACAAGTAATAATCTGACCTAGCCACCATAAACCCGATATATACTAACAGCGCATAATCACTATAAGTCCTAAAGAGCATAAATAATCGCTAAATACCCATATTAGACCCCTTACCTAGATCCCAATGACTATCTGATTTGATCTATCTGAATCTACATGTGTTATTAATCAATGCAACTCTGAAGCTCCGTGGACCAATACATATATGTTGTCCTATAAGTATAGTATGCTCGTCCCATAGGTATGGTCTACCAGCCTATACACTCGGTCTACTCGGCCTATACGCTCGGTCTACCCAGCCTGTAGGCTCGGTCTACCCAGCCCGTAGGCTCAGTGTAACCAATCTGTATGATCAAGAACCCTGAAGTGTTAGTGTCTACAGAGGCCAAAACAAGCTCATAGAAGATAACTAGATGATAGAACATCACAACGATAATAGGTAATCATTATTGATCAAAAAATAAGCGTAACATGCTTTTCTAGGCTACTAGGTGAGAAGTAGAGTGTCGGTGATACACATTAATCATATTGTGGTAGCCAACTTATTAAGATAAGGCGACAAGTCATATAAAGACTATAAATAGGCTGTGACAAGCTTAGGCCATCAAGATCATGGAAGAAGAGAAACAAATAGCCTTAACATACCTTCCAACCAAATCCCAAAGGATGTCGCTATTAGGCTTGGCCAACCAAAAATAGTGCTACAATGTGAAAATCAACAAGGCTACAAGAACAAGCCATAACTAATTGATTAGGTGCTTATGTCAAACTCGTGACCAGCCAATTCCAATGCATAAAATGAGACCAATAACAACATTAAATATCAGCTATATCTAATGAAGAAATTCCAACAACATCTTGAATAAGCGATAGGCTCCCATAGCAACTTTTCTAGGCGTTCTCCATATCTTTCAACCTAACAACCATCCAATACGACCTAAATAAGAATCACACAAAACCTCTCATTTCCTCTAGCGCTTAACACCATCAATAAAGAACAACAATATCCCAATTATCTAAGATAATGGGGCTTTCCAAAGCCACAATATCAAAAACACCTCCACGTGGCTCAAAAATCAATAGAAATGATACTATGATATGGAATTACGAAGGAGGGTCTTAAAAAGAAGGTTACCTTAACAAAAATGTTAAAAATATGAAGCTTGAAAATCCTCCACCTTGTAGTAACCAAAAAAAAGCTTAAATCAACAAGAAAACTATACCACAATTATGAGCTCGCACTGTAGAGCAAATTTCGTTAAGCTTCCGAGTTGAGAATCTAAGCTTCTAAGGAGTATTTGGATGGTTGGTTTATCATTTTACTGTATTTTGGTCTGTTTCTAATCAAGAAAAATGAAGGATAAGAGTGTATATAAAGAGTAACCAACTTAGTGATAGGGGGACCACCTAGAGGTTCCTGCTTGCGCAGTCTCACGAAAACATACATCTCTCACTATTCTAAAGTCGTATGGACAAGTAGTTTAGTTCGATGAAAACTAGGCTAGTAGAACTTTGATTTTATAGGTCATAGACATTCTAACTCTTTGTACATAACGAGTAAAGTGCAGAGAGATTTTACCTTTTGCAGACTTTTATTTTGCAACTTTCTTGACTTCCACACTTAACATACGAACTTTGTGCAAGTAAAATAACTCATAAAATATCCTTCATTATTCATTATCAAGTATTAGTCTTACTCCAAAAGTACAGGTTACTGCAAACATTCAAAAGGACGGGTTGTTACATCCTTGCCCCCTTAGGGACATTCATCCTCGAATGATAATAATAGTGGTAGCAAAATAGAAAACAATACAAGAACTCATGTAACCCATAAATAACATACCTCATATACCAAAATGTGTGTCTACTCATATGAAGGAATGAACAAGTGGGAATATTTGAAATTTATGTCTTCCTCAGCTTCCCATATCAACTCTTCAACATTTTGACTCTACCACAAGACTTTCACAAAAGCTATATCCTTATTTTGTAATCTTCTTTTAATGATCTACTATGGAAACAGGCACTTCTTCATAAGATAACTCCTTTGAAATATGAACATATGTTATTTCTACTATACGTGTTGGATCTCCAATATACTTTTGTGACATAGAAACATGAATAACAGGGTGTATTCCTTCTAACTCTGGAGACAACTTTAAATCATATACAACTCAGCCTATCCATCACAAAATGCAATAAGGCACAATGTACCTAGGACTTAACTTGTCTTTTTGGCCAAATATCATAACACCCTTCATAGGAAAAAATTACAGAAAGACCCAAACATCAACCTCAATCTCAAAGTCTCACCACCTAATATCCGTATATGATCTTGGATGGATTTGAGTTGTCAACAAGTACACTTTAATTAACTTAAACTGTTCCATGACCTGCTGCACTACGTCTTGTCCAAACAATCCTGAACCTCGAACCAACTAGGAGGGGATCTATATTTTCTTCCATATAACGCCTCATACGGTGTCCTACTAATGCTAAAATAATATATATTATTATAAGAAAACTAGAAAAGTGGCAAGTGATTATCCCAATTTCCTTTGATATCTAGCGCGCACACACGTAATATTTTCTCGAGCGTCTGGATCATACATTCAACTTGGTCGTTAGTCTGAGGATGAAATATTGTACTAATGTTACCTGTATCCCTAAGCCATTCTTGAAGTATTTCCAAAAGTGTGTTTTAAATTATTCTTCTTCTCCTGAAATAATCGATATAGAGACACCATGTAATCTAACAATTTCTCTAATATAAACCCTTTATAATTTTTAGCTTAAAATGTGGTCCTTATTGGAAAGAAATGGGCTGATTTTATCAGCCTATCGATGATCACCTAAATGGAATCAAATTTCCATTGCGAGCAAGGAAAACCTGTAATAATGTTTATATTTATTGCTTTCCACTTCCACAACAAAATGGTATCTCTTAAGTAAGCCTACTATTTTTCTAATGCTCGACCTTCACCTGCTGACAATTAGGACACTGTTATACAAACTCAACAATATCTTTCTTCATACCAGGAAACTAGTAAATCTCTTTAATATCGCGATAAATCTTTGTAGAGCCTTGGTGAATATAATATCGAGAATAGTATCCTTCTCCCTTAATCTGTTATCCAAGACCTACAACATCTGGAACACACAATTAATCTCTATAGATAAGGATTCCATCTCCTACTATATTGAAAATTAAAGACTTCTGTTGCTGAGCCTTGGCCCTAAGTTGCTCAATACTAGGATCCTTGTGTTGTCGTTCCTTTACCTACGCAACTAGAGATGATACGGCTGAGTCTCGAATTGTGACTCCATTATCATAATTAAATAACCTAACCTTTAATTTAGCTAGCTGATGAAGCTCTCGGCTATCTCCTACTTATCCACTCCTAAATATGATATGTTGTTGATCGATCTACATCTTAGATCATCCATTAATAAATTTACCTTCGCTTTATGTATAAGAATTCCACATCATAATCTTTTAGCAACTCGAGCCATCAGCGTTGTCTTAGATTCAATTCCTTAAGTAGGAAAATATACTGGAGGCTTTTATGATATGTGTAACTATCAACATGCAAGATATGTAAGTAATGCCTCCCGATCTTTAAGGCATGAATAATTGCGGCCAACTTTAAATAATAGGTCGCTAGTTTATATCGTGCTTCATTAGCTGTCTAGAAGAATAAGCAATTATCTTACTATGTTTCATCGGAACATAATACACTCCGATGCCTGAAGCATTACAATACACCGCATAGAACTTTGGATCCTCTAGCAAGGTCAAAATTGGGGTTGAAGTCAATTTGTCTTTTAGCTCTTGAAAGCTCTGTTCACTTCCCACAGTCCAATGAAACTTAGTTTCCATCTATAAAGGTGTTGAAAGCTAAGAGAACCCCTCTACAAACCTCTTATAATATCCTACTAACTCCAAAAAGCTACAAACTACTATTGAGGTCATAGGTCTATTCTAAGTCTTCATGGTCTCAATCTTTTGCATTTCAACCTATATACCAGCATATGCCATAATATGGACCAAGAAAGCCACAAAATGCAACCAAAACTCATACTTTGATAGTTTAGCATAGAATTTCTGACCTTGAAATACCTGAAGCACTGCTCGAAGATGGTATTTATGCTTCGACTCTAGTCGTGAATATACAAGAATATCATGAATAAACACAATCACAAAACAAGCCTAAGAATGGCTTAAATATGTTGTTCATGAGGTCCATAATAACTGATGGGGTATTTGTCCATCCAAAAGACATCAGAAGAAACTCAAAATGACCATATCTGGTCTTGAAGGCTGCCTTTGAAATATCAGTCTCCCAAACCCGTACCTGATGGTACCTTAAACATAAATCAATCTTTGAGAAACATCATGCACATTATAGATGATCAAACAAGTTATCAATCCTTGGCAGCGGGTATTTGTTCTTTATAGTTACCTTATTCAGTCATCGGTAGTCTACATACATGAGCAATGACCCATCTCTCTTTTGTAGAAACAACATTGGTGCACCCACGATGATGCACTCGGCCTAATGAATCCCTTATCTAATAAAAAAAATTAATTGGTGCTCTAATTATTTCAGTTCTATTGGTGCCATTCTATGTGGGGGAATTGATATTGATCGGGCATCAGGTAATGTATCAATAAAAAAATTAATCTTCCATTTTTGTGAATACCAGGTAGCTCATCTAGAGAGACATCTGGAAACTAGTTAAACTCTAGAATAACTAAAGTATTGGTGGGTCATCATCAATATCTTGAACTCAAGAGGTATGGTAAATGCAACCTTTGTTGATCATTTTCTTTACCTCATGATAGGAAATAAACTTACCTTTGGGCATTGCCGTATTACCCTCCTAGCCACAAAAATAACATGTTGTGGATACCTAATAACATTTCTCAAGATGTGATCTACCATAAGTATCACAATGAGGCACAATTGATTTAGATTGCTTTGGGCGGTGAAATAACTACAACCCTACTTCTACAAACTCCCTCTGGCCTGACAGCCCCTGAAAATCATATATACTACTCTAAAACTGTTGTGGTGGAGGCATAGGTGGCCTACTAGAATACCTGGGTCTAGGACCCCCATGAAAATCTTCCCAAAAACCAGTACGTCTGATCGCCTCTCCTGCCCCCTCTCAGCTTGCTTTGCTCCAAATTCTTGATGTCTAAACTCTCTAGATTTTTAGTGACCGCCTATATGCAAGAGATATGAAAGTCCTTATTCAGTGGTAATATAGTACAAGCCTCAACATACTGTGGAGCCACCCCTCCTTTGAATCATTGCATTCTAGCATCTGTAATCATTGGTGTATACATGGCTAGGGAATCAAACCAAAGTCTGTTGTCCCTCACAATAACTCGATCATCTGGATTCTCTCTAGGTAGATATTGATCTAAAACGGGCTCAGTGAAGCGATCCAAAGTGGTTGGTGTAAATTGGACCCTATGGACCTCTCCTATTTCTAGTACCATAGAACGGATATGCATCTAAGCTTGAATGTTGCTAACTCAATAGACTTTGTAGCTCTAGCATGCATAATCCTAAAAATCCTATGCAGCAGGTCAATAAAGTGTTAAGGGTCCTCTTTGCGGTCTGTCCTTGAATATAGGGGAGGACTCAAGAAAAAAAACTCGCGCATCATTGAACTTTTGGGCTTTTAAAAGGTTCCACTATATCTGTTACCATTGCCTGGAGCTGTAAGGCTGTTAACTAAGTGAATGTTTAAACCGCGCTACTAAATTCTTGATCTATAGAATGAATCTGGAGGTTCTTTAGTTCTTCTAATGTAAAAGTGATACTAAGGTGAGGGGTAAAGATTTCTTCCCTACTTCCTTTGGCAATACTTCTCCGACAGGTGATACTATACCCGTACCCTTACCTATGGGTGCGCTTGAATTCTTTCCAACTTTTATCTGACATGCCACTAGCATTTTGTCTTTTAGTATATTGACAATAATAATCGTAAGTCGAAGACCTCAATTCTTATGACTCAGCTCTATGGCACAATTTGATCAGAAAAAGGGAAACATTCCTGAATAATGTCAGTAGCTTCTTGCTTATACAATATGCTGCATAACACATTTATAAATAATACTCTACCAGACACGGCTTGCAGACTCTCTAGGATATGATGTTGTTATGATACCAGGTTTGTCACACCCCAAACTCACCGAGCGTAACTAGCACCTTTTGCAAATACTTAACCAAAGGCAACCTTGCAGAGTCACTAGCTAAAGGCGCATGGCAGTCACACACAGTCAAGAAAACAAATAAGTATATCTCGGCTTAAAAACAAGCCCTCACATGCCAAGGACCTTTTCCATAGCTCTAGAAAGAAAACAACTATTGCCAATAGTTCGTATAAAACAATAAGTAGGTAGCACATAAGTCCTGTTTGGGCCGTTGAGGCCGCCATGATATATAGAAAAGTATAAATGCTATGCGGGCCATCAAAGCCACCATGATCTTTATATAATAATTGAAAAATATGTATACATAATATAACTAGGCCAACAAGATGCTAATTGCTACCAACACAACAACAAGGTTAATTGGCTAACAAGATGTAACTAATAAACATATAAGGCCAAAATGGCCACCATCGCAGCTATACAACCTAACTAACTAGTATGCAAGCTTCTATGAATATAATACTTGATGGGACACGGCCCTAACCTACCCAAAAACTATAAATAGAAAAAAGGAAAACCTCTAAGACTCTAGCGACTCCTGAAAGGAAATGAGCCAACCAATCCGCTGAAGCTCGGGTATGCAACACGACAAGTTTGCCTGATCATCACTCAAAACCTGCAGGCATGAATGCAGTGCCTCCAGGCAAGGGGCATCAATACTGAATAATATACCGAGCATGTATGGCAAATAGAAATCTAAAATTAAAGTATAAGAACTGAACAAAAAGGCACGGGTGAAACACAAGTACAATTCCTTATCTCCTTATAAAAATACAATATAACACATAAGAAGTAATAACCTAACCTGGCCCCCATAATATCAATAGGTACAAACAACACACAATCACTATAAATCCTAAAGAGTGTAAACAATCTCTAAATACCCATATTAGACCCCCTACCTAGATTCCAATGACAATATAATCTGAATTGTATAGGTGTCATGAATCAATGCAACTCTAAAGCTCTGTGGTATAATATATATGTTTCCTCATAGGTATAGCCTACCCATATCGTAGGTATGGTCTACCCGACTCATAGGCTCGATCTACCTAGCCCATAGCCTAGGTTTACTAGAACTGTAGTTTCAGTATAACAATCAAGAATCCAAAAGTGTCAATGCATGCTGAAACCAAAACAACATCATAGGCGGCAGATAGATGATAAAATATCACAACAATAACAACTAAGCATAATTGATCAAAATATAACCATAGCATACTTTTCTAGGCTACTAGGTGAGGAGCAGAGTATCGGTGATAGAGAATAATCATACGGTGGTAGCCAACTTAATAGGATAAGGCTACAAGTCATATAACGGCTATTAATAGGCCATGATAAGCTTAGGCCATTAGGATTATGCCAAAAGAGATAAAAAATGTTATATCCCGTACTTCTGTACCTTGAGACATGTTCTTAAGCTTTTTGAAAATCGCCATGTGATCCCTATTATCTATCACGTTACCAAATAACTCTAAGGAAGGAAGGATGTGATGCCCCGTGATAGTGAAGGTTGGAAATAGAGTTATAAGTATTTGAAAGGAGTTGGAGGCCAACTAACAAATCATGGAACTTGAATTTCTTGCATAAGCTACCGGCTTGGACGTCTTATATAACTAAGCTACTTGATTACACGTTGAGCTTAAATAACAAGGAATACATAGGTTCTTAAAGTGAGACGAGATTACAAAACCACGGAAGAAAAATAAGGAGATGACGCACCTACTTGAAGTAGGTAGGTGACTTACCTACTTGGGGTGGACCCCACGCTGCCACATGGTAGCTTTGGGTTGGAGGCATGGATTTTTCATTTCTTCATCCTTTCACTTTGGAAAACTTAGAAAAATAGAGAGAAGGCTAGAGGCAGCCACGAATTTTGCTAAGAAGAGGTAAGTCCTCTGATTTCATTCCATAATTTAAGTGTCTAAGGTATTCTTCAGTTAAGTAATGGTGTTTAACAACATAAAATTTATCATTGGGGCAATGAGGAGGTTTTTGTTCTTGTTAACAAACTCGTTTTTTAAATGGGACTGCTGTTTGTAATACTAGTATAACTTCTTGTGTAAAGCTTTGTTTCGAGTGATTCAAGATGTTTTGGAAATCTATTTCATAGTTCTATAACTTTCATTTAGTCTCTAAAACTCAGTTTTTATTTTATCAACTCGAAAAAGGGTGATGAAGTATAGGGGAGGTACTACCCAGATTTTGTTTTGGATATCCTACACGGACTGCTGTTGGTATTTTGGGCATATCTTTTTGTAAAAGATTGTTGTAGGGGTGATTTGAAATTTTATGCGATCCTAAGACACATTTATATAACTTTAATTGAGTCCACAAATCCATTTTACCTCAATTATCCCTTCAAAACTAAGAGACCATACAAGACAGTAGGCTGTCCAGAATTCACATTTTGATAGTGTTGGTGAGTTTTTGCCAATTTTGGGTAAGGTAATGTCTTTACTTTCAATTTAGAGGTTATGGTGTTGGTATGAAGTGTATTATATGTTGTCTAAGTGTCTTTAAATGTGAAAATAACATAGAAATGCTTGACGTTGGAAACAATCTAAAATTGAAGTCGTTATAATTAAATTGTAGTCAAAATGAGGTGTTGTGCGTGTGGGGTGCTGCTGCAGGTGTGTAGTGGTTTGTTTCAGGGCCTAAATGTATTCTAAAAGAGGTTTGGTAGCTGATGGTTGCAGACACATGACCCTCCACTTTGTACGGTTAAAGGTTTTACAAAATAGAGACTAGAAACCTTATTTTGGATATCGTAACTTTGAGCGAGTCGTTTGGAGTTTGTATTGTGAAATATTGATGTGAATTTCTTATATATATGCTGAAGGTTGTTGTTGTTGGTTAGATGTAGTGATTAGGAATGTTATTGGAAATTCGGATAGGGCATGTTATAGAGGAGGTGCTGCCCGATTTCCAGTAACGCCTTAACTAACTAAAGAACTAGTCGAGAAGACGAGTGAGGAAATGAGTTCTATGAATACTCATGTGCAACATAAGATGCTTAAAATTCAAGGGTTTTTGATGTTCGTATTGCTTCATTTTTGAATAGGTTCAAAGGATGACGAGGTGAACATGACAAAGAGTAACCCGTAAGAGGTATGTAAAGCCTGTCTCTTTTTTCTTTTGGGCATGTCTTAGATTTAAGTGACAAATGATATGTGCATGAAGTATGGGGTAATTCTATTCATGAGCTCTGAACATGATTCATGATTCATAATTCGTGTTCACTTTTGAATGTAAAGACTCTTAAAGTAGTTAAGCTCCTATTCCTCAAGTCTTCTATATGCTGAAAAGTAGTATATGTAAAGCTTGTTCCTTCTCTTGGCATGTCTTTGGCGTAAGTACACAAAGTTTATCTCTTACTTTCTTTTGGCATGTCTTCAAGTTAAGTAGTGAATGATATGAGTTTGAGGGTAAATCTACTCATATATTCCAAGTGTAATTCACGGTTCATATTTACTTCTTGATGATAGAACTCTTACAGTAATTGAACTAGGGCTTCTTAAGCCTTCTATACGTTAGGAAGGGATGAGTATGTAAAGCTTAACTCTTATTTTCTCTTGGCATGTCTTAGACATAAGTGGTTGTTATATGTACTGTGGGGATAGTTCCATTCTTAGAACCCCGAGCGTGAATAGTTAATCCTATTCACTTCTTAATGTTAGAACTCCCGCAATGGTTGAGTTATGGTCTTGTAAGCCTTTTATATGATACAAAGTAATACACTATCACTCCCTTTTATTGAAATGGCTTAATGTAAGTGAAACAATGTATAATATGAGTTAGAGACAGTTCTATTTATAGGTTCTGGATGTGACTCATGACCTGTACTCACTTTTGAATGATAAGGGTCTTAAAGTAGTTGAACTACGACCCTTGAGCCTTCTATGGGCTGAATAGTGATGGAATGTGTAATCTTCTATATCTAGGGGCTCTTGAACATACTTTATGGTGATTCCTGAGGGATGTTTGATATGTTATAGAGTTTTACGTGCACGTATATTCATTGTTATGTGATATATGGATCGAGTCGTCATTCCTCGGCACTATTAAATAGTATATATGCATACAGATTGGGCTGTCGTACCTCGATATTATCATACGATATACGAATCGGGCCATCGTAGCTCAGCATTATCATACGATATACAGATCAGGCCATCATACCTCGGCATTATCATATGATATATGGGTTGGGCCATCATACCTCAGCATTATCATATGATATATAGATCAGGCCATCATTCCTTAATATTATTACACGATATGTGGATCGGGTTGTCGTTCCTCGGCATGTGTTTACTATATAAATGGATCGGGCTATACGTTCCACAGCGGTAATGGAATATATATGCCTATCATAATAGATGATGTATTTTTAACATCGAGTCCCCGAGCGGGCCGGATACGGTACGTGATGATGGTATACATGAATTTATTTTGTGAGGTGCAGGTATAGTACCCTATTAAATATTATACTTGGTTTCCTACATACTTGTTTCAGTTGTTATCTCAGTTAAGTTATGCGTATATACTTAGTATATATGTCGTACTGACCCCCTGTTTTCTAGGGGGGCTGCATTTCATGCCCGCACGTACAGACATAGGTGTTGGGAGTCCGCCATCTTAGGATTTCACTCAGTCAGTTTGGAAGGAGCTCTATTGATTCTGGGCTGAGTTGTAATACCAAACCTCCTATGTATATATTTATTTATTCAGGGGTACGGTGGGGGACCTATCTCGCCATATATTACTATTAATGTTCTTAGAGGTCTGTACATATATGTGTGGGTTATACGTGTAAGTTCTTTTCAGTTATGCCTACATGATGTATTGTAAATATTAAGGTACTATGGAAGCCTTGTCGGCTTTCATGTCCTTTCATGATAAGACACAAATGAAAGAGGCTACAGGTATGAAAATTCTAAGACCCACTGGGGTTCTTATGTATAGTTCCTATATTGCTCGTTACATCTAATAGATACGGATATGGGGGTCTAGGTCGGACCTCAGTCGTGGCCCACAGGGTTGGGTTGTGACAAAAATAGCCTTAACATACCTTCCAACTAAAGCACAAAAGATGTCGCTATGAAGCTTGGCTAACCAAAAATAGTACTATAATTTGAAAATCAACAAGGCTGCAAGAACAATCCATAACTAATCGATAAGGTGATTGTGTCAAACTCATGACCAGCCAAGTCTAATGCATCAAATGAGGCAAATAAAAACTTTAAACATAAACTAAATCCAATGAAGAAATTTATACAACATCTCGAAGAAGCGAAAAACTCCCAAGGCAACTTAACTAGGTGTTCTCCATGTCGTTCAACCTAACAACCATCCAATATGACTTGAATAAGAATCACATCAATCCTCTCATTACCTCAAGAACCTTAACACCATCAATAAACAAGAATAATATCCCAATTATCAAATACAAAGGTTATGCCCAAAGCCAAAATATCAAAAACACCACCATGTGGCTCAAAAATCAATAGAAATTGTACTCTGAGATGGAACTACTAAGGAGGGTTGTAAAAAGAAGGTTAAATCAACAAAAATGTTGGAAATATGAAGATTGAAATTTGTATCCTTGCATAAACAACAAACACAACTTAAATCAAAAAGAAAACTATACCACAATGATGAGCTAGCAACGTAGAGCAACTTTCGTTAAACTTCCAAGTTGAGAATCTAAGCTTCCAAGGAGTATTTGGAAGGTTGGTTTATCATTTTACTGCATTTTGGTCTATTTCTAATTATGAAAAATGAAGGATAAGAGTGTATATAAAGAGTAACTGACTTAGAGATAGGGGGACCTACCTAGAGGTTCCTACTTGCACAGTCTCACAAAAATACGCATCTCTCACTATTCTAAAGTCATATGGACAAGTAGTTTAGTTTGATGCAAATTAGACTCGTAGAGATTCGATTTGATAGGTTAAGGACATTATAACTCCTTGAATATTTGGAGAAAAATACTGCTACATTTGACCCAAAATTTTAGAAAATTCCTTAACAATGTTTACAATACCTCTTGCTGACTTTTATTTAGCAACTTCCTTGACTTCCAAACTTAACATACGGACTTTATGCAATTAAAATAACTCAAAAGTACAAGTTAATTCTTACAATCAAAGGGGTGGGTTGTTACATCTACGACCCAAGTGATGACATGTACGAATTTTTATGGGTTATAGGAAATGGTTTGTAGACTTCACCTTCAGAAAGCCCTCAGAACGCTTCCTATGAATTAGTAGGACAACTCGTTAAAGGGTCTACAACATGTAGGAAGGTGGTCATAGATCCATGAGAGGAATTTCCAGTGAGGTCCAATTTTGGACAATGGCATCTACGATTGACCTTCTAAAATTTGTAGAAAGTCCTATGATCTGTAGGTAGGGGCCCTTAGAATGCCTAGCCAATTTTAATGATGGGCATTCTAGTCTTTTCACTACTTTTTCCTAACTTAAGCCAACCCATTTTGGGATTAAAATTTGTCTTTTATCTGCACCCGAAGGAGTTTTTTCTCACGTTAACACTTAGAACTTTGAAAGAAAGGATTGGAGAGAAGAAGAAGAGATAGGGTTCAAGGTCTTCAAGAGAGGCCTTCAATTTTTGTGTAGATTGTCTTCTTTCCAGGTGTGTAAGGCTATCAGAATGTTCGACTTAGGTCATCCTCGTGCCCTATATATTCAAAAAGTCAAACTGAGTTATGAGTTTGAGTTTCCAATTCCATAAGAGTGAATTCTTAATGTATTTATGTACTCCTTTATTGAATTTCTAGTATGTATGTTATCTTATACTTGATGAGTCGATGTTTGATGTTATGGATTCATGCTTACATTCGCATGAACCCTAGTTGAAGTTTGCATTAAATATTTTATATATTAGTGATGTTAAAAGAAGGATTATGGTAATTATTTAATTGAGTTTGATGTTGAGTTTGAAGGAATCTATCGATGTCTATTTCCTAGCATGAGTATTAATACATTTTAAATGTCATATTTTGAGAAGTTGATGTATGTTTGAAATGCATTATTGAGATGAGATATTACCTATATTTAAGAGAAGTGATGATGATAAGAGGAGATGACGTAAATTGATGCAAAAAGTCTAATGAGACTAGAAGAGATTTATTTTGAGTATTTTCACTCACTTGATGTATATGAGCATAATAATATTTGGGAGTAATATTGAGCAGCGACTTGGAAAAGATTTTTAATAACTCAATCCCCATAAAGTATATAGCCAGAGTAGGATATGATCGTACCATTCATTCAGGCGACTCATCATATCCCCAAAAGAGAACTTTATGTGTGTATCCAAAGATGATGTGACACCTTTACCTTGGAAGTGTATTGGATGGATTT
Source organism: Solanum dulcamara (assembly GCF_947179165.1). NCBI lineage: Eukaryota > Viridiplantae > Streptophyta > Magnoliopsida > Solanales > Solanaceae > Solanum > Solanum dulcamara. Next base: position 26,590,105 of record NC_077242.1, read on the forward strand.
GGCAACGATGTCACTTTATTGTATCATCGACATCTCTTCGTTGTATCATCACTAGCTTATGAGTGATGGTTTTTAGTTAGAGAAACTCCTCTAATGAAGTAAAAATATTCTATTTTATTACACTGATTTGCATCTATTATTGCATATCTTTTAAAGAACTATTTTATTACATTGCATGCTCTATTGAGTTTGGTCATTTTTCAGAGATAAGTTTCTTGAGTTGATTAACTTGATGTAAGTTCCCTTTTGTCATTTTACATACTCATACACTCCATATACTAACATTAGTCAACCTGCATCATTTTATGATGCAGATATAAGTGTTAAAGATCATCAACAGGTACACCATTGAGAATCTATCTTTCTGAGCTTTTGGTGAGATATCTTTGTAATCATAGGAGCTCGTATGTGCCCTGTACTCTAAGATATCATAAGACAGATGAGTTTCTGGACTTTAAATAGGGTGATGTGTTAGTTATAGCCTATGAGGCTAAGTTTCATACCTTGTCCCGCTATGCTATTTATTGGAGACAAAGGAGGAAAGGATCTAGTTATATGTGAAGGGACTGAACATTTTCCTATTTGTGCACATGACTTCAGCAAGGAACTTCAATAGTTTTGAAACTTTAGTGGTTCCTATTCCAAAGGTTCTAATCAGCAGGTTTATTCGGATCATCCTATTCAGTTGGCTTTGTCCACTTTTACAGGTTGTCATTCAAGGGTTACACAATAATCTTTAGCTCTAGGTGGTCAAGAAGCTTCTTATTCATCAGCCAATAGTCCCTTACTTGATTAAAGATGCTTTAATTATGGTGAGCATCAATACTTTAGGAGAGAATGCCCTCACAAGAAAGTGGGTGGCCAGATGCTGCAATAAGTAAAGGTTGTGGTACTTGTAGGTGGAGGTGGCAATGGTAGAGACACCCATAGGATGGGCAATGGGGTAATCAAGGAGGCCGTCAGAACTAAAGAAATGATAATGCAAGGAGGGGAGTGGTGCAGCCAGGTAAAGGGGTTGCTCAGAATGATAAAACTCAATGTTATACCTTCCGGGGCAGGACTGAGGCTGAGGTATATAAAATTTTAATTACAGGTACTATTCTTGTCTATGGTCAAATAACTTTTGTTTTTTTTTATACGGATTCTACATATTCTTACGTATTTGTTAAATTTAGCTTGGGACTTGATTTGATTTGTGATGTTCTTAACACCTCTATTTTTTTCCACCCTAGTTGGGGATGCTATGGTAGTAACCCTTGTGTACCATTCATATTCTGTGATGTCTGTGGATTTTTAGACTTAGGTAGATTTGGTCATTTTGGATATGCTAGAATTTTATGTTATATTGTGTATGACTTGGCTATCTCCCTATTATGTTTTTTCTAAATTGTAACTCAAATACAATAACTATAGAAACCTTAGGTAGGGATATATTAGAGTGCGAATGTGTGTACACTCCTAAGACAACAAAGGTCATATCCTTTATTCAGGCTAAAACCTAGTAGGAAAGGTTTGTTTGGCATACTTGGATCACCTTCGAGATTTTAGTGTGGAGTCCCCTTCTCTTGAGTTAATCCTAGTGGTTTCAAAATTTCATGAGGTATTTTCTATGAATCGGATTTGTCTAGTATGCCTCCTAATAGGGATATTAATTTCTGTATCGATTTAGAGTTGGGCCCTCGCCCAATATCTATTCCTTCATATCGCATAAATCCTTCAAAGTTTAGGAAACTCAAGACTAATCTTTAGGAACTCCAAGACAATGGATTCATCCATCCTAGTGCTATGCTTTGGGATACTCCGGTGTTGTTTATCAAGAAGAAGGATGGTAGTATTATAATGTGCATAGACTATAGACAGTTCAATAAGTTTACTATCTAAATTACGTATCATTTACCTCGCATAGATGACCTCTTTGACTAGTTGTAGGAAGCTTTAGTAATTTTAAAGATTGAATTGAGATCAAGGTACCATATGTTGAAAATTAAGTCTTAGGAAAAACCTAAAACGACCTTTAGTACTGGATATGGGCACTATGAGTTCTTGGTAATATTGTTTGGATTGAACAATGTGTTGTCATCCTTCATGAGTTTGATGAATGATGTTTTCAAGTCATTTCTAGATTCATTTTTAGTATGGTTATTGACGATATCTTGATCTACTAAACGATAGAGGAGGAGCATGTAGAGCACCTTCATATTATTCTAGGTATCTTGGGGAGTCAATAATTGTATGCCAAGTTCTTAAGGTGTGTGTTCTTTTTGACTTCGATTGCCTTCTTAGCGCATGTGGTTTCGGAAACAAGGGTGATGGTAGATCCCCAAATGATTTAGAAAGTTAAGAATTGGGTTTGACCTACCTCTATGATTGAGGTTAGGATCTTTGTGGGTGTTGCTATCTACTATTGCAGGTTTGTCAATAAATGCTTTTCCATTGTTACACATACGGAAAAATTGAACCATAAGTAGGTACCATTGGTGTGGTCTGACCAGTGTAAGAAGAGCTTCCAAAATATCAAGAATCTATTAATCGCAGCGCGTATTCTATTATTATTGTGTGAAGTAAGGACGTTATTTTGTTTTTTGATATTTCACATTCAGGCTTGGGTGTCATGTTGATGCAGGACAAGAATTTTATAGCTTATGCTTCTAAAAAATTAAAGCCTCACTAGAATAACCACTCAACCCATGATTTAGAGTTGGCAGTGGTAGTATTTGTACTTAAGGTCTCGCGACACTATCTGTATGGTGTCTAGTGTAAAGTATTCATAGATCATCGCAGCCTACAACATGCGTTCACTTAACAGGATTTAAATTTGAGATGGAGGAGGTGGATGGAGTTGTTGAAGGATTGTGATGTGACCATTCAATATCATCTAAGTAAGGCCAATGTGGTAGTAGATACATTGAGCCAAAAAATAGTTAGCATGGCCAGTTTGGCTTTCTTGGGGGTATCTAAGAAACCCATGGCTAGAGAGATTTAGACTCTAGCATCTAAGTTCATGCAGTTGGGAATTTCAAAAAAATGGTGGATTGTAGGTGAGTATTGAGGTTTGCCCTACTTTTATGGAGTATATTAAAGCTAAACAGTTTGAGGATGAGCAATTGAACAAGCTCAAGAACAAAAACATTTCTGGGGAGGCACCAAATGGCACACTCAATGCTAGTGGGGTGCTCAATTTTAAGGGCACATTTGTGTCCCTTGGGTTAATGATTTATTTCATAATATGCTGACATAATGTCATGGTTTGTGATATAAATTTCATTTGGGTGTAACTAACATGTATTAGGACTTGAGGCAACTTTATAGGAGGCCAAGGATGAAGAGGAACATAGCTGAGTATGTGTCTAAGTGTGTAACACCCCATACTACCCTAGCATAGATTAATATTAAAAAAATTAAGTGCAAAAGGAAAACTATGAAAAGTGAGCTGAGGCTCTCTAAGTCACTCGGCGAGTTGCCTAGGTCAATTTGGTAGATCGTTGAGGTGGACGACACCTCACCCAAATATCCTTGAAATGTTGGTTAGGGAAAGGAAAGTTTTGGCGAGATGGTGGACAACTTGGCAACTCATCAAGTTGGTTTTGTAAGGTGAAGGACCTCACCAAATTCATCTGAGAGTTGCTCAAAAAAATGAGGCCAATTGGAAAAAAGAGGGAGGGAATGGAAACATGCGAAATGGGTGCGGTGAGCTAATTCAAGCTTTCCAAACCGCCCAAGGAATTTTCATTCGAAGCAAAAAGCTATGTTGGCAAGACAGAGGTTCCAAACAATAATATATGGAAATTGTTTGGTGAGCTAAGTCGAGTTCACTAAGCTTTCAGAGGAACTCTCCTCAGAACTTGAGGAGGTTTCGCAAAGAGGGTGAGGAGATCAGTGACTCACTGATCAGGATGATTATCTTGACCAACCTTATGCACTCATCCTTGTCAGTTAAATATTAGGGTTATTTTAGTCTTTTCTCACCCTTTCCAAACCAAAACCTTGACATTTGGGACTAGAATTAAACCTTTATCAATGCCCGGCATTGTTTTTGTCTCATTAACACTTAGAACTTTGAGAGCAAAGAATTGAAAAGAAGAGGAAAAGCTAGGGTTCAAGGATTTCAAGCCTAAGTCTTCAATTTTTGGCTAGATAATTTCCATTCCAGGTATGTAAGACTATCCAAACATTGGACTAAGTTCTTTCTTGTGCCCTCCTTATTCATAAGTCAATTGAGTCATGATGCTCGAGTTTCTAATCCTATAAAGTGGTTTATTTATGTATCTAGGTACTCCTTTATTGAGTTTTAGTATGTATATTATATAATACTTGATGAGTCAATGTTGGATATTACTGATTCTTGTTTGTATCCACATGAATCATCATTGAGGTTTGCATTACATATTTCATGAATTATTGATGTTAAAAGAATGAATATTAATACATACTAAATGAATGATGAGTTGAGTACAGAGTTTAGTTGAAAGAGTCTTTTGATGTCTATTTTCAAGCAAGAGTTATATTAGATTTTTAAATGTCATATTTTGAGAAGTCGGTGTATAGTTTGAATGCACTTAATGAGATGAAGGATACTTATATGTAAAAGAAGAGATGAGAATGATTGAAGATGATGTAAATTGATGTAAAAGTCCAACGAGACTAGATGAGATGTATTTTGTGTATTTCACCTACGTGATGTGTGTGTGTGTATATATACGAGAATAATAATGTTTTGGGAGTAATATTGAGCAATGACTTGGGAAAGAGTCTAAATAAGTCAATCCCCATAAACTACATAGCCAATGTAGTATAGGATCATGCCGTTCATTCAAGCAACCCTTCATAGTCCCAAAAAAGGACTTTTTATATGGATCTAGAGTGTCACGACCAAATGTCGTAGGCCATGACTAGGGTCTGACCTGGAACCCCATATAAATATTTATCAGCTATGGTCAAGTCGAACTATAAACAATGTAATACCATGTATCAGAACCCTAATGGGTTATAACCAAGCTGAGGTATAGGCTGCACTTCTGGGCATCACTTGGTGCATTCAACATGGCTACAGCAGGGTCCTACTGGAGGTTGACTCTGAATTACTTGTGAAATGGCTAAAACAAGAGACTACACCACCCTGGACTATCAGGAATTACATCACAGACCTGCAGGAGCTGATCATAATGCTGGATTTCTTTCAATGCAAGCACATCTATAGGGAAGCTAACTTTGTTGCAGATACACTTTCCAAGCATAGCCACAGTGTAGACAGCATGGTTCAATTCTACAGTGCTCAACAGCTTCCTAAGGAAACAAGAGGATACTACATCCTAGACAAAATGGGGATGCCAAATTTTAGGAGGACAAAACTGAAGAGGATCAAACAACCTCCTTGAATTGTATACCATTAATAGTAGTACAGAACTCCCTATGTATAAATTCATAGTTAGGAGTTTTGTAAATGGGAGAGTCTCCCTTGTTTATTGCCTTCCTAGAGCAATCAACCTACCCCTAGAGGTAAGGATTAGAGTAGATAGTTTCTTTTTTCTTTTCATTCTTGATTGTGTAGGTACCAGCAGATTTGGAAAATGGGAACAAACAACTGCAAGCCAGGTGAGGTTTGCTTCTTGGCACAGCAGCTGCAAAATGAACTAATGGATAACTTGGAGATGGCCTTGGAGCTGCAAGAATGCTGTAGAGATGCAGCACAGGAATCAGCAAAGGGATTTTTCCTTTTGTCTGTTTATCTGGTGCAGGTATCATGAAGCTTTTAGCCTGCTATTGGAGTTTCAGCAGCTGAGATTGGAATTCTTGGACCAACAACCTACCATAGACCTGCAGCATCTCAGCAACATCACTTGCATATGCTACATTACAGCAGCAACAGTGAATATAACTGAGCCACAGCAGCAGTAAATCAACAAATGCATCATGACACATTAAAAGGCCTCCAAACTTTGCAGGATTGCAGAAAATACTATAGGGATAAGGCCCAAGAAGTTTCATAACAAAAGGACAATTGGAGACGTTAGGCGAGCGACCTTGAAAAAGTTAGCCGACTTTAGTCTTCAAATAGAGCACTCCACAACTTGGAGCTTCCAGCTTGTCAAACAGGCCTCCAAATGTTGCAAGAACATAGAAAATACTGTAATTACAAATACCAAGAAGTTTCATCCCAAACGGATAATTGGAGACGTTAGTCGAGCGACATTTAAAAAGTTAGCTGACTTAAGTCTTCAAATGGAGCAATTCACTACTTGGAGCTTCCAGCTTGTCCAAAAGGCCTCCAAATGTTGCAAGAACACAGAAAATACAGTAACTACAAGGCCCAAGAAGTTCCACCTCAAATGGATAATTGGAAACGTTAGTCGAGTGACCTTGAAAAAGTTAGCCAACGTAAGCATAATGAGGAGGTTGGTGCCTATTTGTTTTTGGTCTTGTTGGCTTGTCTCTATGCATTTGCAGGTATCTGGAGATACATTAAAGCATGTTACAGTTAGGGACATGTTTACAAGCCACAACACACAAAAACTCCAACAATATGCAGCATACAAGGACAAACTACAAGTCCACAATGGACCTGCAGAACCACAGCACAGTGTTTGCTGTGCAGGAGTATTGGAGGTACTTTTCTTCTTGTTCTTTTACTTGTGCAGGTATAATACACAACTACAATCCCCAAGAACAAGTACTTCAGCATACAATAACTCACTAGTACATAAAGCAACATCAAGACAGACCTGCAACATATGGGCTACAGCTGCAGCAACAGAAGTGGCAACAGGGTTGTTTTTCTTTGCAGATGCAGGGATTACAAAGTGCATGGTTGCACTTGTAGATGCAGCCAACAGCTACCATGCTACAACACCTGCAACAGCCCTCCTAGATTCTGTGCAGGCACACAAGAACCCTCCAATATCCAAGGCACCATCTGTTAAACCTCCTGGCAGCAGCAGCACCCATCAATCATTATGGGAGTCTAAACTGGGAGGCCATTGCTCTTGTTTGTGTGTTTGTTTATCTGTGTATGCAGGCTACTGGAACATTAGAAGATGCAAAATCCATGAAACTGCAGTTGCAGATACCATGCTGCAGAGTGCTGAAGCTGAATTAGCAACAACAGCTTCACAGCTGTGCAGTGCAGCAACTATCAACAAGAGAAGTTGCAACCAACCACAGCACCTTGGAATTTAGAAGCTACAGCAGCAACCATACAACTACAACAATCCAACACCAACAATCTTCAACTTCCATCTACTTGCAATTGAGGAGCCCTCCAATAGGCACTACAGAACCCCCACACACTGGTTTGCTTCCTTGGCTACTTCCTTGTGCAGGTCCACAAAGAATCAAACAAAGGGAGATAGCAACCATTCATGTAGGGGCCTTCTTGCAGCAGCTCCAAGTTACTTTGAGCTCCTTATTGGTTTGTTTATGGATATTGATCTGGAATCATGCAAAGTGCAAGGAAAAACACCCAAGCAACTGCTCATGCCATGGCTGCATCACCTACAAGTTACAATTTGCTGCTCTTCAGTCACTAGTTTTCTCAACAACAACTCCAACGTTGCTGGTTATTATAGCTCTATATACTTCCTCTCATTTCATCCTCCTTAGCTGATAATCATGATTGCGATGCTGTTGCATACTTCCCTTGGACTTACTTGGTACGACAAGACGAAAAAGGGTAAAGATGAAAAGAGCTTCTTCACCCCATGCGAGATAGAAGGTTCATATACTTGTTCTTCCTCAATTTAGCTATGTATGGTACGTAGCATAGTTGAATAGGACTAGTGTAGGTTACTTTCTTGTCTTCTCATGGAAGGGGAGAGTCTCCCTCATTTATGCTTTCTTAGTCGACTTGTATCGGGAGGAGTCCTCTCATAGATTTACTGCTTTCTAGTTATAGATAGCTCCTTTTGCTACGGGGATGAGTTAGCCGACCTTAATAGGTTAGCCGACTTATGAAACAACATAGGATCGGAGGTAAGGTTTATGTCCCCCTCCTTGTATTTTTCTGTTTTATTTTATGTTAAGGCTTGGGGGTGATGCTCAACCCCTGACTGTGCACGAGAGGTGGGAGCCTCGTGTAGGGTCTGTTCCTAAAAAAAAATGGGTTATAACATTTTCATAAACTTGTAGCCTCTTTCATTTGTATCACACCATGAAAGGGCATGCAAGCCGACAAGGCTGCCATAACATAATAACACATATCATATATCATGTAGACCTAGATGAACCAAACTGACATACACAACCCACATATCCATGTCTGCAGACCTCTAAAAATATTAACGACAATATATGGCGGGACAGGGCCCCCGCTGTACCCCTGAGTAAAAAAAATTATATACATCAGCAGTCAGTACCAAAAACTAGGCTTTGATACAGTGGAGCCTCTTCCAGTTGAGCTGAGCAGAATCCTAAGCTGACGGACTCCCAAAACCTGTATCTATACCTGCGGACATGAAATGCAGCCCACCGAAGAAAAAGGGTTAGTACGACATATGTACTGAGTATGTAAAACATAACATATTACAACTAGAAGCATATCTGAATAGAGAAGCAGGGGATAAAAGATCATATAAGAAACCTCTATTCCTGTACCATGTGAATCATAAAAGCATGCATATTCAAATTATACAATATAGCTGGCCCTTTCAAGGACTCGGTGAGTTATATCTGTAGGACCATCCTAGGGCCCGGTGCCATCACCATCTTATCACATCTCATCATCATATATATACATACGTACCCGGCCCTCTAGTGAGGGACTCAGTGAGTTGTTCATGTCACTGCAGTATCATGTCTTCATATAGCATACCCGGCCCTTTAGTGAGGGACTCGGTTGATAATGCAGTGAACTGTGCATTATTACATACCCGGCCCGGGACTTGGTGAAAGAAGTGTTACAATATACACGAGTAGAGTAGTAAGTAACTATATGCAATTTAAATCATTATTAGAGACTCGACCATATAAGAAAATTAAGCTATCATCTGAGAACTCGAGTAGTAGTGTAGTCCTCTCAAGTGCCCTCTAAATGCCATTAGGGGCTGTATCACTTAGAATCTTGGGGACCCTATACATGTATTAAAGTAAGGCCAAATCGCTTATGGAACCAGAAACACTTGTTATCGTATAGTCTTTAAGACTTGAAACCTGTACATTTGTTATCTCTTTAACATATAGAAGTTTCAAGGAAAACAGTTCCACTACCATAAGAGTTTGATATCCATAAGTAAATAGGATATTCTTAAGAATGGAATTACCCTAGATATTGTATCATGTTCTACTTACGTCTAAGACATGCCAAAAGAAGAAAGAGGATAAACTTTACATAGTCTGTACTTTGCTTCATGTGGTCATCATGTACATATTTCATACCCATCCCATAATAGTGCTCGTTGAACAAACATGGAATCATAACCTCATTTTCATGCCAAATACATGTCAAGAGAAGGGAAAGATAGCTTCCCATACACTACTTTTTAAAACGTAGAAGCCTTGAAAGGCAATACTCAATTCTTGCAGGGGTTCCAACATCAAGCAGTGGATAGGGATTATGAGGTGTACTTGTAGTTCTGGGAATGGAATTATCCCCACATTTCACATACAACCCACTTAAGTCTAAGACATGCCAAAAGGAAAGAGAGATAACTTTATATACCTCTTACGGGTTACTCTTTGTCACGTTCGCCTCGTCATTCTTTGAACCTGTTCAACAAGGAAGAAATACGAATATCAACAACCCTTGACTTTTCAGCATCTTACGTTGCACACGAGTATTCATAGAACTCATTTCCTCGCTCATCTCCTCGACTAGTTCTTTAGCTAGTTATAGAGTTAACGAAAATCGAGAAACACTTCCCCTATAACATGCCCCATACGAATTTCCAATTACATCCCTAATTACTACAGACAACCAAAAACAAACAACCTTCAGCATATATACAAGCAACTCACATCAACATTACACAATAAAAACTCCAAACGACTCGCTCAAAATTATGATACCCAAAATAGGGTTTCTAGTCTCTATTTCACAAAACCTTTAACCATATGAAACAGAGGGTCGTGTGTCTACAACCTGCAGATATCATACATATTTTAGAATAATTTTCATCCCTACAACAAACCACCACACCACCTACAGCAGCAGCACCCCAAATACAACACCCTACTCGATTTCAATTTAACTATAACGACTTCCATTTAGATTGATTCTAACGTCAAGCTTCTTTATGAAATTTTCATATTTACTGCCACATAAAAGGCGTGTAATACACTCCAAAAAAACACCATAAACTCCAAATTGAGAGGAAATACCTTACTTTACCCAAAACTGGCCAAAACCCGCCTCAGAAATCTTTTGATGTGTTGAAATGAAGTGGACTATTTATGTCACTTCTTCTCTACCCCAAATAGTGATTTTATGCTATTAAACACCATTATGTATCCATGGTATACCTTAAATAATTAATTCACAGAACGAAAGTCGAAGGCTTACCTTTTAGGGACCAAACCCGTAGCTCTCCTCTTCTTTCTCCGAACGTTTTTCTCTCAACTTTCTCTTATTTCTCTAAGTGTAAAGCTGAAGAAATGAATCTTTAGTCATCATAAGGTACCTATATACACCTCCACGTGATCGAGGAATGCCTTATATAATTAATTCATGGAGAAAAATTGGAGACTTACCTCAAATTGGCCTTGGCCGTAGCTCTCGCTTTTTCTCTCTAACTTTCTCTAGTTTTTTTCTAAGCTTTTCACAAAGTGAAAGATGAATAAATGAGGGCATGTTTAGGTTAATACACATGTATATACCCCTTCCTCAAAAGGTGACACATGTCATCCCCTAGGGGTGACACGTGTCCAACCCCTATTGAGCCACGTATCCATGCCAACCTTCTGCCATGTGTCACTTCCCCATGCTGCCACATGGCGCCTCCTCTTGCTGCCATGTGTTATTTTCTCTTCTTACTCGTGGGTTCGTAATCTCATCTTATTTTAAGAACCTATGTACTCCTTGATACGTAAGTTATACTTGCATTCAAATAGCTTAACCTGGTAAGACTTCCGAGTTGGTAGCTTCCGTAAGTAAGTCTTGTCCTACGACCTATTTTTTGGCTTCCAAGTCCCCTCGAATTCTTATAACCTATTTCTAACCTTCCTCCCTTCATTAGAGGTATTTTATGTGTGTGGAAAGTAGGGGTCACATGGCCACTTTTAAGAAGGTTAGGAATACGGAGATAATGTTACGTCTCTTACCTTGTCCGTTAATTCAGGCGACCCCTTGCATTCAAAGGAGCTCTTGAGTCTTTACTTTTCAGTTATTAGTTATTGGTTTGAGGTATGCGTGGGACTTTCCTGGTACCTATTTTAGAGTCAATATTCTAGAGGCTTCATAGATTAGTTAGATAGTATGCGGTTTATTTCCTTGGGTATGTTCTGAAAACATTGATCTAAGCCTCATACATTATTAAATATTTGAGTTTCTTGATTTATGCTAAAGAGTATTAAGTTGCTTGTTTCATTGTGCCCAATATGAGTTTATTTATAAGTTATTCTTCTGCTGAGTGAGTTAGCTAGGCCAAGTTGTTTGCTTGGAACCAACAATGGTTTCTGAGTGTCGGTCACGTTTAGGGTATAGGCTCGGGGAGTGACAATTTTTTTATCAGGGATAAGAGTTCAGGAGTCCTAGGGTATTTATTAAGTTGAGTCTAGTAGAGTTCTTCTGATTAGTGTAAAGTGCACTGTATCTATAATAGGGAGGCTACTGGACTTTATGGATTGTTTCACTTCTTTCATACTCCATTTTGTACTATAGATTTTAACTCTATGACATCTTCTTCTAATTCTTGTGTTTCACGATTTTTAGATCATGCCTTCAAAGAGAACCTTGAGTTAGAGGAACATTGCTGAGGATGGGATTCCATAATCATCTGGTTTGCAAACCCGAAATTGAGCTCGATGAGTTGAGGATGATGTTGAGAATAGGACTTGGGAAGTTACACAGACTACTCAAGCCACAATGACCTTCGATGCTAAGTTTAGGGGAGCTATCTCTATGCTCACTCAGTTAATCGCTGCAAAGATTTATCATCATAATACCCCAGTCCCAAGCTCCAGTTCTTAGGAGCCATATGCTACAAATACGATCTGTGATTTTTTGAGAATGAATCCACTAGTATTCACCGGGTCCAAAGTTGAGGAAGACCCTCAAAACTTCATCAATGACATGTTAAAGATTCTGAAAGTGATGTATGCCACTGAGATAGAGGAAGTTCAATATGTATCCTACCAGCTAAAGGTTGTTGTTAACGTCAGTTACAACTAATAGGAGCAAAGTAGAGATAAGGATGTTGAGCCTGTAGTTTAGAATGAGTTCGAGAGTGAATTCCTAGACCATTTCTTTCTTCGAGAGATAAGGGACGCAAAGGCAGAGGAGTTTGTGAACTTGAAGCAGGAAGGGGTGTCTATTAAAACATATAGTCTCAACTTCATTCAGTTATCCAGGTATACTCCTGAAATGGTTCTTGATGTGAGAGACAAGATGAAGAAGTTTGTTTCAAGTTTGGGAAGACATGTGAAGAAGGTGTACCAGGTAGCCCTGTTTATATTAGATATGGACGCCTCCAGACTCATGGAGTACTCCCAACAAGTTGAGGAGAATAAGAAGAACAAGACAGAGGAGCACCAAAGCAAGAGGGAAAGATCCAAAGGTAATGAGGGAAACCATCAAATGGGTGGTAATGGTAATCCTTCTTTCTTCTAGAAGAGGTCTTCTGGTTATGCCCCATCTACAATAATCGCACCTATAGATAGCAACAGGAATGACCAAATATTTCGACGTAACTTGCATATTAGAGTTCAGGGTTCTCAGCTCCAAGGAAGTGTGGCAAAGGGTCCTACGAGGACACCGCTTTGTCGTAAGTACAGAAATCTCCATCTTGGAGAGTGTCATGCATGCACTAATGGTTGTTACAACTGTGACCAGATAGGTGACTTCTATAGAGATTGTCTGATGGGGAGATAGAGTGATAGGGCATCAAAGACCAATCTTTTTTGGCAGTATCGCCAAAGAGAGATAATTCGAGGGATACTAGTTTGGGGATAGGCGGAGGTTCAAACCATTTGTATGCTATGGCTAATCTCCACGATCAAGAGAACTCCCTAGATCTTTTCATTGGTGTTCTTTGAGTCTTTTCCCTTAATGTTTATGCTTTAGTATATACAGGTGCAACCATCTCTTTTGTGACTCCGTATGTAGCCCTTATGATTGGAATGCTTCCTGAACGACTCTTAAAACCATTCAGTCTTTCTACTCCCATTGGTGAGTCATGTTATGACCCGCTTTCTCAAGTCAAGATGGCACCTACTATCACCCACCTGTAGGTAAGTCTAACCCCACAGTCTAAAACCATAGGCAATAGACCATCACAAGTAGAAGGAAAGAAGTAGATAATAATATTAATATTAATAAGAAAAGAAGAATAATAACAATATAACAAGATAAACCCCAAGACCTGGTATCAGTTATTGTCGAGCTACTAAACTAAATAAGGAAGTACAAGGTTTATATATATATAATAATAGTCATTATAATACAAATTGTCTCTGAATACAACATAAAGACTAGTCCAAGCCAAAATAGAAAGAGATAGGCAACTCCGAACGCCAAGAGCTCACCAAGTATCCAAAGCCCAAGAGTTGCTCCGCACGATATCCAAATCAACAAAGAAAACCCATACTATGATTTGCAGGGACCAAAAGTATAGTATGAGTATCAACAAGCGACACTTAGTAGGCATCGACCGACTAAGATCTAAAGATAAAGCAAATATAAAGAACATGTTAGCAAGGAGTATATATCACAAGTAACTATAAAGAATATTATCAAAACCTATAATATGAAACATCATATATAAGAAAGAGAGAGAAAATAAGAAACAAGCAAGGACATACCTTGTGGGGCCAACCCAAAAGCTAAACACAATGACACACTAATAAAGGGAGAACATAAATATCACATAAAGGCCGAAAGGACCGTATCAACTAAATCCCTGCACAAAAGTTAGATAAATAAGAATATGGGTAGTAACTACCTTCAAATAAGAGACCACCCTTTAAATCGCCACAAGTTCGAAAATAGAAAGATAATACTTCTCGAGCCCCTGTATGCCCAAGAAGTTCACTCACAAATAGGTAAACCTGCACGATATCCCATGCTATTGACAAATACAAACAACTATGCTGGTGATAGGCAATGCATATATGAATAAGAGTGATGCAACAAAACCGGTAGTACCATTAGTGCCAAGTGCCTCATACCAAAATATATACCTTACTTCTAGTCCCTGTCTGGAAGTAGGACCCATGCGCCTCTCTAGGATCGCCATGGGGGCTCAAAAATGCCACAATATACCTGTTTGGTCCTAATCCAGATCTTATATCAATATGTATATTCGATCATCAAAGTCTGGTATGTTGTGATGATTAGAGACAAAAAGTGAGATGTGTATAGAAAGGGTCAAAAATCTCTACGACCAGGCTAGTATTATAAAATGAGTGCATCCTCAATGCATCAAATCAATATAATAAAATGAGTGCATCCTCGATGCCTCGAATCAATATTATAGAATAAGCGCATCCTCGATGCCTCAAGTCCACTGAAATAGTAGTAATAAAGGTAGTATGAAGCCCCATTTGAAAATCAGTATAAAATAGTTTGGATTACAACCCATCTTTCTCAAATCAATGTCTAGAACCAATACATGCACCAGGGTTGGAAATATCCGAGAGAAAACAATGATTCGATGCAATAGATGCTATCACCAGTGCCTAAACAACATGAACTATCACATATAATAATGATGCCACAAGCATCTTACCCTCTAGAGCATGCAAACTGGGCTAACAAATGCGGCAGGTTCTTCACTTATTCATTTGTATGTATTCTTCTTCTTTTAAGCTATAGTCTTTAGATATATCTTCTAAGAAGAAGTCTTATTTTGAATATGCTCTTTCTTTGTAATTATGTAAGGGGAGAGTCTCACTTATTTATGCTCTCTTAGAATTATTGTATTGAGAGGAGTCCTCTTGTAGGTGCATAGTTTTAAGTGTTTTCTTTTGAAAATGGGGATGATTCTATCAATCTTAGTAGGTTAGTGGACTTATGAACAGCCTAGGAGAGGAGGTAAGGTTTATGCCCCCCTCTATTGTACTTTTTGTATTTTGTACATTTATGTTAAGGCTTGGGGGTGTGTGGCTCAACTCTTGATCGCCACGGGGGATAAGATCCTCGAGTTAGGTTTGTTTGCTAAAAAAAAGAAAAAAACTCAATCACAAGGCATAAAAGGGAACTTAACCCGAACTGGGTAATAAGGAGGAGGAAATGAGGAAGCAGGTGCTCAGCTAGTCAATCGATACCTCTAGATCTAACTGGGAATACAACCTTGTGATTTTGAACACAGTTAGCCCCACCATAGGGCAAAAGAAAGCATAGGGTATTCTAGCTCAAAATCCAAAAATTGGATCCAACAGTAATACACAAGCCTAACTAGGTGGAAATTTCTACACCAAGGATTCAAAATAGATGCTACAATAGAGAAGGAAACTAAGTCTAAGAGACTCCCGCCAACAACGGCTACATCAATAAATTTCATCCCAAAATTAATCCTATGGTGCAAATCTGCCAAGCACTATAAACATCAAGCAAGCCACCTAAAATAGTCTAATCACGGCCAAACTAAGGCATAATCAATAGTTCTACCCATTAGACTAGAAGTCTTATAAATCAACCAAGCCTAAGGATCACACCAGGACAAAGAAACAAGAAGCTAGGAATTGAGCCTAACGCATCGCATACAATCAAAACTACAAGCTATTTATACAAAAGAATTTCTTATGAAGCTCAATCAAAAGAAAAGAAATGATAGCCAACCTCGACTACTTCTCGATAGATCTTCACTCCAAAAATGACTCCAAATTCCTCCATGCTATCAAAATGTTGCTCACCTCATCAATACGAACATTTTGACACTAAAATCGTATTTTTTAGACATGGACCCAAAATTGGATCTAAAACAGGATTGTGGGATCCGCAATGGGAATCCCAAAAATGACTACGTGAAAAGCTTCTAAACTTATTAATGAGCTTCTACCCCAAAAATGGGGAACAAATCAATTCTTAAGATGACCTAAATCAGCCAAACAATTAAAATCAGCATTAAAGCCTAAAATTAAGCTAGGGCAGCCCCTTTGAGGTGGATTTTAACTCAAAATGTTGCCTTGCATGCTTCCCTGAAAATTCCAACACGTACCCACTGCTCCAACCAACCGAATGCACTTGGAATCACCCAAAATGGAGTTCCCTAGCTCCCAAAATTGAAGAAAAAGGAATGGGGGTCGCGTTGTTCCCTCACTGGTCTTAATTATAAGACAAGTGAGATGCTCTCCACGAACGTGGAGAAAGAGGTCGTGAACACGGAGGCTAAGCTCTCAAGGCTCCACCAATACGGAAGGGCCACTGCAAATGCGGAGGCCAATCTACTAGGCCTTCGCGGACGAGGCGTAATGCCCACGAGCACGGAGGCCATAGACCCTAGTTTCTGTGAATGTGGTCTCGGTAGTGCTAATGCAGAGACCAAAATGGGTCTTCACCAACTGATGCACATCAGCTGGTTTTGGCAAATTTTCCTAATTCTAGTGGGGTGCTCGAAATTTGTTTGGAATACCATGCACGCAAAAGGACTATTCTTCCCACTAAACTAGACATTCTGGATTCAGTGGCGCAATGGAAATTTCCATTTGAGGTCGTCTCAACAAAATGTGTGCCCCACACCCAAGCATAATTTTTACCATTTCCACAAGGAGGTTTGAAATGAGACCGGAAGCTTGGGACACGAACGAAAGGTTGTTCTTGACTAAACTCGATATTTTGTAGCTAACCGCGTTGATAGAATTTTTGTTCGAGCTCGTTTACTCAAAATGTTGACTGAAGTCAACCTTAAGCTAAATATTGAAGTCTTAATGCCTAATGGCTCAAATTCAAACCGAAAGGTTTGGGACTCGAGTCGAGCATGCTACTAGCCTAAAATGACCATTCCAGACCTGATCATGCTGATGAAATTTCAATCTGAGTTCATTTACCAAGAATGTTGACCAAAGTCAACCTTAGGCCAAATTTCAAAGTCTAAAGCCGCAAATGACCCCTAACTTGTACAGATTGCCTCGATACTCATGTCGACCATGCTACAAGCCTAATTTGTCCATTTCAAAGTTTATGAAATCATCATAATTCCATTCAGAGGTCATTTTCCTAGAGTTTTGACCGAAGTCAATTATTCAAACTCTAAGAGTTCCAAAATGGGGAATCTAACATAAAACCTAAATGAATGACCAGACGACTGAACTGTCAATGCCAGCAAGTCATAAATGACTTGTGGTTGCCATAGGAAGGCTTTAAATGCTCAAAAATTACAAAAAGATGAAAATGACCTTTATTGTCATTATAACATCCATTACTAAAAGGACATTCATCGTTGAAATTCAAGAGTTAGAAAACAACCCAACGGCACAAAAATATTAGAAAGCTAGACCCGCAAGCTCTGCCTGACCTACACGTGCCTTCTCGGGTCCGGCATCGCCAACCCAGAACTCAAGCTAAGAGAAAACTCCCAAATTCACTTTTCTCCTTCATAACTCAACCCAACTTTGAATTCCTCTCTTTTGATGCCAATTTTAAATCAACAAGGACAAATAGACTCATTCTACATATGCCAAAACCACACAGATTTATCAAAATTAGGCGACCAACAAACACGAGAAAGTTCTAAGTAACTCCCAAATTTAATTTCTTTTCTTTATATTCCAAACTCACAACTTTTTTGTCATCATGGGTACCTCTCGCATCATAAACGAAAGTAACAGCTACCAGCATCACTTGAACATTACCCAATTAACAATAAAGGAAATACAATAACTACCTGAACATCGATGAGCAACAAGAACTCAAAATAAACAACTCATCCTAGGGTACAGGCCCCGAAGTTCTAACCATATGACTCCCATAATCCATCACTTTAGTTTGAATTCTATCTTTCAAAATTTAAAGGCTACTCCACGGGACAAGTAAACCCATAGGTAGAAATATCACATTGAGACCAACTCTAATGTAGCTTTGATACCTACCCAACTTCTAGAAAACTGAACCAATATGAGAATTTAACCCCAAAAGCCATCGAAACTAATGCCATGAGGCAATCCACCACTATCCGAGTATAAATATGACTAAACCATCAAGATAGGAGTATGACTGACCCCATAAGCAGTTATTAGCTTATTAATTCATCCAAAAGCATCCCAATAAAACCGAATCATCGCATCAAGTACCGTAAGTTGACCCGCCAGTGTAAGTTTGAGCTAACCACTCCAGAAAGGTTAAGCCGGCAAGTAGCGAGTAAATAGACTAACCCATCAAAAATGACCCAAACAAAGCTGAACCACAAAAAGATACGCCAAAAGAATCTGCTAGATAACCACATTGACACACACAAAACCTTGCACTCTGAACAAAAAACCAAGAGATGATCCCACGAATTACTTTGACTCCATCATAAGCTTGATCTTTCTAAGAGAAATTTCATTCGCCCGTGGAAGCCAAAGCATGAATTAGTCAAAGCACATTACCACAGAAGACCCAATTCAATAATCTAACTCTTTTGAACAATCAATGAACCTGTTGTAGTTTATCGGTAGAACCAAGGCATGGTACGAAATCACCAAAATTGAAGGTAGCCCTGGTTGTAAGGTAAAACAAGCCCGTGACTTCAATTGTTGAGACGTATGGATTAACCACCTAAAAGTCTATCATTCACAAGAGCACACAAAAGCAATTATGATAAATCAAGACTCATCAATATGAACGCTCTCGCTCTACAATCATTCCTTCCTGCTACTTATTGGTCGGTCATAAGCATAAGAAGACCACCATTTCTATGTATCCAATAGAACCCTTTACATAATGCTTCAAGCTAAAATATCAGCATAGTTAGAATGAACAAGGAAAAAAATTCATTTTCAGCCTTCCTAACTAAACATTGCCATTTGACACCACAACACACAACTAGCAGAACCGATAACGTAGCCATCAAGCTTACCATGAAAAGATAACCCAGCCAAATCTAACAGGCAAACCTTAACTTCACCACCTTAGGAACTAAGAACATAAATCAAATAAAGAAAGAATCACGAAGGAGATCCATAGTAGACCACAAGGGCCATAACTACTGACATACCCTTCTCTCAGCCGTAACCTCACATCAACTAAGCATGCTAAGAGGGGGCAAACTAGGAAAGGGAAATGATCAACCCAAAAAACTCTAGAATGGCTAAATAGAAATACACTAGGGAAATTAACTAAGCTAAACATCCATAAGTTATAACTCTACCAATACTACAACATAATAATAAAACCAATATAATCCACTACTAAAAGAAATCATATAGGGTAGATAAACACATACAGATAGTTTCAAGTAAAGTTGTCATAGCAACAATAGGCAAGTAATCAAACTAAGTAATCATGCCCACATAAGTCTATGTAAAGTAACTACCAGATTTACAAAATGGATCTAATAAGTCAGGTAATCACCGATGGGTACGAAGACCCTAAAACACAAGCACTACAAGCAAGAAAGGTCCTAGAAAAAAAATTTACACAAGTATGATTGATACTTGGAGCCTCATCCTCGGTTTCACCTACAAAATAGGGGATGGAATGCATTTGTCCATGAACTGAACACCTTCCCCACCAACTGCCCCACCGACAGTCTCTGAACCCTACAAATTCATTCCTGCTGAGCCTGTCGCTTGCGATGTATGACTATAGGACACTCCCAAGCTGGATGCCCAAACTCATAACACATATAACACTTTTTACCAAATGCATCCCTCTAAGATGAACCAGCTAAATTAGTATGACACCCAAAACTTGAATGCCCAAATAGCAAATCTTGAGAAGTCTGTCATGAACTTTGCCCACCATAAGTACCATAAACTGTGCCAAGATCACCTGGAACCTGAAGTGCTCCAGCCATGGGTCTGGTAGGTCTAGTGTGAGGCTTCCCTCACTAAGATGATGCCTACCTCGAGGCGAGATGCTACTTTTGTTACAGTGATGGCGGTGTCTTCTACCTCCACCTCTATAAGTCTCCATACATTCATACTCCATATACCTCACATAATTGACCACTTGGGGAAAAGTAGAACCAATAACTATCAAGTGATGTGATTCTAGGTGGAGCAGAAAAATCAATCCATCAATAAATCATTGAGTCATTCTTAGACCATAGAAAATAGTGTAGGAGCATGCCCTGTCCATTCTAGAAACTCCATCACTTATTCAAAGACTGATGAAGAACCCTGCTGAGGACTTACAAGTCCAACCCTAGGCTATGAACTACTTAGAGCAACCTACTCTTGCTTGTCAATGCTGAATTTCCAATGTTGGACCCAAAGGAGTCGAGGTAGTCACAAATACTATTAACGTTTTGGTAGTTTGTATTGATTCTTTGACCACGCTCGTATGAAAGTTCGTATTATCCATCTAAGAAGTAATGAATTCCAAGAAAGTATTTAGAGGTTGATGAAAAAAGTTTAACATGACAAGGAATCAAGAATAGAGTTTCCCGAAAATGCCCTATAGCCTCCCGAAGATAGGATACAGACGTCTTCGTATAAATATAGAGGACTCTACTAGGCACTTGCTCTTATGCCAATGATACCAGAAAACCTAAGATCTGATACAACATTATCACAACTCAATATCTCAAGTCATGATGGCATCGACTATCACCCACCAGTATGTAAGCCTAACCCTAAAATACAAAACCATATGCAACAAACCATCACGAGCGGAGGGAAATAAGTGAATAATAATATTAACAATAATAAGAAAAGAAGAATAAAAACAATATAACAAGATAAACCCCAAGACCTGGTATCGGTCGGTAGCCGAGCTACTTAACTAAATAAGGAAGTATAGGGTTTATATATATACAAGAATAGTAATAATAATATAGTCTGTCTTCGAATACTAAGTAAAGACTAGTCCAAGCCAAAATAGAAGGATAAAGGCCACTACGAACACCAAGAGCTCACCCAAATCTCCAAAGTATGCTCCGCACGAAATCCAAATCAACAAAGAAAACCCATACTATGATTTGCAGGGTGCAGAAGTATAGTATGAGTACCAACAAGTGGCACTCAGTAGGCATCGGCCAACTGAGCTCCAAAGATAAAGAAAGTATAAACAACATGTACGCAAGGAGTATAGATCACAAGTCACTAACAAGAAAAATATAGAAACCTACAATAAGAAATATAAGATATAAGAAAGAGAGAGAAAATAGGAAACAAGAAAGGACGTATTTGATGGCGCAAGCCCAATACCTAAACATGATGACTCACTAAGAAAAGGGAAATAACTAAGTGACACCCTACTAACATAAGTAAACACAGATATCACATAAAGACCCAAATGACCGTATCAACTAAATTCCTGCAAAAAAGTTTGATAAATAAGAATATGGGCAGTACCTACCTTCAAAAAAGAGACCATCCTTTAAACAACCAAAAGTTCAATAATAGTAACACAATACTTTCCGAGCCCCTATATTCCCTGAAAGTTCACTCACAAACAGGTAAACCCGAATGCCATCCGATACTACTGACAAGTACAAACAACTATGCTAGTGATAGAAAATGCATATATAAA
The DNA here is from genome assembly GCF_947179165.1 of Solanum dulcamara. NCBI lineage: Eukaryota > Viridiplantae > Streptophyta > Magnoliopsida > Solanales > Solanaceae > Solanum > Solanum dulcamara. Next base: position 26,611,862 of record NC_077242.1, read on the forward strand.
TGAGAGTGATGCAATAAAACCAATAGTACCATCAGTGCCAAGTGACTCATACCAAAATATATACACCCACTTCCAGTCTCGGTGAGGAAGTAGGACCCAAGCGCCTCTCTGGGATTGCCATGGGGGGCTCAAGAACGCCTCTATATACCTCCCTGGTCCCTATCAAAGTCTTATATCAATATAGATATCAATCTGTATATCTAACCATCAAAGTCCATTCCATTACGGTGACTAGAGATAAAAAGTCAAATCTATATAAAAAGGGTCAGAAATCTCTACGATCGGGCTAGTATTATAAAATGAGCACATCCTCAGTGCCTCGAATGAATATAATAAAATGAGCGCATCCTCGATGCCTCTAATTAATATCATAAAATGAGCACATCCTTGATGTCTTGAGTCCACTGAAATAGTAGTAATAAAGGTAGTACGACTCCCTATTCAAAAATCAATATAAAATAGTTGAGGTTACAATGCGTTCTCTCAGATAAATGCCCAAAACTAATCCATACAATGGGGTCGACTACATCAGTGAGAAAATAATTATCTAATGCAACATGTGCCATCAACAGCACCCAAAAAACATACACAATCACATGCAATAATGACACCACAAGCATCTTACCCTCTAGAGCATGAAAAGTGGACTAACAAATGCGACCGACCTCCAATAAAGGCCTAAAGCTCAACTTTACTCCTCTAACTCAATCAAAAGGACCAAAAGGAAACTCAACCCTAACTGGGTAACAAGGACCAGGAAATAAGGAAATGTGTGCTCACCTAGTCAATAAATACCTACAAATCCAACTAGGAATACAACCTCAAGATTTTGAACATAACTAGCCCCGCCAAACGACAAAAGAAAGTATAGGGGATTTTAGCTCTAAATCCAGAAATGGAATCCAACAGTAATTTACAAGCCTAATCGGGTAGAAATATCTAAATCAAAGCTTCAAATTAGGTGCTACAACAGATAGGGACACTAAGTCTAGGAGACTCCTCCCAACAACAGCTAGATCAACTAAATTTCATCCTAAAATCAGTCGTAAGGTGAAAATCCTCCAACCACCATAAATATCAACCAAGCCACCTATATTTGGATAATAGTGGAAAAACTAAGGTATAATTAATAGTTTTTCCCACTAGGGTAGAAGTCTCATAAAACAACCTAGCCTAAGGATCACACCGGGACATAGAAATAAGAAATTGGGAATTGAGAAAAACATATCACATCAAATCCAAACTACAAGCTATTTATACTAAACAACACCTTATGAAACTCAATCAAAACAAAGGAGACCATAGCCTACCCCAAAGCTGAACACGCATGCTTAGGTCCACTTCTTGATAGCTTTTTCCTCCAAAAATGGCTCTAAATGCCTTCACGCTATTAAAATTTGATCATCTCATCAATAAGAATGTTTTGACACTAAAATCACATGTTTTGGATATGAACCCAAAATTGGGTCTAAAATAGGATTATGGAACCCGCGATGGGAATACAAAAAATAATTTCGTGATAAGGTTCTAAATGCATTATTGAGCTTGTACCCCAAAATGGGGCACAAATCGATTCTCAAAACTACCTAAATTAGTCCAGCAATTAAAATCACTATTAAAGCTTAAAGTTAAGCTAGGGCAACCCCTTTGGGGCGGATTTTACTTCAAAATGTCACCTTGCACACTTCCATGAACATGCCAACTTGTAACCACGACTCCCACGAACCCAACGCACATGGAATTACCAAAAATAGAGTTTCCTAGCTCCCAAAATCAAAGAAAAGGGAATGGGGGTTAGGATGTTCGCATCAGTTGTCTTAATTATAAAACTTGTGAAATGCTTTCTGTGAACGCGGAGAAAAAAGTCTGCGAACACGGAGGCCAATCTGTTAGGCCTTCACGAATGTAGCCTAATGCCAGTGAATATAGCCAGGACCCTAGGTTCCATAAATGCGGCCTAGGTGGCTCAAACGCGCAAACTAAAATGGGTCTGCACCAGCTGATGCACATCACCCCATCAGAGTTCGTTCGGAATCCCGTGCACGCAAATGGACTATGCTAACCCACCAAATTTGACATTCTGGACTTAATGGCAGATTCAAAATTTCTATCCGAGGTCGTCTCAATAAAATATGGTCCCACACCCAAGCATAATTTCTCCCATTTCCATAAGGGGGCTCAAAATAAGACCGTAAGCCTCGGGACATAAACAAAAGGTCATTCTAGACTAAACTCGACATTGAGGAGCTAACCATGTAAACATAATTTTTTTCAGGTGTGTTTACTCAAAATGTTGACCATAGTCAACCTTAGGCTAAAGCTTGAAGGCTAAAATGCCTAATGGCTCAAACTCTCACTGAAAGTCTTGGGACTCGAGTTGAGTACGATACTAGCCTAAAATGACCATTCTAGAACTGACTGCACAGACAAAATTTCAATCCGAGCATATTTATCAAAAATATTGACCAAAGTCAAATTTAGGCCAAATTTCAAAGACTAAAGCACCAAATGGCCCCAAACTTGTACCAATTGCCTCTATACTCACACTAACGATGCTACTTTCCTAATTTTACCATTTCAAAGTTGATAAAATCATCAAAATTCTATTCTGAGGTCATTTTCCTAGATCTTTAACCAAAGTTAATCTTTCAAACTCCAAGAGCTCTAGAATAAAGAGTCGAGCAATAAAACCCAAACGAATGATCAGATGATCAAACTGTCTTTGCCAAAAAGTTATAAATGAATTGGGGTTGCCACAGGAAAGCTCTAATTGCTGAAAAGATTGGAAAAGATGAAAATGACCTTGAGGGTCATTGCAAGTCCATTTTAGCTAAGAGAATCTATCGTGATTGTATAGTTTCCGTCTATCATAAAGACACTTTTGTAAACTTAGTTGAGATAGATATGGTTGACTTTGATGTATCCTAATACTCATCCAATTTCTATTCTGCCATATTGAATAGATCCTACAGAGTTAAGAGAGTTAAAAGAGTAGTTGAAAGATCTCTTAAATAAGGGGTTCAATAGGCGGAGTGTCTCACATTAGGGCACTCCTAACCTTTTTATGTGAATGAAAGATAGTTCTTTGAGGATGTGTATTGGCTATCGTCAGGTGAACAAGGTCACTACAAAGTATAAGTATCCCCTTCTGAGAATCGATGATCTTTTTGACCAACTTCAAGGTGCCATTTATTTATCCAAGATAGAACTCAGATTAGGCTATCATCAGTTGAAAGTAAGAGAATGTGACATATTGAAGACAGCCTTCAGAATCACGTATGGTCATTATTGAAGACAATGTTGGATTGGGTTATGTCCTAATGCAGAAAGATGAAGTCATGGCTTATGTTACCAAATAACTTGAGATTAATGAGAGAAATTATCTAACTTATGATTTAGAGTTTGAAGCAGTAGTATTTTTTCTCAAGATTTGGCGTCATTATCTTTATGGAGTGCACACAAATGTGTTTACAGATAATAAGTTTTTGCAATATGTATTCAATCAGAAGGAATTAAACCTGAGATAGAGGAGATAGCTTAAGTTGCTCAAGGATTATGACATGAGCATTCTCTACCATCTATGTAAAGCTAATATTGTTGCTGATGCTCTTAGTAGGTTGTCCATGGGGGCACCGCTCATGTTGATGAAGAGAAGAAATAATTAGCCAAAGAGGTGCATAGACTTGCATTATTGGGATCTCATATTGTGTACTCTAACAAGGGAGGTGTTATTGTCCAGAATGGGGCTGAGTCTTCACTAGTGGTTGAGGTGAAGGAAAAGCAAGATGAAGATCCTATCCTCCTTCAATTGAAATAAGATGTTCATAAATAGAAAGTGATGGCTTTTCTAAAGGGGGTGATGGAGTGTTGAGGTATCAAAGAAAACTGTGTGTCCCTAATATTGATGATCTCCTACATAGAATAATGGCAGAGGCCCATAGCTCCAGCTATTAAATTCATCCAGGCTCCGTATAAATGTATCATGACTTGAGAGAAGTCTATTGGTTGAACGGTACGAAGAGAAACATAATAGAGTTTGTATCCAAGTGCCCGAATTGTTAACTAAGCATCGAAATCCTTGTAGTGTAGCCCAGAATATAGAGTTGATAGAATAGAAGTGGGAGATAATTAACATGGAATTCATTACCAAATTACCCTGTCCCACAAACAACACGATTCAATTTGGATCACTGTTGATAGAATGTCCAAATTAGGCCACTTTTTGCCCATTAAATTACAAATTCACCTGAGGATTACTCAACATTTTATATTCCAGTGATAGTTAGGATGCACGGAGTTCCCTTTTCCATCATCTCTGATAAAGGTACCAAACTCACTACAAAGTTCTGGAAGTCATTTCAGAAAGGTTTGGTTTTAAAGGTGAATCTTAGTACCGTATTCCATCCTCAACCAGATGGTCAGCCAAAGCCTACTATTCAAACTACTGAGGATATATTCAGAGCCTGTGCTATTAACTTCAAGAGTAATTAGGATGATCACTTGTCGCTTATCGAGTTTCCTTACAATAATAGCTTTTATTCAAGAATTCAAATGGCTCCATACGAAGCTATTTATGGGACGAGATGTAGATTGCTGATTTGTTGGTTTGATGTTGGTAAAGCTAAGTTGATAAGGACAGACATGGTTCATCAATCTATGGAAAAGGTGAAGATCATTCAAGAGAGTCTAAAGACTGCGTATATTCGTCAGAAATCCTACACTTATGTTAGGAGAAGAGACTTGGGGTTTGAGGTTAATTATTGGGTGTACTTGAATGCTTCTCCCATGAAAGGAGTTATTTGGTTTTGGTAGAAAAGGAAGTTAAGTCCCTGTTATATTGGTCCTTATCAGATTAGAAAGTGAGTTGGTAGTGTCACCTATGAATTAGAGCTTCCACCAGAGTTAGATGTTGTTGACACCCAATTTTGACCAGCCCATTACTATTTTTCGGATTGTTATCTCAATAAATAGGCATTTTTCAAAATTATTTCTTTATTAAACAAATAAATTTATATTTAGTTTTACCCAATAAATCATATATTTTGACTTTATAATATTGTTTCTATTCATTAATATTATTACTATTATCTTTATTATTTTTGTTTTTTTAATAATAAGCTTAATATGTTCAAATATTCTTACGTATCTTTTAGTATATATTATGTAGGTGTGTGTATTTTCTTTATATAAAAAACATTAATTAATTAAGTTTATAATTTACTTATTCATATTAACATATACATATTACATATCTATTTTAATACGTCTTGTATACATGTGCATATTAGTTATTACTTAATTAAGTTTATTATATACTTTAGTTAACTATATTAATTATGCATCTATTTAGTACATATTATATACATACGTATGTTATATATATACACAAATATTTACATAGTATATACATGAGTAGTTATTTTATGTACAAAAATACTACTACTTGATAAATTTATGATTTTACTTATTCAATATATATATATATATATATATATTGTGGTTATTAATTAAATAGCAATTTATTCAATTTTTGTCCATTTTATTTTAAGCATACTCCTTTTATTTAACTCATTTTAATTTTTAGCCTAGATTAAATTCAATATATAACCCAAATTCAATTCTTAAATTCATCTTTTAATCATCTCTATCCATCTCATCTTTATCAAATATCAAGATTCAATCCCAACCGCTCATCACAATTAATGAACGGCTAGGATTACAACTACAACTTCTAACTATCAAATACACAAAAACCCTAAAGGTTTTTTCTTTTGTCATTTTTTTTGGGGTCATCTTCTCCAAAGAAGAGAAGAAGACCACTGCCGCCTCCTCCATTTTCACTCTTCCATCATCGCTTCCTCCTTCGCCGGAGGAACCAACACACTCTCGCGCTCCCTCATCTCTCTCTCACGCTGTCTCTATTCACTCTGTCTCCCTCTCTCCGACGAAGACCGCCAAACGACCCCAGCAGCGTTACCACGCAGCAGCCACTGCTGCCGCTGCTTCTCCTCTTCGTCTCCTTCAGCTGCAGCAACACCGGCGCCGGCAGCAACAACAACCAGCAGTTCCCTCTCCAATAGCAGCTCCAACGGCAAGCAGCAGCAGTGACGGCAAGCTGCAGTGATGGCAGCCACCAGCAACACAGACAACAGCAACAAATACAACATCAACAACAGCAGCAACATCTCCAATGTCCGACAGAAAAAAAATAATCATCTTGGACACGCTTATGGTCAAACAAAGACTTGAGGTTTGGGTTTGTAAAAAACGAATCTTGACAGATCTGTCCCTGTTCGTTAACTTACTTAGTTTTCCAAATTATTTCATGTTTAAGAATCTACTTCCTTTGAAATCATCTCTTGCTTGGTGTTAAATTTTGATAATTGTTAATATTTTAACGGTCTATGCGCTAAGTGGAAATTCCATCTTTGTTATCGAAATTACGTTTTAGCTTGAATCTCTTAGCTCAACCCTTGGCATGCTAATTGTGTTTATTAAAACCCCTTTTCTTAGAATTGCTTTTTAAAAAAAATTAATTAATTAAGAGTTGTTATTACTTTGGTTATTTGGCTTAATTGGTACAACTTGATTGATTAATGGATCAGTATATTCCAATATTAAATTTATTAGAGAATAATATTTTATGATTGATTTTGCTGACAAATCCTTACTTATTTTATTATAGTAAATCTCAGTACAGGTTAGTGAACACTAATTTCAGATTCATTTCTGCTTATACTTTGATTATTTCTCCAATTAAGTTTGAATATTTATTTTTTACAATTATTGACAATGGGTCCCTCTTGGCATGACATTTGAGACTTTGCTGACAAACATTAGTTGTTCTTAAGGTTTTTTTCACCAATTGTTGAAATGATTCTTGATCAAATTTGACCAAATCCCATGATAATTGATTTGTTCATTGAAAAACTTAATTGGGTTGTTGAAATTCTGGACAGATTTTTTTTTGGTTGAAATATTACTTGATTTTATTGTTGAAATTTGAGGATCCCTTGGTGAATTTTAGCTCCTCTTGGTGAATTTTAGCTCCTCTTGTTGACTATTTTGGGGGAATAGTCTGACTAAAAATAGTGAATTTATTGTGTCATGATTGTTTTGATTATTATAAATGAGACTGCATCTTTATTTTAAGAAAGGGAGACACACAGACAGAGAAGAGCATAGAGAAGAGCAGAGAGAGTTAAGAAAGAAGAAAGAAGAAAACATTTTTACTTTACAGTTTAAAATCTCAAACGAAAACAAAAACAAAGAGAGAGTTTCTTGCACACTTTAATATTCTATTTTTAGTGTTTAGCATTGGGTTTCAGATTCCTATTTACTTATTCCTCCTAACTAAAGTATCCAGGTTAGTTTCAACTTTTCTTTATATGTTGGTTTATTATTTTGCCTTGTTTGTGTGTTCCATTGAAATATAATTATAATCATGATGTATCCCTATATTACTCGTATATTTCCTTTTATCTTCTTCATAGTTTAGCAGGATTTGAACTTCAAAGTTCGAGACGCGAAGAGTTCGTTTGGGTCGGAGAAGCTACTACTTCTTTTATGTCTTTGTTTATTTTTTTATTTACTATTTTACTTTAAATTGTAATAAATTTTTAAATACTATATAATGAAATTACTTGGGGATTGCTAAAGGGGGAGGGAAATCTATGTGCTACTTGCTTCATTATTATCATGTGTATATGTGTGCACATTATAATTACATGTCCTTGTTCGTTGAATATGATAACTAATTAGTCATAATGTTTTATCACTTGTTTTAAAGTAGTTAACTACCTGCTTATTTAAAATAAATTAATAATTTATTCTTATTGCATCAACAGATTTATAAACTAATATGCTGAACATGTTTATTTTCCTCGAACTTTGAGCGTAATATTTCTTTGTCTATCTAAAAAATAATGCTAGAATAACATGACTCTAAGGTCTATTGACTTCATATATATTCAACATATGTGTTTACACTGGAAATGAGTTTGTATGAATTATTTAATATTTTAGAATGTTATTTAGTCAGAAATCATGTCATTATAATTCAATTATATTTTGAGCATATCATGTTATAAAAAATCATGCCTGATGGGTTTAGTGATATTTTGGGTATTATATCAAATATAAATCATGTATGTAAGTATCACATGATGTGTCTGGTAGGTTTAAAAATATTTAATAAATTTCACGACTTCCTTCATCCTTAAAAAGTGTAAATTCGGGGTATAGAAATCATATATGTAGGTTTTATATGATAATTTCCACATATTAAATCATTTAGATATCATGATCATAAGATTTATTTAATATTTTATTGGCATGCTAAAATTGTTATGGCTATAGGATTTAACGAATATTGTGATATTTATATAGAAATTATGCCTATAGGATCCTAATAAATATTTATCCTGATATTTTATTTTTTAATATCATGCCCACAACTTTAATTAATTTTTTTTTTGCATATTATGTTACATAGAAATCATGTATGTAGTATTTATTTAATAATTTTCAACATATTAAACTTATGAGTAAAAATCATATCTATAGGACTTTAATAATTATTTATCATATTATTTTATATTAAATCATGCTTATAATATTTTAATAAATTTTTAGCATATCATTTTATTTAAGAACCATGCTTACAGTATTTTATAATTATCCTACATGTCATTAAATATAAATCTTGTTCCTATAATTTCATTAAGGTCTTTAGTTAATAATTAATGTTATCAATAATGTTTTTTTTTCTTTTATCACAAGTAGTCTAACAATTAAGATTACTCTTATATGTTTAATTAATTAAACACAGCCTCTATATTATCTTGGCTTTGTATTTGCACACATATAATTATTGTGGCCTTCATAACTTATCCGTATTTTCAAGCATGTTAATTTACTAATGTAGAGGTTTATTTGAGATTTTACGTGCTAATTATCGTTTTATTTATTTTGCTTGATGATGTGTCTAATTAAGAAATCTACATTTTTCTTTAGTCTAACACCTACCCTAATAGTACATCCAATGTCTCTTGGATATTAAGTTGGGACGTTAGACACCTTTTAAGATGATAGTTTTTATTATTTCTTTTAGATCGATTTAGGATAATAATAATAAATAAACCTAGAAGGGGTAGGAGTAGATAGGCCCTTCGGAAATGATAGAAGTCGACCCGAGGAGAAAATGACAAAATACTATATTTTTGTCTTCCGATTAATAAGTCGGCGCTGATCCAAAGAATATGAATATATAAATATTTTTATCCCGTCTATTCTAAAATATTTTCATTGATATATATTTGGGGTAGTTTAAATGTTAAAAACTAAATTGTTTTCTTCTAGGTATCACTAATTTCTATTGTCTTTAATCTTTTTTTAATTAGTTAATAATATTATTTATCCTGTATTAATTCTAATATTAATTTTTTAGTTTAACCTAATTAAATCCCTTAAAGAGAAACTGTTTTTTATGATCGTTTGTTTAATTTAAATAATTCATTTAATTATCCCTCTTTTATTTAATCATTTTTATATTAAGTCTATTACTCTTATAAATTATCTAAAAATATTTCAAAATTTATATTTCTTTCAAATTGTTTAATGCTTCGATTATTGTTTAAAACACATTTTTCCAAAGTTAGTCAATTAATTTTTAAATCGTTGGACAACCGCATGTTAGCTGCTATTTTAAGTGCTAAAACATTCTTAAAATAGTAATATGAACCTCGTACCTTTTTTCTCTGAATTTTTAAGACTTAAATCTGTTAGGGTCTTTTAAATTAAGTTTTCTTAATTTTTTTAAATAATTAAGTGGCGACTCTTCTTTTACTAAAATTGATTTTTTTTCTAAAAAAGTTGAAATTGATTTTAAACTGTCTTTTTCCGACATAATAGAAATGGCGACTCCGCTTGGGATTAATTAGGTTTTAACCGTTAGATTTGACTAACCTATTTGACTAACTATTCGAGAATGTAATAATTAGTAATTCATTTTCTTTATGTGCGTCTTAAATGTTTAAATTATAATTTGCTTTCTTTATTTGCGCCTTATATGTTTAAAATTACAATTATTGAACTGTAATTGCATGCATTAATTCCGCTAAATGGTAAATAGTTTGCATTAGGATTAAGGACGGTTACGTAGTCACATGCGGCTGTTCCTTCAGAAAATAACAATTACTTCTTGAATTAATAAACGGGTAGTTGGTTCGTGGTCGTCCAACGTCGTTTATTATATTCAGCCCGCAGTTTGTCTGACTCGGGTATACGGTCTCTTTTCAAAGCCCACTCTAGTCCACTTAGCGTAGAGCGAAGCCAAATTCCTATTTAATAATTGACCTAAGTTTACCTAACACCCAAGGAATGTTTGGCCCATTAGAAAGACCACCTTGAGTCCAAAATGGCCCTCGGCCTAAATGGATGATCATACCTATGTGTTTAAATTTGAAGGTTGTATACGCTGTTTGGCAACCATTGTCCCTCGTGGTTGGAAGTTTATTCTAGTAGCTTAGTCAAAAAGGGTTGATGTTCGGAGATGTCAAGAAGTCAAGAACGAAGGATTTTTCATGAAGGCTTAATTAGGATTGCACCCCTGCGTGGGACTGATTATTTGTATCCCTTTTCCCCATTATGTATCCCCATTCATTTTATTCATAATATTTGTATAAATATAAGTTTTGGGGGCAATGGTACTTTTCAAACAACGCTATGCATCCTTCAAATCATTAGGCCTACCCTTGGCACAAAAGGGTCACATATCTGTTAGGACACGTAGTAACTGTTTATTTGTTATATGTTATAACTGTTTAATGAATGTGTTGCTTTACTTGAAGGCATTCTAACCCACTCTTATTAAATCCCCCAAAACACAAATATCAAGTCACTATCGAAAGTACAACCAAATGCTCTTAGAGTCTTTACTCTCACCACAAAATTCAAAATTCACTTTCAAGTCCTAAATCTTACTCTCTCCTCTCAAAAAAAGGTTGATTTGTCATCTCAAGTCAGAAAATTCTCAAACTACGTAGGGCCTGGCATCTCCTTCATAAGATACGTAGGCAGTCTTTCAAGGTTTGACCATTATCTTTTAAAAGCTTACTTTTCCCCTTCATATTTTACAAAGAAATATCAATATCACATCAGTAGATGTCAAGATACAACCGTGTAAGATGCAAGAAGATATTGATTCAATGCAAGTCATCTTTCTTGATACATTCAATCCTAAATTCGATAGGCAAATTTCTGTCTATTTTGTCCTTTTTAATACTCATGGGTTATCTTGTCTTCAAATAAAGCAACTCTTATGTGTTTATCTTTTTTCGATATGATATTTTACATTATCTGTTATTAATATAGACTGATATGTTTACCTTTTGAGTTATTTTCTGTCAAGGTATTTAGAATTGATCGGTGTTGACAAATTGGCTGAGCATCCTTATTTCACGAAATCAAAAACTTCCAAAGATTTCTTTCCCGATCAAAATATGTTAGTAAAGAAAAGGAAAATGACTGGCAATAATGACAACACTGGTTTGACAGAGATTGTCGTGACACACCCTATCATCACCGAACAAAATGAGTTGATCGCACAGTTAGTGCAACAAATCACCGAGATGAGGGTTGAGATACAAAAAAATCGAGAATTATCGAATCTGGCTATAGCTGCCAAGATGCCTGTTCCAGGCGATGGAAGGCCTCCAATTCATTTCCCTTCTCCGAGTTCAAGTACGGAACACGTTCAAAACCCATCCTTAAACCCCGCTTAAAATGCCTTCATTGTTGACCGTACTGCCTCCAACCCCCATCATGCTTCCGCTTCCTACCAAGCACCACCTTACCCTCAAATTACCAATCCTCAAAACTTTCCTCCTCCACAAGACACCAACCCTCAAGCTTGTCCTACCCCACAAATTCAAAATGTTAACAATCCACAGACCTTTTCCCATCATCAAAATCAGCATACTAACCATCAAACATTTCCCCAAAATTACCAAGCAGCACAAAATACACCAAATCCTCCCATTATCCCTTCCTTGCCTCAAAAGATAGCTTTCCAAATCCCAATCCCAAATGAGCCCTATACCGACGGTTCTGAACTTGATCACTATGAGAAACAAGAGAGGGAGTGGAGGACCAAAGAGAAAATAACTAAGCAGAGAATGAAAGAGGAAATTATAAAAGCTATGAAGGACTTTCACTATACCCCGAATGTTGTTGGTTTGAATTATGAAGATTTATGTATCCATCTAGATCTGGACCTCCCAGAAGGGTTTAAAGTACCTAAATTTGAAATTTTCGGTGAAACCAGGAATCCTTTGACTCATTTAAGAGCATATTGTGATCAAATCGTAGGAGTTGGGAAGAATGAGGCATTATTAATGCAACTCTTTAGCCGAAGCTTAAGTGGAGAGACTTTGAAATGGTTTAGTTCTCAAGAAATGAAACAGTGGCCAAATTGGAATGCTTTGGCTAAAGATTTCATCAAAAGATTTGCTTATAATGTGGAGATCATTCCTAATCGTTATTCTTTGGATAAAATCAAACAAAAGTCTACTGAAAGCTATCGAGAGTGCGCCTACCGTTGGAGGAAAGAGGCTGCCAGAGTAAGACCTCCCATGAATGAAAAAGAGATTATTGAAGTCTTTATATGCAATCAAGAGCTTGAGTACTATGATAGGATGTTGTTGCTCGTAGGAGAGAAATTTACTGACGTGGTCAAAATTGGTGAGACCATCAAAGACGATCTTAAGACCGGAAGGATTACCCGTATGGCTATCCAAACTAGTTCCTCAGGTTTGTTCAAAAGGAAAAAAAAAGATGTGTCTTTTATTTCTCATGCGCCTGATAGAAGGATACAAACATCATCCAATTTTAGCTCCAAAAAAAACTCACCCCCCAAAATCTATCCCCCATCTCGACAAAATCCCTACCCAATTTTCTACGTCCAACCGATTTATCAAACTCTGCCTCCTAATTACCTACCTCCGCACTATCAAAATGCTCTCGTGGCTACCAAACTCCACAACACCTAAATTTCTAAACTCCTGCACCTTTCCGCCAAAATCGTCCTAGTTATCATCATGTACCCCCACCCTCACAAAATAACTGCAACATTTCTCAACCCAATTTTGAAAATAGGCCTACTAGGATTTTTACTCCTCTAGTGGAAAGTCGGACTAAGCTGTTCGAAAGACTGAGAGATACAGGCATTATTCATCCTATTGCACCTAAACCGACTGATATAAGTAGGGGTGTTCATGGTTCGGTTTGGTTCAGTTATTGATTAAAATCATAACCAAACCAATTTAATCGGTTATTACATGTCTAAAACCATAACCAAACCAAGTAAAATAATAAGCACGGGTTTGGTTATTGTCGGTTTGGTTCGGTTATTCGATTTATGACTAGCCGAGACAATTCAAATATTCTCTGTCTACATTCTTCAAATTCTTACGAAGCTTTTTTTTTCTCACAGCCCACAGAGGTTCAAAACAGAAAAGGAAACAACTTAAACATTCAAAACAAAAAAGAAAACAACTTAAAATCAATTTAAAATTTGAAAAACTTCTTATAAACCTTCTCAAAATTTGTCAAACTTGTACTTGGGGGTGAGGAGTTGAGGTTGCTTTTGAGTCTTCACTGTTAGTCTATGACTGTGAGTCTGTGACTTTATGAGAAACCAACATGAGAGGAACAGAAATGTAAAAGAAAAATAGATACTAGGGTTTTAAAGTTTTAACTTTTACCTTATGTTGCTGCCTGCTGCTTAAGTGTTTAGTGCTTATTAGGAATTTAGGATTAAGAATTGAGGATTTAGAATTGGGCTAATGAGCTTGGATTGTTGGACTTGGACTGCTGTTTAGTGTTTATTAGAATTTATAATTGAGCTTGAGAGTTGGGCTTGGATTGTTGGGCCTTAAAAATAAGTAGATTAATATTAAATTAATAATTAAAAGGTATAAAATATATTTAATCATTTATGAAAAACTAATATTATACGTATAAATAATTATAAATTTTATGTATATAATTATCGGTTTGGTTCGGTTATTTATTCGGTTATTTTTTTCTATAACCATAACCAAACCAAATATTATCGGCTATTCAAATTTAAAACCAAACCAAACCAAACCAAACCAAATATCGGTTTTTTTATTCGGTTTGGTTAAATTTTCGGTTTGGTTTTGGTTTTAACCAAAACTGTGAACAACCCTAGATATAAGCTCTAGATTCTTTAGAGCTGACCAAATATGTGCATATCATTTGAATAGTGTAGGGTACGTTACTGAGACTTATGTCAATTTGAGGCACAAGATTTAGAATTTAATTGATCGTGAGGTCGTCACTCTCCAAACCGACACTCCCAATGTTAATAATAACCCCCTTCTAAATCATGAAGGGATGAATATTAACATGATTGAAGTTGCAAAAGATTGGAATGCCAATAGTCCCAGTCAAATCTGACAATCTTGAAAAGTCTTTTCCTTATGTGTATCAGTCATTTTTAGTGCGAGAGTCTGTCAATAATATTGGTCTAAGAGTAGGAGTCAGTGATGCTGTGATATCGAGACGTCAGGCATACGAGATGCCAAGCCAAAAGAGCAAGTGCCTAATTTGACCTACAATCTGCTCTTGGTTCCTCACTCATCTTGATAGATAAAGACGAATTTTAAGTTATTTCTGAAAAGACGGTGGTAGTATGGATACCCACCCTTTATGTCACTTTTACCTTATTACGCTTTAATTCTCCTCGTATTGTTTTGAAAAAAGGCAAATTAGTTCATGACCATGATGAAAGTTTATTTCTTTATTTCCAAATGAAAGCCTCCTTTATTGCGAAAATTCGTTTTAAATACTTTACTTTACGAAAATTCGTTTTAATTTCCTTTGGTATCTTTCCCTGTAATTGCATCATTTTCTTGTAATCGCTTCCATGCTTGTTTATTTTCGAAATCTCTTTCAATTTGAACTACGTCTGACCTGAATTCTCAAGAATGAGATACGTAAGCGGCCTATGTCGGCCTCGGTCACTTTTCTATTAAAATATCCCATTTCTCATTTATCCCCCGAGAGGGGGAACTACGTTTCACCTGATTCCTGCCTCAACGGGATACGTAGGCGCCGCAACGGTTCAGTCATATCTCCCGTAAGTTCTCTATTTATGATAGAAACTGGGACAGAATTTTTGAGAGGGACTCAAAATTTCAAAGAAGATCTTTTCACAAAAGAAGACAAGACTGAGGTGCATCAGAAAAGTAACTAGGACAGAATTTTTAATAGGATCTCAAAAATTCTGCAAATCTCTTATTGGTAGTATGATATTTACCAAGACATCTAACTGGGACAGAAATTTTTGAGGATGACCTCAAAAATTATATCTAATATCATCAGAAGGTTTTACTCAACTTCAAAGTTCAAGGTTGGCCTCGAATGATCCCTGACATTGTTGGAAGGTCAATATCAACCTCAATAATCTCTAGCACCATTAGAGTTCAGAGTCAACTACAAAAACTTTCTAGCTATGTCAGAATGTCCCAAGAATCCTTAAAAAATTTGTGAACAAGATATCAACCCTACTCAAAGCTTCGTATCAAGGACGTTCATTTAAGTTATGTGTGACATGACATCTGGCAGTGATCCTTTTCAAATTGCTTTTCAAAAACTCATCTTTCTTAAAGCTTTTGATACATCAAATATTTTGTATTAATATAGTTTAGTCTTATATCTACCGAGAAGTGGGGAATCTGAGCAAGCGATCGAAGATAGCAGGACAAGGAGAAAACAAATGAAGAATTCAACACAAATCAATTCATTAAAACTAACAATTTTTCTGTGGATGCAGATTTATAAAAGATAACCATATCCCTTCTTTCAGCAAGTACAAAGAAGTTAAAAGAACAAAGAGTTTTCAAAGTGATAATTTTGTCACCAGGATTTGTCAAACGAAAAGGAGATGTTCAAAAAAGGAACAACAATGCCTCGTTCAAATCTCCAGCAAGCCATGAGCCACAATGAATATAGAGTGTTCGAAAATGAGCATGATATTCACACACTAATGTCAAAGTGATCAGGCACTTTGTACATATTTTCAAGAATTTTCTCTAAAGATTTTTGCTCAGTCGTTAGTTAAAATGACAATGTGTCTATTTCTTAGTTTTGAATGCAGGAAAACGCAAAGGAGCTACTTTCAATGTAAGTGTCCATAATGATATCAAATTATGTTCTCCATCCTCAGGCCATTCATATTTTATTATTCGTATTATATTACCAGAGGTGATAATATCATTTGCCAAGAAGGCCATTCATATTTTATTATTCGTATTATATTACCAGAGGTGATAATATCATTTGCCAAGAAGGCCATTCATATTATTTTATTCATATTATTTTACCGGAGGTGGTAATATCATTGCCAAGAGGGCCATTCATATTTTATTATTCATATTATATTATCGAAGATGGTAATATCATTTTCCACGAGGGCCATTCGTATTATATTACTCATCTTATATTATCAGAGGTGGTAATATCATTCCCCAAGAGGGTCATTCGTATTATTTTATTCACATTATATGATACCATATACGATGATATAATACCATATACGATGATATAATGCCGTATATGATGATACAATGCCATATATAATGATATTATTTTATTCATATTATATTACCGGAGGTGGTAATATCATTGCCAAGAGGGTCATTCATATTATTTTATTCATATTATATTACCGAAGGTGGTAATATCATTTGCCAAGAGGGTCATTCATATTATTTTATTCATATTATATTACCAGAGGTGGTAATATCATTTACCAAAATGGTCATTCATATTTTATTATTTATATTATGTTACCGGAGGTGGTAATATCATTTGCCAAGAGGGTCATTCATATTTTATTATTTATATTATGTTATCGGAGGTGGTAATATCTTTGCCAAGAGGATCATTCATATTTTATTATTTATATTATATTATCGGAGGTGGTAATATCATTGCCAAGAGGGCCATTCATATTTTATTATTCGTATTATATTATCGAAGGTGGTAATATCATTTGCCAAAATGGTCATTCGTATTATATTACTCATATTATATTATCGGAGATGGTAATATCATTCGCCAAGAGGGCCATCATTCATTATTTATCATTGCCAAGAGGGTCATCATCTATCATGTCATTGCCAAGAGGTCCATCATTCATCATATTATTGCCGAAAGGGCCATCATCTATCATGTTATTGCCAAGAGGACCATCATTTATCATTGCTAAGAGGGTCATCATTCATCATTGCCAAAAGGTCCATCATTCATCATGTCATTGCCAAAAGGGACATCATTCATCATATCATTGCTGAGAGGGCCATCATCTATCATGTCATTACCAAGAGGGCCATCATTTATCATTGCCAAGAGTTTCATCATTCATCATTGCCAAGAGGGCCATCATTCATCATTTATCATTGCTAAGAGGTCTATCATTTATCATATCATTGCTGAGAGGGCCATCATTTACCATACCATTACCGAGAGGCCATCATCATATCACATCATGTCATCTTGTTGCATATTACATCAAAATTGAAACTATTTGCAGTCGAGGAATATATTACAAATCACATCAACTTAGGAAATACGTGTTGTTTGCTCTACGTCGAAATCAGAGGAGGTTGACATGCTGACACAGTAACGACGCTATCCTTTTCTTTGAGCTATATTTTTCTACTAATGAGTTTTATCTTAGTCTTTGTCGAGAGCATCCAAGAGGATGAATTCTCAATTAAACCACAGGTACTGACAACATCTAAAGGAATGTCGCACAACAAAGAACTTTTCTTAGTAACAATTTGGGATACGAGTTGAAGAATAACTCCCACCACAATCAAACCACAACCCTACCAGAAGGCAGGTAGTATCTCTTTGAGTTTGTTGGCTTCAATTTTGCTCCGAAAAGCTTCAACTAGTCACCAAAAGCAATTTCTCAATCTGAGTGACAATACATGAAGAGCTTTGGAAAGTCTGTCCGTGTAAGTTCTTAATTATGGGTGTGAAGCTAGCCACATTCATGGCTAAGAGTTTGCAAGCCTCTTTTTCATACTCGATTCATTTGTCATTCCTCCAAACTAAAGGTTATCTTAGCATAAGAGATTTCCTTTTCAACCGATTGAGTCAAACTACAAGCAGTCTGATTCCTAAGTTTAAGGATATGTAGGCAAGCTCGGTACTGAAAACTTGACTGTACTCGAACAAACTTCCTCATCTCATTCTCGAGCATTCTGGTTTCACAATTCGACACCAGGATAGCTTTTGTATTTTTTCAAAATTCGTGCGCCAAATCAAGTGTCTTGAACTACAAGTGGCCTAAATTCTCATGTAACCTGATATATGTAGGAAACTTGATACTGAAGTTCGGCTATGACTTTCTAAAAGTCTGTACCATACCTTCTTTCAAAAAGAGAAAGATATGATCGGTCAAAATTCGATTTCTCAATTTTCTTTGTTCAGGATCTCTTTCATCGATCCTACTCAAAGAAAGGGACAGTTGTTGACACCCAATTTTGACCAGCCCATAACTATTTTTTGGATTGTTATCTCAATAAATAGGCATTTTTCAAAATTATTTCTTTATTAAACAAATAAATTTATATTTAGTTTTAACCAATAAATCATATATTTTGACTTTATAATATTATTTCTATTTATTAATATTATTACTATTATCTTTATTATTTTTGTTTTTTTAATAATAAGCTTAGTACGTTCAAATATTCTTACGTATCTTTTAGTATATATTATGTAGGTGTGTGTATTTTCTTTATATAAAAAATATTACTTAATTAAGTTTATAATTTACTTATTCATATTAACATATACATATTACATATCTATTTTAATACGTCTTGTATACATATGCATATTAGTTATTACTTAATTAAGTTTATTATATACTTTAGTTAACTATATTAATTATGCATCTATTTAGTATATATTATATACATACGTATGTTATATATATACACAAATATTTACATAGTATATACATGAGTAGTTATTTTATGTACAAAAATACTACTACTTGATAAATTTTATGATTTTACTTATTCAATATATATATATATATATATATATATATATATATATATATATATATATATATATATATTGTGGTTATTAATTAAATAGCAATCTATTTAATTTTTTTCCATTTTATTTTAAGCATAGTCCTTTTATTTAATTCATTTTAATTTTTAGCCTAGATTAAATTCAATATATAACCCAAATTCAATTCTTAAATTCATCTTTTAATCATATCTATCCATCTCTGTCACGACCCAAGCCTAGGGCCTAGACGTGACATGGCGAATGAGGAACCCGAAAGTACCTCAATCAAGCCTCTTAGCATTCTTTTAGCCTTTCATAGGTAATGATGATAAATAAACAAGCGGAAATCATAATAGTAAATCTTCAACTTACATATATCCAACAATACCTCTAACTATTAGATTTAACGGGGCTAAGACAAGTACCTAACTCACCCTCAATCATAATAGAAGAAATGTCATAGTAAAATATCTTAACATATCATAAACTAGAAAGATAAAGGAGTATTGTTCCCGGAACATGGGAACTCACCAAAAGTAGTCTCCAATGGAATATCAACTAGCCACGTGGAGGAGAACGAGGAGGAGCACCGATCCCTACATGGTGATATCATGTAGGCAAAAGAGTATGCGTTAGTACTTTGAATGTACTAAGTATGTAAGGATGCATGAACATTGAAGAAACATTAAAACATTTATGTAATATGGAACATAATTTAATGTATGCATAATAAATCATATAGATATCCTTTAAAACATTCATTTTGTGGAAAATTAACCATAACCGACATTTAAGACCATGCGAGCTATTACATGGAATCCAACATAACCCCCTACGTTGGCCGGGGAGACTACTTGCCAGGTAGAACTCCGTCAACTTCATTCATTTCTTTAACTTTAACTTTAAGGGCTTTCATGGATCCATTAGCCTAAGCCTACAAGGGCTCCTATGTTGGCACATAGTTAATGAGACAAGGGATTGCTACTAGGATTCCCTTACCGAATCCCACCTCAATGCCTCATTCGGTGCTAAGTCAATCCCACGGAATAGTTTAATACTTCAAAATATTCATAGCATATAACTTGAGAATTCAAACATCATATTCGGTAGAATAGCTCATTAAAACATTTGATAATTCAAATATGCAAGAATTGTCCTTATTGCATAAAGAATCCATCATTCATATCATTTCATCATTCTTTCATTTCATAAGACTCCCTTTTTTATCATAGATATTGCTTTCATAAACATTTATTTGGAGTCAAAACTTTCAAGTCAAACTTTATTAAAAACACAGTAAAACTAGGTGGGTTTAAATCACTTCAACTTGCAAATATGTATGTAAATAAATATACATAAATAATTTGAAATCCATTAATTAAAAATCATGTTTTAAACAACCCACCATGAATTTCAAGAACCTTTAAATAGATAAATAGAGGAATTACTTGCAAACCATCAATTCATACATATGAAATTATGTTGCATCAAAATAGACCAATAATCATTAGTTTAACCATTATTCATACTATTAAGTAAAAATAAGAATTAACATAACAAAAATATTACTTGAAATCAAGATATTTAATTGAAAGAGTTTTTTTTGGACTACATGGGTGGAAGAACCCATGGATAAACACCCACATAACTTAGAGTAAAGCTTAAAGAAAATAAACATAATTTATCATATAATCAAAATAATTTAGACATGAGAGTGGAAGGAATACTCTCATTGAAACCTTACATACCTGGAGACCGAGGCTTTAGTTGGTACCGAAAGACTTAATGAACACTCTTGAGTTCTAGCTTCTCTCATCGCCGGAACGTTTTGTGTACTACCCGGAATATATGAATCACCGGAATAGTATTTCTTCACTACTAAGAACTAAAATTATATTTGAGAATGTGTAAAGAAGTGTATAGAGAGAAGATTTGCTTGAGAAAGCTTGATGAATAAAATGAGGAAATAAGGTGGGTACTTATAGGTGGGAAAGAGGGACCTAACAATAAATAAAATAATTATATAAAAAAATCTGAACATTTAGTGGAATATATTGATGTCATGGATGATGTTAAATGGAGGACAATTTATGTCATGAGTAATGTCAAATGTATCTAGATCTTTCTATGGTAGGTGAAATGAGTTATTTTTGACAGAATACTCTTTTTGGGAGCTGCGTTTGAATAAGATAAATTCCTTATTAGGATTTGGTGTCTTCATAATAATTGTAGATATGGAAGTCTAGTTTCATATCGTTCAAGAATCAACCAATTTGGATAAACCTACAGTGAGATATGATTTTTCTTCTATAAACACTCATTTCCGTCACAGCATCCTACCTTACAAATATTAATTTATTTGACCTACTTAACCTCCGAATATTAAAATATGGTCTTCATAAAAGTTGTAGGTAATGATCTTATAGTTACTCAGAAATTTGAATCACTCAATTTGGATATTCCTATAAAAAGTTATGCCCAAAATACAGAGGTTGTATCATGTTTAGGCGAAAATTGAAACATCATATACAACGTTTTTAGGGGATGTTACATTATCTCCCCCTTGGGAACATTCGTCCTCGAATGAGAAAAGACTTAGCTTGAGTAGAGTAGAGTGTTAACAAACAACCTATCATTAATGCAATAGTGTAATTTAAAATATCGTTTAAAACATATTTCATAATTTTGCAAGCATATGACAAGAAAAGTTGAGATGTAAAGATTTCAAGTAATTGAGCAAGGACAACTTAATACCTTAGGTTTGGGTAGAGGGGAAAAGATGAGGGTATCTCTTAATCATATCCGCTTCCACTTCCCATGTTGCACTTTCTATTTGTTGATTCCTCCAAAGGACTTTAACAGATGCAACTTCTTTGTTCCTCAATCTCTTAACTTGCCGATCTAAAATTTCCACAGGAACTTCTTCATAGGTCAAGTTTTCTTCAATATTCACTACTCCCATAGGTACAATGGAACTAGGATCACCCACACTTTTTTTCAACATAGACATGTGAAACACCGGATGAACCATGGCCATTTCCAATGGTATTTCCAACTCATATGCAACCTTACCAACACGTCTCACGATTCTATAAGGCCCTACATACCTAGGGTTAAATTTCCCTTTCTTACCAAATCGAACCACACCTTTCATGGGTGAAACCTTCAGATACACCCAATCATCCACATTAAACTCAAGATCCCTTCTTCTAGTGTCAGAATAGGACTTTTGACGACTTTGAGCCGTCTTCAACCTTTCTCTAATGATCTTAACCTTCTCTAAAGCATCAAGTACCAAATTGGGGCCCAACAAGGTCATCTCACCTACTTCGAACCAACCAACCGGTGATCTACATCGTCTCCCATACAAAGCCTCAAATGGCGCCATCTCAATACTTGAGTGGTAACTATTATAATAGGCAAACTCGATGAGAGGTAGATGATCATCCCAATTCCCTTTAAACTCCAACACACAAGCCCTTAACATATCCTCTAGTGTTTGAATCATCATTTCGGCTTGCCCATCCGTTTGAGGATGGAATGCTGTGCTCAACTTTACCTTAGTACCGAGGCCTTTTTGAAATGATCTCCAGAAGTGAGAAGTGAATTGGGTACAATGATCCGAAATAATAGATAATGGCACACCATGCAACCTCACCAACTCCCGAATATACAACTTGGCATAGTCTTCGACACTATAGGAAGTTTTAACCGGTAGGAAGTGAGTTGATTTAGTCATTCTATCAACAATTACCCAAATCGAGTCATGACGTTTCCGGGTATGAGGCAAACCCACTACAAAATCCATATTCACATCTTCCCACTTCCAAGTTGGGATTTTAATGTCTTGGGCTAGGCCACCCAGTCTTTGATGTTCGGCCTTCACTTGTTGGCAATTTGTACATTCGGACATAAACCTTGCTATGTCCTTCTTCATGCCACCCCACCAATACAACTCCTTTAAGTCTCGGTACATTTTTGTTGAACCGGGATGAATGGAGTATCTAGAATTATGAGCCTCCATCAAGATCAAACTCCTTAGGCCATCAACATCTGGAACACATATCCGACCTTGGTAGTATAGAACCCCATCTCCCCCGTGGGAAAAGACTTCTATCTTCTTTTCCTTTACCAACTTCTTTAATTCGATAAACTTTGGGTAAAGATCTTGCTTTGATTTAACATCCACCACCAAAGAGGATTCAGACCTATTTTGAACAACCATACCCCCATCATTAGTACTACCCAACTTCACCCCTAATCTAGCCAATCGGTGAACATCTTTCACCAACTCCCTCTTCCTTTCATCTACATGGGCCACACTCCCCATAGACATTCTACTAAGTGCATCAGCAATCACATTGGCTTTACCCGGATGATAGTGCACACTCATGTCATAGTCCTTAAGGAGTTCGAGCCACCTCCTTTGCCTTAGATTAAGGTCTTTTTGGGTGAACACATATTGAAGACTCTTATGATCAGTATACACATCCACATGCACCCCATAGAGGTAATGCCTCCAAATCTTCAGAGCAAAAACAACGACCGCCAATTCAAGGTCATGGGTAGGGTAGTTGCGCTCATGCACCTTTAATTGCCTAGAAGCATATGCTATTACCTTGCCTTTTTGCATTAAGACATAACCTAAACCAATCTTTGAAGCATCACAATAAACTACAAACCCTTCTAATCTTTCTGGGAGAGTCAAAATAGGAGCAGAGGTAAGTCGATCTTTTAAGGTCTGGAAACTCTTCTCACACTTATCTATCCATATGAATTTGGATTTCTTTTGGGTCAATTTTGTCATAGGAGATAAGATGGAAGAAAAGCCTTTGACGAACCGTCTATAGTACCCGGCTAGACCTAAGAAGCTCCTAATGTCTGAAGGAGATAATGGTCTAGGCCAATTTTTGACTGCCTCTATTTTCTTAGGATCAACCTTGATTCCATCACCGGACACTACGTGACCAAAAAATGCTACTTCCTTTAACCAAAATTCACACTTACTAAATTTTGCAAATAATTGTTTATCCCTCAATGTTTGAAGCACAACTCTCAAGTGATTTTTATGTTCTTCCTCACCCCGAGAGTAAATTAAAATATCATCAATGAAGACTACTACAAATGTATCAAGGTAAGGTTTGAACACCCTATTCATCAAGTCCATAAACACCGCCGGTGCATTCGTCAACCCAAAACTCATCACCACAAACTCATAGTGACCATACCTTGTTCGGAAGGTTGTTTTGGGAATGTCACACTCCCTTACCCGTAGTTGGTGGTAGCCGGACCGAAGGTCGATCTTGGAGAAGTGACTTACCCCTTGTAATTGATCAAACAAGTCATCTATTCTAGGGAGTGGGTACTTATTCTTAATGGTCATCTTATTTAATTGCCGGTAGTCTATGCATATTCGAAGTGACCCATCCTTCTTTTTTACAAATAGAACGGGAGCACCCCATGGCGAAATACTTGGTCTTATGAACCCCTTCTCTAACAAGTCCTTTAATTGTTCCTTCAGCTCTTTCAATTCTGCTGGGGCCATGCGGTAAGGAGGAATAGAGATAGGTTGGGTATCGGGGAGGAGATCAATACCAAAATCATCTTCCCTTTCGGGAGGGACACCAGGAAGGTCATCAGGAAAGACATCGGGAAATTCATTGACTATAGGAACTGACTCAAGAGAAGGACTTTTGGAGTTGACATCCCTAACCCTCACAATATGGTAAATACATCCCGTAGAAATCATTTTGCGAGCCTTAAGATAAGAAATAAACTGACCCTTAACCACCGAATCACGACCCTGCCATTCAATAACAGGCTCATTTGGAAATTGGAACTTGACTTGACGATTCCTACAATCTATGGAAGCATAAGATGCATGTAACCAATCCATCCCAAGAATGACATCAAAATCTATCATATCAAGCTCAATAAGATCACAAGGAATAACTTTATGCAAGATAGACACAAGGCAACCCCTATAGACCTTTCTAGCAATAACTGACTCACCAACAGGGGTAGACACCAAATAAGGCTCTAATAACATTTCAGGTAAAACATCAAATCTATTAGCAAGGAATGGAGTAACAAAAGATAAATTTGCACCCGGATCTAATAGTGCATACACATCAAAAGAAAAGACCTTTAACATACCGGTAATGACATTGGGTGCATACTCAACCTCTTGTCTCCTATGCAAGGCGTAAAAGCGGTTGGTGCGTTGGACACCTCCTTGGACTTGTTGACCATGAGCAATTTGTCCTTGAGTCCTACCACCACCATCTCTACAATCCTTAGCATGGTGGCCCAGCTTGCCGCACTTAAAGCATGCATTAGAGCCGGCTAAGCATTCCCCTTTGTGAGTCCTTCCACACTTCTTGCAAGTGGGGAAAGTTTGAGTAGCAACATTCTCTCTTGGAATCATTGGTTTACCACTCTTGTCCTTGTTGAACTTTGGAGGAGGAGTATTGGTGGAACCTTGTCCCACAAATCGTTGCCCACCTTGGCCTTTGCCATTGTTACCATGATCGGACCTTTGAGGGTTAAACCCTCCACCATCCATTCTAGCCTTTTTGAACCCCCTTGATCTCTCTCTAAGCTTCTCTTCTTCGATTTGTTCTGCGTAAGTCATTAACCGAGAGATGTCCATCTCCTTGACCAACATGGCCGTTTTGCACTCCTTGGACACCAAGCTTGAGACACCGGAAATAAACTTGCTCATCCTAGCTCTTGGGTCGGAGACCATAAAAGGAGCATACTTTGACAACTTAGTGAATTTGAGAGCATACTCCCTCACACTCATACTCCCTTGGCGGAGGTTGATGAACTCTTGGATTTTGGCCTCCCTTAGCTCTAATGGGAAGAAGCGGTCTAGGAAGGCACCTTTGAACTCTTCCCATCCTATCGATCCTATTTCTTCATCCCTCTCAACAACCCATTGTTCGTATCACACTCGAGTTACACCTTTGAGTTGATAGGCCACTAGCTCGGCCTTCTCATTTGGTGGCACACCCATGATAGCGACAATCCGGTACACCTCATTAATGAACTCCATAGGGTCCTCATCTAGTTTAGAACCATCGCACTCGGGTGGATTCATCCTTTGGAAATCCCGAATTCTAGAGGCTGGATTTTGCATTTGGAGAGGAGGAACACCTAGATTCCCTTGGTTAGCTACGACTTGAGCTAACAAAGTAATAACACTGCGAAACTCGGCATGGGTTACCCCGTCCTCATGATGTTGGGCATTAGGAATCGGAGGAGTTTGGTCCTCATCGTCAACCCTTGCTCTTCGAGGTGGTCTTCCACGAGTCATTATCTAGAGAACACAAAATGGGTCGTTAGTTAAAGGAAAGCTTAGGACACTCTAAGGCACGACATGAATTTGAAAGAAGTAAAAATTTTCCTAAACGCCTCATAGTCTCTTATTCATAATTGTGGCGCGCTTCACAACCATGAACAAGAACCTATTCAACGCGGCATGTTGGACTTCCAAGGATCATTCAAAACCTCGGGCTCTGATACCAAGTTTGTCACGACCCAAGCCTAGGGCCTAGACGTGACATGGCGAATGAGGAACCCGAAAGTACCTCAATCAAGCCTCTTAGCATTCTTTTAGCCTTTCATAGGTAATGATGATAAATAAACAAGCAGAAATCATAATAGTAAATCTTCAACTTATATATGTCCAACAATACCTCTAACTATTAGATTTAACGGGGCTAAGACAAGTCCCTAGCTCACCCTCAATCATAATAGAAGAAATGTCATAGTAAAATATCTTAACATATCATAAACTAGAAAGATAAAGGAGTATTGTTCCCGGAACATGGGAACTCACCAAAAGTAGTCTCTAATGGAATATCAACTAGCCACGTGGAGGAGAACGAGGAGGAGCACCGATCCCTACATGGTGATATCATGTAGGCAAAAGAGTATGCGTTAGTACTTTGAATGTACTAAGTATGTAAGGATGCATGAACATTGAAGAAACATTAAAACATTTATGTAATATGGAACATAATTTAATGTATGCATAATAAATCATATAGATATCCTTTAAAACATTCATTTTGTGGAAAATTAACCATAACCGACATTTAAGACCATGCGAGCTATTACATGGAATCCAACATAACCCCCTACGTTGGCCGGGGAGACTACTTGCCAGGTAGAACTCCGTCAACTTCATTCATTTCTTTAACTTTAACTTTAAGGGCTTTCATGGATCCATTAGCCTAAGCCTACAAGGGCTCCTATGTTGGCACATAGTTAATGAGACAAGGGATTGCTACTAGGATTCCCTTACCGAATCCCACCTCAATGCCTCATTCGGTGCTAAGTCAATCCCACGGAATAGTTTAATACTTCAAAATATTCATAGCATATAACTTGAGAATTCAAACATCATATTCGGTAGAATAGCTCATTAAAACATTTGATAATTCAAATATGCAAGAATTGTCCTTATTGCATAAAGAATCCATCATTCATATCATTTCATCATTCTTTCATTTCATAAGACTCCCTTTTTTATCATAGATATTGCTTTCATAAACATTTATTTGGAGTCAAAACTTTCAAGTCAAACTTTATTAAAAACACAGTAAAACTAGGTGGGTTTAAATCACTTCAACTTGCAAATATGTATGTAAATAAATATACATAAATAATTTGAAATCCATTAATTAAAAATCATGTTTTAAACAACCCACCATGAATTTCAAGAACCTTTAAATAGATAAATAGAGGAATTACTTGCAAACCATCAATTCATACATATGAAATTATGTTGCATCAAAATAGACCAATAATCATTAGTTTAACCATTATTCATACTATTAAGTAAAAATAAGAATTAACATAACAAAAATATTACTTGAAATCAAGATATTTAATTGAAAGAGTTTTTTTTGGACTACATGGGTGGAAGAACCCATGGATAAACACCCACATAACTTAGAGTAAAGCTTAAAGAAAATAAACATAATTTATCATATAATCAAAATAATTTAGACATGAGAGTGGAAGGAATACTCTCATTGAAACCTTACATACCTGGAGACCGAGGCTTTAGTTGGTACCGAAAGACTTAATGAACACTCTTGAGTTCTAGCTTCTCTCATCGCCGGAACGTTTTGTGTACTACCCGGAATATATGAATCACCGGAATAGTATTTCTTCACTACTAAGAACTAAAATTATATTTGAGAATGTGTAAAGAAGTGTATAGAGAGAAGATTTGCTTGAGAAAGCTTGATGAATAAAATGAGGAAATAAGGTGGGTACTTATAGGTGGGAAAGAGGGACCTAACAATAAATAAAATAATTATATAAAAAAAATCTGAAAATTTAGTGGAATATATTGATGTCATGGATGATGTTAAATGGAGGACAATTTATGTCATGAGTAATGTCAAATGTATCTAGATCTTTCTATGGTAGGTGAAATGAGTTATTTTTGACAGAATACTCTTTTTGGGAGCTGCGTTTGAATAAGATAAATTCCTTATTAGGATTTGGTGTCTTCATAAGAATTGTAGATATGGAAGTCTAGTTTCATATCGTTCAAGAATCAACCAATTTGGATAAACCTACAGTGAGATATGATTTTTCTTCTATAAACACTCATTTCCGTCACAGCATCCTACCTTACAAATATTAATTTATTTGACCTACTTAACCTCCGAATATTAAAATATGGTCTTCATAAAAGTTGTAGGTAATGATCTTATAGTTACTCAGAAATTTGAATCACTCAATTTGGATATTCCTATAAAAAGTTATGCCCAAAATACAGAGGTTGTATCATGTTTAGGCGAAAATTGAAACATCATATACAACGTTTTTAGGGGATGTTACAATCTCATCTTTATCAAATATCAAGATTCAATCCCAACCGCTCATCACAATTAATGAACGGCTAGGATTACAACTACAGCTTCTAACTATCAAACACACAAAAACCCTAAAGGTTTTTTCTTTTGTCATTTCTTTTTGGGGTCATCTTCTCCAAAGAAGAGAAGACCACCGCCGCCTCCTCCATTTTCACTCTTCCATCATCACCTCCTCCTTCGCCGGAGAAACCAACACACTCTCGCGCTCCCTCATCTCTATCTCATGCTGTCTCCCTTCACTCCGTCTCCCTCTCTCCGATGAAGACCGCCAAACGACCCCAGCAGTGTTACCACGCAGCAGCCACTGCTTCTGCTGCTTCTCCTCTTCGTCTCCTTCAGCTGCAGCAACACCGGCGCCGACGGCAATAACAACGAGCAGCTCCTTCTTCAACAGCAGCTCCAACGGCAAGCAGCAGCAGTGGCGGCAAGCTGCAGCGATGGCAGCCACCAGCAACACGCACAACAGCAACAAATACAACATCAACAACGGCATCAACATCAAACAACGACAGCAACATCTCCAACGTCCGACCAAAAAAAACTAATCACCTTGGACACGCTTATGGTCAAACAAAGACTTGAGGTTTGGGGTTTTAAAAAACGGATCTTGACAGATCTGTCCCGGTTCGTTAACTTAGTTTTCCAAATTATTTCATGTTTAAGAATCTACTTCCTTTGAAATCATCTCTTGCTTGGTGTTAAATTTTGATAATTGTTAATATTTTAACGGTCTATGCGCTAAGTGGAAATTCCATCTTTGTTATCGAAATTATGTTTTAGCTTGAATCTCTTAGCTCAACCTTTGGCATGCTAATTGTGTTTATTAAAACCCCTTTTCTTAGAATTTCTTTTTTAAAAATAAATAAATTAATTAAGAGCTGTTATTACTTTGGTTATTTGGCTTAATTGGTACAACTTGATTGATTAATGAATCAGTATATTCCAAAATTAAATTTATTAGAGAATAATATTTTATGATTGATTTTGCTGACAGATCCTTACTTGTTTTATTATAGTAAATCTCAGTACAGGTTATTTCTGCTTATAATTTGATTATTTCTCCAATTAAGTTTGAATATTTATTTTTTACAATTATTGACAATGGGTCCCTCTTGGCATGACATTTGAGACTTTTCTGACAAATATTAGTTGTTCTTAAGGCTTTTTTCACCAATTGTTGAAATGATTCTTGATTTAATTTGACCAAATCGCATGATAATTGATTTGTTCATTGAAAAACTTGATTGGGTTGTTGAAATTCTGGAAAAAATTTTTTTGGTTGAAATATTACTTGATTTTATTGTTGAAATTTGAGGATCCCTTGGTGAATTTTGGCTCCTCTTGTTGACTATTTTGGGGAAAATTCTGACTAAAAATAGTGAATTTGTTGTGTCATGATTGTTTTGATTATTATACATGATACTGCATCTTCATTTTAAGAAAGGGAGACACACAAATAGAGAAGAGCAGAGAGAATTAAGAAAGAAGAAAGAAGAAAACATTTTTACTTTACAGTTTAAAATCTCAAACGAAAACAAAAACAAAGAGAGTTTCTTGCACACTTTAATATTCTATTTTTAGTGTTTAGCACTGGGTTTCAGATTTCTATTTACTTATTTCTCCTAACTAAAGTATCCAGGTTAGTTTCAACTTTTCTTTATATGTTGGTTTATTATTTTGCCTTGTTTGTGTGTTCCGTTGAAATATAATTATAATCATGATGTATCCCTATATTACTCGTATATTGCCTTGTATCTTCTTCATAGTTTAGCAGGATTTGAACTTCAAAGTTCGAGACGGGAAGAGTTCGTTTGGGTCGGAGAAGCAACTACTTCTTTTATGTCTTTGTTTATTTTTTTAATTTACTATTTTACTTTAAGTTGTAATAAATTTATAAATACTATATAATGAAATTACTTGGGGATTGCTAAAGGGGGAGGAAAATCTATGTGCTACTTGCTTCATTATTATCATGTGTATATTTGTGCACATTAGAAAATTAGGTATACTTGAATAATTACATGTCCTTGTTCGTTGAA
Source organism: Solanum dulcamara (assembly GCF_947179165.1). Taxonomy (NCBI): domain Eukaryota; kingdom Viridiplantae; phylum Streptophyta; class Magnoliopsida; order Solanales; family Solanaceae; genus Solanum; species Solanum dulcamara. The sequence goes on from NC_077242.1 coordinate 26,642,925, forward strand.
TATGATAACTAATTAGCCATAATGTTTTATCATTTGTTTTAAAGTAGTTAACTACCTACTTATTTAAAATGAATTAATAATGTATTCTTATTGCATCAACAGATTTAAAAATTAATATGCTGAACATGTTTATTTTCCTCGAACTTTGAGTATAATATTTCGTCTATCTAAAAAATAATGCTAGAATAACATGACTCTAAGGTCTATTGACTTCATATATATTCAACATATGTGCTTACACTGGAAATGAGTTTGTATGAATTATTTAATATTTTAGAATGTTATTTAGTCAGAAATCATGTCATTATAATTCAATTATATTTTGAGCATATAATGTTATAAAAAATCTTGCCTGATGGGTTTAGTGATATTTTGGGTATTATATCAAATAAAAATCATGTATGTAAGTATCACATGATGTGTCTGGTAGGTTTAAAAATATTTAATAAATTTCACAACGTCCTTCATCCTTAAAAAGTGTAAATTCGGGGTATAGAAATCATTTATGTAGGTTTTATATGATAATTTCCACATATTAAATCATTTAGATATCATGATCATAAGATTTATTTAATATTTTGTTGGCATGCTAAAATTGTTATGGCTATAGGATTTAACGAATATTGTGATATTTATATAGAAATTATGCCTATAGGATCCTAATAAATATTTATCCTGATATTTTATTTTTAAAATCATGCCCACAACTTTAATTAATTTTTTTTTGCATATTATGTTACATAGAAATCATGTATATAGTATTTATTTAATAATTTTCAGCATATTGCTTATGAGTAAAAATCATATCTATAAGTCTTTAATAATTATTTATCATATTATTTTATATTGAATCATGCTTATAATATTTTAATAAATTTTTAGCATATCATTTCATTTATGAACCATGCTTACAGTATTTTATAAATATCCTGCATGTCATTAAATATAAATCTTGTTCCTATAATTTCATTAAGGTCTTTAGTTAATAATTAATGTTATCAATAATGTTTTTTTTCTTTTAGCACAAGTAGTCTAACAATTAAGATTACTCTTATATGTTTAATTAATTAAACACAGCCTCTATATTATCTTGGCTTTGTATTTGCACACATATAATTATTGTGGCCTTCACAACTTATCCGTGTTTTCAAGCATGTTAATTTACTAATGTAGAGGCTTATTTGAGATTTTACGTGCTAAATATCATTTTATTTATTTTCCTTGACGATGTGTCTAATTAAGAAAACTATATTTTTCTTTAGTCTAACACCTACCCTAATAGTACGTCCAATGTCTCTTGGATATTAAGTTGGGACGTTAGACACCTTTTAAGATGTTAGTTTTTATTATTTCTTTTAGATCGATTTAGGATTATAATAATAAATAAACCTAGGAGGGGTAGGGGTAGATAGGCCCTTGAAAATGATGAAAGTCGACCCGAGCAGAAAACAACAAAATACTATATTTTGTCTTCCGATTAATAAGCCGGCGCTGATCCGAAGTATATGAATATATAAATATTTTTATCCCGTCTATTCTAAAATATTTTCATTGATATATATTTGGGATAGTTTAAATGTTAAAAACTAAATTGTTCTCTTCTAGGTATCACTAATTTCTATTGTCTTTTATCTTTTTTTTAATTAGTTAATAATATTATTTATCCTGTATTAATTCTAACATTAATTGTTTAGTTTAACCTAATTAAATCACTTAAAGAGAAACCATTTTTATGATTGTTTGTTTAATTTAAATAATTCATTTAATTATCCCTCTTTTATTTAATTATTTTTATAGCAAGTCTATTACTCTTATAAATTATCTAAAAATATTTCAAAATTTATATTTCTTTCAAATTGTTTAATGTTTCGATTATTGTTTAAAACACATTTTTCCAAAGTTAGTCAATTAATTTTTAAATCATTGGACAACTGCATGTTAGCGGCTATTTTAAGTGCTAAAACCTTCTTAAAATAGTAATATGAACCTTGCACCTTTTTCTCTGAATTTTTAAGACTTAAATCTGTTAGGATCTTTTAAATTAAGTTTTCTTAATTTCTTTAAAAAATTAAGTCGCGACTCTTCTTTTACTAAAATTGATTTTTTCTCTAGAAAAGTTGAAATTGATTTTAAACCGTCCTTTTCCGACATAACAGATATCATTCATCTTGTGTTCCATATCTCCATGCTTTAAGAAATTCTTGGGAAGTCTTTTACTCATTTTTCGTACAAAAACATTGGTGAAAGATAACTTGTCTTATTAGGAGATTAATATCCAATTCCTTTATCATGAGGTTCCTAAATTGAGGACCAAAAAGGTCGCTTCAGTCAAAGTTTTATGGAGAAATTAATTTAATAAGGAATATACATGGGATGATGAGGAGGGTATGAAATCCAAGTACCTGCATCTATTCATTCCTCCCAACGTCAATGGTGAAGGTAATCCTCCGATTCAAATCTTTGAATTAGTGTCGTTTTGAGTGAGTAATTGAGTGAGCTATTCTTCAGTTTGATGTTTTAAAGTTCTTGCATTGTATTCATGCTTCAACTAAATTCCTAGATTGGTCATCATTTGAGCACGAATGATCTTAAGGGGGATATATTGTAACACCACGTACTATCCTAGCCTAGATTTAATTAAAAAAATCAATTTTATAAGAAAAAATATTAAAAGTGAGTTGAGGGTCACCGAGTCACTCAAGGAGTCACCTAGGTCCATTTCATGGATCACCAAAATAGACGACAACTCACCTAAACAACCTTGAAAAGTTGTCTAAGGGAAGGAAATATTTGGTGAGACGGTGGACAACTTGGCAACTCATCAAGTTGGTTGTACGAGTTGATGGATCACACCAAATTATTTAGATACTTGCTCAGAAAAAAATGTGGCCAATTAGAGAGAAGGGGGAGGGAATGACGACCTGCTAAATTGGTTCAATGATCTAAGTAGAGCTTGACAAACCTCCCAAGAAATTTTCCTTCACAGCTCAAAGCTAGGTTGGCTAGACAGAGGTTCAAAATGGCGATACGCCGAATGGTTTGGGAGAGCTAAGTCAAGCTTGCCAAAATTTCAGAGGAACTCTCCTCAAAATTCGAGGTGGTTTTGCAAGGAGGGACAAGAGATTGGCGACTTATCGATCAAGATGGCGAGCTCGATCGACCTAGCCCATTGGTCCCCATCTGTTAAATGTTAGGATTATTTTAGTCTTTTCTCATACTTCCCAAACTAAAACCTTGATATCTTGGATCTAGAATTAAACCCTTATCAGTGACCTATGTCATTTTTCTCTCATTAACACTTAGAACTTTTAGAGCAAAGAATTAAACAAAAGAGGAAAATCTATTCAAGAATTTCAAGCCTAGGTCTTCAATTTTTAGTGAGATTATTTATCTTCAACGTATGTAAGGCTATATGAATGTTGAACTAAGTTCTTCCTCGTGCACTACATGTTCGTAAGTCAATTGAGTCATGATGCTCGTATTTCTAATCCTATTAAGTGGTTTCTTGATGTATCTAGGTACTCCTTTATTGAGGTTTAGTATGTACATTATTATACTTTATGAGTCAATGTTGGAGATTACTAATTCCTGTCTGTATCCACATGAATCATCATTGCGGTTTGCGTTACATATTTCAGGCATTATTGATGTTGAAAGAATGAATATTAATCCACATTAAATGAATATTAAGTTGAGTACCAGGTTGAGTTGATAGAGTCTTTTGATGTCTATTTTCAAGCAAGAGTTATATTAGATTTTTAAATGTCAATTTTTGAGAAGTCGATGTATAGTTTGAATGCACTTGATGTGATAGATGTTAGTTATATGTAAAACAAGAGATAATAATCTAGGAATCCTTACTTCTTTCATGATCTATGTTGTGAGATAGAATGTTCTCTAAGATTTCCTTTCCCTAACATTTATTGTTTGCGATTTTCAGAACAATGCCTTCAAGAAAACCACCTTTGCCAAAGGGGAACAATGCTACCAAAGTCCAAGATCCTCCGCCTCCTCAAGGAAATGGTCCTCTACCTGACCAAGTTACTAATGCAGAGTTCTAAACTATTATTATGATGCTAACCCAAGTGGTGGGTAAATAAGGGGTTGCGTCTCCTCCTAATGTTCCTAGTCTGGCTTCTAGAGTGAGGGACTTTGCACGAATAGACCCTCATAAGTTCCATGGTTCAAAAGTGGATGAGGACCCCAAAGAGTTCATTGATGAGGTCTACAAAATAGTGAGTATCATGGGGTTGTTGTCGGAAGAGAAAGTGGAGTTGGTGGCTTACCAACTCAAGGATGTTGCTCAAATTTTGTACGTACAATGGAAGATATAGAGGGTGGATGAAGGTCCTATTAAATGGGAAGCCTTCAAACACGCTTTCCTTGATCATTTTTTTCCTCTTAAGCTAAGGAAAGCTAAAGTGTTGGAGTTCAGTAACCTTACACAAGGGAATATAGGGATGAGTGACTATACCTTCAAGTTTACTAAGATATCCATGTATGCTCCTTCATTGGTTGCTGATCCATGTGCCTGAATGAGTCAATTCATATTGGGGGTGTTTGACTTGGTTCCTAAGGAATGTCGTATCACTATGCTTGTTGAGGATATGGGCATATCTTAGCTCATGAATTTACCGAACTAATTGAAGGAGAAAATCTCAAGTATATGAGAATGAGGGATCGTAAGAGGGCCAGTATGAAGGTGGTTCTCCAATGTTAGGACCAGTGGTAGTAGTAGTGGACATTTTCAACAAGGCCAAGGTTCGGGGAAGAAATTTACTAAAGATAGGGTTCCATACCCAAATGTTCAAGGAGTATTAGGTGTGAATGCTAGTAGCCCTTCTTTTCCCAAATGTGTAAAGTTTTGAAAGAATCATGGAGGGTAATGTTTGATAGTAATGGGTGCTTGTTATGGATGTGGCATGATGAGCCATAAGAAATCCAAGTGTCCTCATGTTGCCAACAAAGGTGGAGAAGGTCATCCTTAAGGAGGCCAAGTTCAACACGGCGCCCAAGCTCAACCTAATAATGGCCAATGCAACAACTGATTATATGCTCTTTATGCTAGGCAAGATGTGGATGAGACACCCGATGTGGTCATGGGTATGTTACGGGTCTTTAACTTTGATGTTTATGCATTGCTTAATCCGAGAGCCAACTTTTCTTTTGTTACTCCTTACCTTGCTATGAGATTTGATGTGTGTCCCAAAGATTTTTTAGAACTTTTTTTCATTTATACTCCTGTGGGTGATTCAATATTAACCAAGAAAATTTATAGGAATTATCGCATGTTGGTCTTACATAGGGTTATTCCATGTGATCTTATTGAACTTGACGATACCACTTCTGTCATGACCCAACTCCCTGGGCCACGACTGGGGTCCAACCTGGACCCCCGTATATGTATCTATCAGATATAAGAACCAAACACATGAACCCAGTGGGTGATAAAATATTCATACACATGCAGCTTCTTTCATTTGCATCATGTCATGAAAGGGTAATCCAGCCGACAAGATTGCCATAGCATAGTAACATTTACAACATATCGTACAACTATAATTGCATAAAACCTATACATTACCCACATACACATGTCTACAAACCTCTAAAAATAGTAACAGTAACATATGGCGAGACAGGGCCCCTGCCGTACACTTGAATAAACAAACATATGTATATCAAATGACCAGTATCAAAGGTTAGGCTCCGGAACAGTGGAGCACTTCCAACATCGCTGAGTGGAAACCCTAAGCTGGCGGATCTCCAAAATGAACATCTGTACTTACGGGCATGAAACGTAGCCCTCCAAGGAAAGGGGGGTCAGTACGATATATGTATTGAGTATATAAAGCATAAAACACCATAACTGAGACAACAGCTGAAATAAAGGTGCAGGGGGCAAGTATAACATTTAGCCATCTACCGTACATGCATTTTATAAAATAAAGGCATATATGCAATCATCGCGTACTGTATTCGGCCCGTTCGGGGACTTGTGTAATTACTACATCATTTTTTCATCATAAGAACATATATACCCTTAGCGTTGTGTAACGTATAGCCCAATCCATGTATATAGAAAGTACACACCGAGGAACGATGACCCGATCCACATATATTATAATAATGCCGAGAAATAATGGCCTGATCTGGGTATCACATAATAATGCTGAGGAATGATGGCCCAATCTGTATATCGTGTAACAATGCCAAGGTACGATGGCCTGATCCATATATCGTATAACATGCCATGGAACGTACGACCCGATCCTTACATAGCAAGATATGCCGAGGTATATTCGGCCCGATCCATATATATAATAATGCATATACGTACATGTAAAACTCTATAACGTATCAAACATCCCTTAGATATCACCATAAAGCATGTTGAAGAGCCCCTAGGTATAGGAGCTTACACATCCCAATACTATTCAACTTGTAGGAGGCTCAAGGGTCGTAGTTCAACTACTTCAAGTTCCTTATCATTCCAAAGTGAGTACAAGTCCTAATTTATACCAAAACCTATAATGGAGTTACCTCTAGCTCATATCATATCTCGCTTCACTTACCTTAACTATTTCAAGAGAAGGAAGGAATAGGCTTCACGTGTACTACTGTTAGCCATGTAGAAGACTTACAAGTCCATAACTTAACTATCTCAGGAGTTCTAATATCGAGAAGTGAATAAGAGCCTTAACTCATACTCAGAGTTTTAAGAGTAGAATAACTTCAACTTCATATACGTAATACTTACATCTAAGTCATGCCAAAAGAGAGGAAGAATAACTTTACATACACTACTTTTCAGCATATAGAAGACTTGAGGAATAGGAGCTTAACTACTTTAAGAGTCTTTAACATTCAGAAGTGAACACGAATTATGCATCATGAATCTTGTTCTGAGCTCATGAATAGAGTTACCCCAAGCTTCATACGGTTAAAGGTTTTGCAAAATGGAAACTAAAAACCTTATTTTGGTATCTGGTTTCAAGTGAGTCATTTGGAGTTTATGTATTATAATATTGATGTAAATTGTATATATATATGCTGCAGGTTATTCTTGGTATGGATTTGTTACATGCCGCTTATGCATATATATGTTGTAGGACCCATGTTGTTAAGTTTCAATTTCCTAATGAGCCTACTCCTGAATGGAAGGGTAATGATTCATTGGTTAAGGGTCAATTTATCTCTTGTCTTAAGGCCCGAAATATTATTTCCAAAGGGTGTATTTATCATACTGTGCTAGTTATGGATATTGATTTCAAAACACCTACTCTTGAATCGGTCCCTATAGTTAATGAGTTTCCCGATGATTTGCCGGTATCCCTCCCAAAAAGGAAATTGACTTTGGCATAGGTATCCTTCCCGATACTCAACCTATTTATATTCCACCTTACTGTATGGCTCCAGTAGAACTTAAGGAGTTGAAATAGCAATTGAAGGATTTGCTGGATAAGGGTTTTATAAGGCCAAGTATTTCACCATGGGGTGCTCTTATATCATTTTTTAGGAAGAAAGATAGGGCGCTTCGATTGTGTATAGACTATCGACAATTAAATAAGGTCACTGTAAAGAAAAAGTATCCAATTCCAAGGATAGATGACTTGTTTGACCAACTACAAAGAGAAAGCTACTTCTCTAAAATTGATCTCCATTTTGGTTATCATCAATTAAGGGTAAGGGAGTTTGATATTGCTAAGATGGCATTTTGAACAAGGTATGGTCATTTCAAATTTGTATTAATGTTGTTTGGTTTGACTAATTCTCCCTTTATTTTCATGCATTTGATGAATTGTATTTTCCAGACATATTTGTACATGTTTGTGGTGGTGTTTATTTATGACATTTTGATTTACTCTTGAAATGAGAAAGATTATATGGGTCACTTGATAATTTTGTTGCAAACATTGAGGGATAAGCAACAATTTACAAATTTTAGTAAGTGTGAATTTTGGGTAATGAAAGTTGCATTTCATGGCCATGTGGTGTTTGGTGATGGGATTAAGGTTGATCCAAAGAAAACAGAGGCGGTAAAGAATTGTCATAGACAATTATCTTCTTCATACATTAGAATCTTTTTAGGCTTGGATGGACTATAAAAGGTTTGTTGAAGGATTTTCGTCTATTGATTCACCCTTGACTAAGTTGACCCAAAAGAAAGTGAAATTTTAATGGTCGGAAGAATGTGAGAAGAGTTTCCAAATTTTGATGGATCATCTTACATTGGCTCTTATTTTGACATTGCCTAAAGGTTCAGATAGTTTTATTATTTTTTTGATGCCTCACATATTGGTATGATTTTTTTTGATGCAACATGGCAAGGTTATAGCATATGCTTCTAGGCAACTTAAGGTGAAGAACGTAACTATCCAACCCATGATCTTGAACTTTTGGAAGTTGTGTTTTCTTTAAAAATATGGCGTCATTATATTTATGGGGTCCATGTTGATGTGTTTACCGACCACAAAAACTTGCAATATGTGTTTAGCCAAAGGGACTTGAACCTTAGGCAAAAGAGATTGCTTGAACTCCTAAAGGACTATGACATGAGTGTGTTGTACCATCCGAGAAAAGTGAATATTGTAGCTGATGCTCTTAGTCGATTGTCCATGGATATAGTGTCATATGTTGAGAAAGGTAAGAGAGAGTTGGTTAAAGATGTCAATAGATTGGCACGTTTAGGTATGCATTTGGTTGACTCCAATGACGGAGGTGTTCTTGTACATAATGTCTCTGAATCATCTCTTGAGGTAGGCAAAACAAGATAATGATCCAGTTTTGGTTGAATTGAAGAAGTCTTTTACAAAAAATGCCATTGAGGATTTCTCTCAATGGGGAGATGGGGTACTACCTTACCAAGGTTGTTTGTGTTTTCCTAATATTGATGGATTAAGAGAGTTGATATTGAATGAGGCCTATAGTTCTCGGTATTTAATTCATCCGGGATCCGCCAAGATATATTGTGACTTGAGGGAAGTGTATTGGTGAAATGACATGAAAAAGGACATAGAGGAATTTGTAGCTATCAACAAGTTAAAGTTGAGCATCAAAAACTGGGAGGTTTGGCTCAAGACATTGAGATTCCTACATGGAAGTGGGAAGATGTGAATATGGACTTTGTAATGGGTTTGCCTCGTACTAGAAGATAACATGATTCTATTTGGGCTGTTGTGGACCGAATGACTAAATAGGTACACTTTTTGCTAGTTAAGACTTATTATAGTGACGAAGATTATGCTAAGTTGTACATTGGTGAACTTGTGAAACTTCATGGTTTTCCTTTTTCTATCATATTGGATAAAGGTACTCAATTGACCTCACATTTTGGAAAGTCTTTCCAACATGGTCTTGGTATTAGAGCTAAGCTAAGTGTTATACCCCGTACCTTTATGCTTCAGAACGTCTTCTTAAGCTTCTTGAAAGTTGTCCCATGACCCACATTATCTATAATATGATTAAATCACTCTAGGGAAGGGAGGACGTGATGCCCATAAGAGTGAAGGTTTGAAATAGGTCTATAAGGATTGGAAATGAGTTGGAGGCCAAAATAACAAGTCGTAGGACTCGACTTACTTACGTAAGCTACCAACTTAGACGACTTACATAACTAAGCCACTAGAGTACATGTTGAGCTTACGTAGCAAGGATTACATAGGCTCCTAAAGTAAGACGAGATCACGAACCCACGGGAGAGGCGGAAGGAGGTGTAGCACCTACTCGGAAGCAAGCAGGTGATGCACCTACTTGGACCAAGTAGGTGACACACCTACTTAAGCTAGGGCCCACGCTGCCACGTGGCGGTTTTGGATTGGGTGCATGATTGAGGTTGCACCCTAGGGGGGCTTCCATGTGTCACCCTTAGGGTATTCCACATGGCACCTTCTAAGGAGGTGTATATAAGTATATATTGCTAACTAATTGTTCATTTCAGCATCTATACTTGGCAAAAAAAACGCTAGACAAAGCTAGAGAAAAAGAGAGACTAGCTACGGGGTTGAGACAAGAAAGAGGTAAGACCCGATTTCGTTCCATAAATTAATTATTTAAGGTATCCTACGCTGATATGACGATGTTTAATAGCGAAATATTTCTATTTGGAGCAGCAAAAACGTGACACAAACAGTCCACTACTTTTCAGCACTCTAAGGAACTCCCGAGGCTAGGTTTTGGCTAGTTTTGGCCAATTTCGGGGAAGGTAAGGTCTTTCCTTTCAATTTGAAGTTTATGGTGTTATCATAGGGTGTTTTATACATCTTTTATGCTGCTGGAAGTTTAAGAACTTCATATAAGTGCTGGACGTTAAAAACAAACTAAATTGGAGTCGCTATAGTTGAATTGTAGTCGAAGCAAGGTGTTGTGCTTGTAGTGTGGTGCTGCAGGTTGTGGTGTTGTGTTGCAGGGCCTAAAATTATACTAAAATTGGTGTGGTAGCTGCTGGTTGTATCCACCCGACCCCTCATTTCGTATAGTTAAAGGTTTTGCAAAATGGAAACTAGAAACCCTATTTTGGTATCGTGGTTTCGAGCGAGTCATTTGCAGTTTGTGTTGTATTATGTTGGTGTGAACGGCTTATACATGTGCTGCATGTTGTTGTTGTTGGTTGGTTGTAGTTATTAGGAGTGTAATTGGAAATTTGGATAGGGCATATTATAGGGGAGGTGCTGCCCTATTTCCATTAACTCCTTAACTAGTTAAGGAATTAGTCGAGAAGGCGAGCGAGGAAATGAATGTTGTGAATACTCGTAGGTAATATAATATGCTGGAAAAGTCTAAGGTGGTTGATGTTTGTATTTATTCTATGTTAAATAGGTTTGGAAGACGACGACATGAACGCGATTAATAGAAGTACGTAAAAGGTATGTGAAGCTTTCTTTTGTCATATTTTTGGCATAAGTATGTAAAGCTAACATTTCCTTCTTTTGGCATGTTTTGGCATAAGTATGTAAAGCCTGTCCTTTCTTTCTTTTGGGCATGTCTTAGATCTAAATGACAAGTGATATGTGTATGAAGCTTGGGGTAACTCTAATCATGAGCTCTGAACATGGTTCATGATTCATAATTCATGTTCACAGTTGAATGTTAAGACTCTTAAAGTAGTTAAGCTTCCATTCTTCAAGTCTTCTATATGCTGAGAAGTAGTGAATGTAAAGTTATTCTTCCTCTCTTTTGGCATGACTTAGGTGTAAGTATTGTGTATATGAAGTTGAAGTTATTCCACTCTTAAAACTCTTAGTGTGAGTTAAGGCTCTTATTCACTTCTCGATATTAGAACTCCTGCGATAGTTGAGTTATGGACTTGTAAGTCTTCTACACGACTAACAGTAGTACACGTGAAGCCTATTCCTTTCTTCTCTTGATATGGCTTATTGTAAGTGAATTGATGTATGATATGAGTTAGAGACAGTTCCATTTATAGGCTCTGGATGTGACTCATGACTTGTACTCACTATTGAATGATAAGGGTCTTAAAGTAGTTGAACTAAGACCCTCGAGCCGTCTATAGGCTGAATTGTGATGGAATGTGTAAGCTCCTATACCTATGGGATTTGGAACATATTTTATGGTGATACCTAAGGGATGTTTGACATGTTACCAAGTCTTATAGGCACATATATGCACTGTTATGTGATATATGGATCGGGTCATCGTTCGTCGGCATTATTATATGATATGCATGTAAATGAATCGGGTCGTCGTTCCTCGGCACTAATATATGAGATACGGATCGGGCCGTCGTACCTAGGCATTATCATGAGATATACGGATTGGGTCGTCGTTCCTCAGCATTATTACATGATATGTGGATCGGGCCATCGTTCCTCGGCATGTTCTTGCAATATATATGGATCGGGCTGTATATTCCATAGTGCTAATAATATGCATATGCCTATCATGATAGATGATGTATTTGTAATACCGAGTTCCCGAGCGGGCTGGATATAGTACGTGATAAAGGTATATATGCTTTTATTTGGTGAGGTGCAGGTACAATACCTTATTAAATGCTATGCTTGATTTCCTGCATCCTTATATTAGTTGTGCCCTCTTTATGATGTTTTATAATTTACATACTTAGTACATATGTCGTACTGACCCCCTCTTTTCGGGGAGGGGGACTGTGTTTCATGCCCGCAGGTATAATATAGGTTTTGGGAGTCCACCAGCTCAGGATTCCACTCAGCAAGTTTAGAAGAATCTCCACTGATTCAGAGCCAAGTTTTTGTACCAAACCTCTGATGTATATATTTGGTTACTCAAGGGTATGGCGGGGGCCTTGTCCCGCCATATGTTGTCGTTCCTATTCTTAGTGGTCTGTAGACATATGTGTGTGGGTTGTTTAGGAGTTTATTTCGGTTATGCCTATGCGATATGTAGTAAAAGTTATTATGTTATGGTAGCCTTGTCGACTGGCTTTCCATTTCATGACATGAGGCAAATGAAAGAGGCTACACGTGTATGAATATTTTATCACCCACTGGGTTCATGTGTTTGGTTCCTATATCTAGGAGGCTATATGAACATGAAAAAGTTTTAACCTATTGAGGTTTTTGTGAGCAGTATCACGTTATACATAGTCCAATTTGACTATAGTCGATAGATAGGTACACGGGGGTCCAAGTCAGACCCCAGTCATGGCCCACGAGGTTGGGTCGTGACAGAAGTAGTATCAGAGCAGTTCATCCTTAGAGTGTCTACAGACCGTGTCTAGTAGAGTCTTGTTTATCGGTGTGTTGTGTACCACATCTATAGACAAGAGGCTATAGGACATTTAGGATGTTACTTTCTTTCATATCTAAGATCGTGCGATAGAGCCAAGCCATAGGGAATGAAATTCCTCATACTAACTTGTGATTTTAGTAGGAGGACGGTGCTGATAAAAGAAAGTAACTGACAATATTAGATGTTACGAAGCACGCAGGTAAGCAAAGGCATGAAGGACCTATGTCAGGTAAGGTGTTGCAATACGATTGATATATAAAGTTGAAAAATGAAAGGGAAAGTATATAGGAAAGTATAACAGGTGCAGTTTGAGTGGACATACGAGGTAAGTCTCTTTTTATACTGTTAATTGTGGGCGCCTTGTGTGGATGCGATATGAGATAATATGAATATATGCGTGTGCCCTAGGTACCTGCTATGTAATACGATACGGATATATATATGTGTGCCCTGTGAGGCATTGTTGGTATTTTCTGTGTGCAGGTGTTGAGATAGTAAGAAATACAGAGGAAACTCTACCCAAATTTTCCTAGAAATAAGAAGAGAATGAGATACAGGGCTGTAGTATGTCTTAAAAGGTTGTGTGATGAAGAAAAGGATAGCTAGTGCAAGGAAATAAAGAGTAATATGGAATTACTTGCGCCCAACCAAAAATAGTTATGAGAAGGAGGAATAATAGAGAAGTTCTAATATAGGCATTCAAGATAGATGTGATTAATTAAGTATCAGTACCGAAAAAAAAGGGAAATAGATCGTTACAAATTGAAAGTATAGTATGATAAAAAGGTAGTAAGATAAGGCCCCTACTACAACGAAGTTAATATGGTTATAAGCAGGATTAGAAGTGAGCCTTAAGCACCTGACAAAGATGAAAGTTCAGGAGGCATAAAGAAGTATTGTGTATACGTGACTCCACCTTGATGATTAGTGGGATCCTGCAAGGAGAGAAAATGTTGATTTGCAGGACAATTGCTGCATTACGAGGTTATTAGAAGAATAAGTAGTATCTACTAGAATAAGGTTAGTATAATGACGGAGCTTGAAACACGAATCATCAAAGTATAAGTACTCCCGAGTGGAGAATTTGAACCAATTATGAGCACAAGCTAATTACTGATTGGGATGAATGGAATGTGGCTTTGAATGCACTGCTACATTATGGATATTACTCGAGTATCAACCATTAGATGAGATTTTATACGATACATTGCGAATATTAAAGCACCCTATGGTTGTGCTAGGGTTTTCTGTAAAGGCAACCTAACGTGGGGATGATTTAACAGAAAATGTAGATATGGTGCAGCATGTTAAATATGTTGAAGTAGAATCATTCATGTGTAAATAGCTAAAAATAAACGGAGGGTCTCATGGGTACACCGTAAAAGAGGGGAAGTGGACAAGAGAAGTACAAGCGTAAGAGAAAATCAACTGACGCTATCGTATATAAATGGGAACTCTTAAACTTTAAACGAGACCCCATAAGGGATGGACGCGATCATACCCGCACTAATGCACCTGATTCCTTCAAAACTCTAAAATTAAGCATGCTTGGGTGAGAGTAGCGCTGGTATGGGTGACCCCCTGGAAAGTGAAAGAGGAAATGAAACAAAAGTATCCGTACCTATTTCCTACGTCTACAGGTAATACTAACCTTTGGAACTCTGATATTGATTGCTCGATGAAAGTATATGTTATGGCAACGGGATAGAGGACCTCTCCATATAATCGGTATAAGGTCCGGAGGAAGGTTTTGGTCTACATTTGAGGACTAATGTTCTAAAGAGGGGAAGGATGTTATACCTCGTACCTTTATACTTCGGAACGTCTTCTTAAGCTTCTTGAAAGTTGTCCCATGACCCAGATTATATATAACATGATGAAATCACTCTAGGGAAGGGAGGACGTGATGCCCCATAAGAGTGAAGGTTGGAAATAGGTCTATAAGGATTTGAAACGAGTTGGAGGCCAAACTAACAAGTCGTAGGACTCGATTTACTTATGTAAGCTACCAACTTGGACGACTTACATAACTAAGCCACTGGAGTACATGTTGATCTTACGTAGCAAGGATTACATAGGCTCCTAAAGTAAGACGAGATTACGAACCCACGGGAGAGGCGGAAGGAGGTGTAGCACCTACTCGGAAGCAAGTAGGTGATGTACCTACTTTGACTAAGTAGGTGATGCACCTACTTTGACCAAGTAGGTGAGACACCTACTTGAGGTGGGGCCCATGCTGCCACGCGGCGGTTTTGAATTGGGTGCATGATTGAGGTGACACCCTAGGGGGATGCCATGTGTCACCCTTAGGGGATGCCACATGGAAACTTATAAGGAGGTGTATATAAGTATATATTGCTGACTAATTGTTCATTTCAGCATCTATACTTAGCAAAAAAAAAATCTAGACAAAGCTAGAGAAAAAGAGAGACTAGCTACAGGTTTGAGCCAAGAAAGAGGTAAGGCCCGATTTCGTTCCGTAAATTAATTATTTAAGGTATCCTACACTGATATTACAGTGTTTAATAGCAAAACATTTCTATTTGGAGCAGCAAAAACGTGACACAAACAGTCCACTACTTTTCAGCACTCTAAGGAACTCCCGAGGCTAGGTTTTGGCTAGTTTTGGCCAATTTCGGGGAAGGTAAGGTCTTTCCTTTCAATTTGAAGTTTATGGTGTTATAATAGGGTGTTTTATACATATTTTATGCTGCTGTAAGTTTAAGAACTTCATATAAGTGCTGGACGTTAAAAACAAACTAAATTGGAGTCGCTATAGTTGAATTGTAGTCGAAGCAAGGTTGTGCTTGTAGTGTGGTGCTTCAGGTTGTGGTGTTGTGTTGCAGGGCCTAAAATTATACTAAAATGGGTGTGGGAGCTGATGGTTTTAGCTACCCGACCCCCCATTTCGTATAGTTAAAGGTTTTGCAAAATGGAAACTAGAAACCCTATTTTGGTATCGTGGTTTCGAGCGAGTCATTTGCAGTTTGTGTTGTATTATGTTGGTGTGAACGGCTTATACATGTGCTGCATGTTGTTGTTGTTGGTTGGATGTAGTTATTGAGAGTGTAATTGGAAATTTGGATAGGGCATACTATAGGGGAGGTGCTGCCCGATTTCCGTTAACTCCTTAACTAGTTAAGGAACTAGTCGATAAGGCGAGCAAGGAAATGAATGTTGTGAATACTCGTAGGTAATATAAGATACTGGAAAAGTCTAAGGTGGTTGATATTCGTATTTATTCCATGTTAAATAGGTTTGGAGGACGATGACGTGAATGCTATTTATAAAAGTACGTAAAAGGTATGTGAAGCTTTCTTTTGTCATGTTTTTGGCATAAGTATGTAAAGCTAACATTTCCTTCTTTTGGCATGTTTTGGCATAAGTATGTAAAGCCTATCCTTTCTTTCTTGTGGGCATGTCTTAGATCTAAGTGACAAGTGATATGTGTATGAAGCTTGGGGTAACTCTAATCATGAGCTCTGAACATGGTTCATGATTCATATTTCATGTTCACAGTTGAATGTTAAGACTCTTAAAGTAGTTAAGCTTCCATTCCTCAAGTCTTCTATATACTGAGAACTAGTGTATGTAAAGTTATTCTTCCTCTCTTTTGGCATGACTTAGGTGTAAGTATTGTGTATATGAAGTTGAAGTTATTCCACTCTTAAAACTCTAAGTGTGAGTTAAGGATCTTATTCACTTCTCGATATTAGAACTCCTGCGATAGTTGAGTTATGGACTTGTAAGTCTTCTACATGACTAACAGTAGTACACGTGAAGCCTATTCCTTCCTTCTCTTGAAATGGCTTACTATAAGTGAAACGATGTATGATATGAGTTAGAGACAGTTCCATTTATAGGCTCTTGATATGACTCATGACTTATACTCACTCTTGAATGATAAGGGTCTTAAAGTAGTTGAAGTATGACCCTCGAGCCGTCTATAGGCTAAATAGTGATGGAATCTGTAAGCTCCTATACCTAGGGGCTTTGGAACATATTTTATGGTGATACCTGAGGGATGTTTGACATGTTACCAAGTTTTATAGGCTCATATATGCACTGTTATGTGATATGTGGATCGGGCCGTCGTTCCTCGGCATTATTATATGATATTCATGTATACGAATCGGGCCATTGTTTCTCGGTGCTAATATATGAGATACGGATCAGGCCGTCGTACCTCAGCATTATCATGAGATATGTGGATAGGGCCATCGTTCCTCGGCATTATTACGTGATATGTGGATTGGGCCATCATTCCTCGGTATGTGCTTGCTATATATATGGATCGGGCTGTACGTTCCACAGTGCTAATAATATGCATATGCCTATCATGATAAATGATGTATTTGTAATATTGAGTTCCCGAGCGGGCTGGATATAGTAAGTGATAAAGGTATACATGACTTTATTTGGTGAGGTGCAGGTACAGTACCTTATTAAATGCTATGCTTGATTTCCTGCATCCTTATATTAGTTGTGCCCTCTTTATGATGTTTTATAATTTACATACTTAGTACATATGTCGTACTGACCCCCTCTTTTCGGGGAGGGGGACTGTGTTTCATGCCCGCAGGTATAATATAGGTTTTGGGAGTCCACCAGCTCAGGATTCCACTCAGCAAGTTTAGAAGAATCTCCATTGATTCAGAGCCAAGTTTTTGTACCAAACCTCTGATGTATATATTTGGTTACTCAAGGGTATGGCGGGGGCCTTGTCCCGCCATATGTTGTCGTTCCTATTCTTAGTGGTCTGTAGACATATGTGTGTGGGTTGTTTAGGAGTTTATTTTGGTTATGCCTATGCGATATATTATAAAAGTTATTATGTTGTGGCAGCCTTGTCAGCTGGCTTTCCCTTTAATGACATGATGCAAATAAAAGAGGCTACATGTGTATGAATATTTTATCACCCACTGGGTTCATATATTTGGTTCCTATATCTAGGAGGCTATATGAACATGAAAAAGTTTTAACCTATTGAGGTTTTTGTGAGAAGTATCACGTTATGCATAGTCCAATTTGACTATAGTCGACAGATAGGTACACGGGGGTCTAGGTTGGACCCCAGTCGCAGCCCACGGGGTTGTGTCGTGACACTAAGTACCACTTTCCATCCTCAAACTGATGGAAAAACCTAAAGAACGATTCAAATATTGGAGGATATGTTAAAATCATATGTGATTGATCTTAAAGGAAGTTGGAATGAGCATTGGCTAGTGATGGTATTTTCCTACAATAATAGTTATCACTCTAGCATCCAAACGGCTCCTTTTAAAGCCTTATATGGAAGAAGAATCCTTGGTGAGATTGTTTAAAGTGGGTGAGATAGCATTGATGGGTTAGATTTGGTAGTTGATCAAATGGAAAAAGTAAGGCTCATAAGATAAGGATTAAAGATGACTCAAAGTCATTAAAATTCCTATTCGGACACTAGATGAAGAGAGCTTGAATTTGATGTAGATGATTGGGTGTATTTGAAGGTTTCACCTATGAATGGTGTAATGAGTTTTGGTAAGAAGGGGAAGTTTAGTTCTAGATATGTAGAAACCTATAGAATAGTGAAGAGTATTAGTAAAGTGGCATATAAATTAGACTTTCCATTTGAGTTAGCTGTGGTTCATTCGGTATTTCATGTTTCTATGTTGAGGAAATTTGTGGGTGATCCAAACTCTATTATTCCATTGGAAATTGTGAAAGTTGAAGAGAATTTGACTTATGACGAGGTTCTGGTGGAAATTTTAGACCAAAAAGTGAAGAGGTTAAGAAATAAAGATGTTGCATCGGTCAAGGTGTTGTGGAGAAATCAATTAGTAGAGAGTGCTACATGGGAAGCAGGAGTGGACATTATGAAGCGTTATCCGTATCTCTTTTCTTCCACTCAAGCCTGAGGTACTAAGTTATACATGATCGAGTCGATTAAACTCCTACATATTCAGTCCCTCCTATGTCATTCACATGCATGCATGTTCATGAAAGTTGATTTTTGAAGCCATGTTTTATGTTAAGTGTGAAGTTTACATGTTCTATGTATTTTAAAGTGTCCCTATGTTCATGTTGGGTTGCTAGTCCTCTTTCCATGTCTTGCCTATGCTAGTTGAATCTAATTCAAGGAAGAATATTCCCAAGAGGAAGATATTGTAAGACCCCATAAAATAAAAAGTCGAACGAAAGGAAAATCTCAAGAAAAGTCTATTGACCCCAACTCTACGAGTTGGTCTATGACTCGTAAGGACTTGTACGGCTCGTAGAATCGAGTTGTAAACACGAGTTTAGGGCTGGAAAATTTACTAAGGCAAAAGTGGGGTTGATGAGTGACTTGACGACTCGTAGAAATGAAGACGACTCATGGTGAAACTTCAGAGACTTTCAATATGCAGGTTTATTAGGCCTGCAAGATAAGTGGTTTATATGACATATAAGGAAGACAGCAAGTCGTAACCACGAGTCATAACAAAATATCAAAGACACAAAATTTGCATGTTTTCAAACCTTCAAGACGAGTCAGTTTGATGACTCGTAACTCTGCTGACCAGTCGTAAACATGACTTGTAGAAGCAACTTCAGAAACTTGTTTTCAGGTCTTTGACCTGTAGGATAAGTCGATCCTATGACTCGTCACTGCATCTATGATTCATAGACCTTGTCATAGTGTTTCCCAATTCAAAATTTAATGAGGGGTAGTTTGGTATTTTTCCTATATTTTAAAAATATATGTCGACATTTTTAGAGCTATATTTATTACGTAATTGGTCCTAAATACTCCTAAAATCTTTTATTCTCTCAATAATTCCCAAACAAATTCTAGACTTCTCTCCCAAGGATGCTCAAGAGTTCATCAAGCTTTGGTTAGAATTTCTTCAATATCAAGTCTTCTTTCTCAAATTCAAGTCCAATTTCAATCAATGTTTATGTGGATTGACTCATGAGTCCCTTCCTCTCATAGAGTCCAAGGTTTATTTGAAGAATATCATGAAATCTCATTACTTTTAAACTTCAATTTTCATGAATTTTATTGGGATGTTATAATGTTGTTTTAAATCATTATTAATGATCATTATATGTATGTTTCTACGTAAATTTCACAATTTCAAGTTGAATTATGAATATCCATGAATGAAGCTAATTTCTATGACGAATTATATGAATTGTGATTATGGAATTCATGGTTTTCAAGGTATTCTTATGGTTTACAATAAAATAGATTATTTATATGAGTTTTACTCTATATTCAAGTATGAATTATGATCATGAATTATAAATATGTTTAAGATATGAATTTCATACCAGTTATGAAGAATGGTGACTTAGGGAATGAATTATGCAGGTATGATTTGTAATGATGAATTGTCAATTCTCATATTGCAATTATGTTATGAAATGACCTACTCCATTCTTTTCAAACGTATGATCATATATATGATATATATTCATTATGATTACTCTACTATGTTACGTATTCCATGGGATTTGACTTAGCACCGAGTGGACTTGAGGTGGAGGCCCTACCAAAAACCTTAGCAGCAGCCTCTTGTCCCTTAAACTATGTGCCACCATAGGTTGCCTTTATGTCTTTGCTAGTGGATCAACATATAGGTTATGTACATGACCCACCTAGAGGGGTAGAGTCTACCTTGGCAAGTAGATTCCCCTTTTGTTCATTGTATGGGGAGACAATGGATTCCATGTTATAACTCGCATGATCTTATTATCGGTTGTGGTTCCTATCCCACATATGTATGTGATTATTATGTTATTTTATGATCTTCAACTATGTCCCTCAAATGCTTTGATCATTGTGGTTTTCCTTATCCCCTCTACTATGTATGTTCTTAATCATTGCATCTTATGATTTATATTGCATGTCATGTCCACATACTTAATACATTTATACGTACTAACGCATATTGTTTCCTTCATTGCATCATAATGTACGAGTTGCGGTTGAGGATCATACCCAAACACTAGCTAGTTCAGTTCGTATGGCGATGTCTTGGTGAGTACTCATCCATCGAGGGCAGTTTATGAGTTGTTTTTTTCTCTCAAAGACTTTTTGTTATATTTCATTTTGAGGGTGAGCTAGGGACATGTCTTAGACCCCAACCATGTTCATGATTATAGGCATTCGTTGGACAAGTGTTTTGATTCTACGTTGTTGAGTTATATTCTTCTTTAAGAATTATGGTTTAACTCTCTTATGATATTTCCGCATTTACATTACCTTATGCATGCTTTAAGATACGTCAAGAGGCTTGGTTTCTATAAAGGTTGGAATGAAAAACACATTTCGAAAGCCTAGGAAAGCTCTTTCGTTACTTAACTTCTGCTCTTCCATTCCCCACCCCTTATTAGTATAGTTACGAAAAGTATAGTTCCCAATCGGCTATTCGGTATATTGATAGTTCTATGGAAAATCATATAAGATGTGGTATCGGGACTAGTAATGTACGAATTATGAAAGCACTGTTTAAGCCATTTGGGGTTTTGATTGCGTTGTTACGACTAGGATCTAGGTCGGGTCGTGACAGATATATTGCTTTAAATGGTGAAATATACCATGATGGACAATGTGACACGGTGGGGTTAGAGAGGAATATAAATTTTCTTGCGAGAAAAGATGAGTTTGAAAGATAACTCTAATTGGTTATTCCCTCAAACTATTGTGGTTCAAAAAACTAAGTTTACATGTCCTAAAAAAGAAAGGAAATCAATGCAAATAATTTCTAATTATATTATGAGTAAATCAAGTCGTCAACCCTATTCACATATATGTTTGTCATGACTCAAAACTACTCCTTAGTTGCGACACGATACTTAGAACCACATGTGAACCGAACCTAACTTCATGGCATGACATGACACTAAGATCAACATAAAATAGGACATGAACAGTAATGCATAAACTAAACCAAATATCCTTAAGAGCTCATATACTAAGAAAAATATCTGGAAGTTGAATCATCCGGTTAGCTAAGGACTGGATGTCCAAAGCAAATGGTCGCTCCACAGTAGGAAGGAAAACTAGACTACCCATACTCACCGGCTTCCGACCCAAGGCATCTACTACTATATTTGCCTTGCCCAGATGGTAGAGAATAGAGAAGTCATAGTCCTTCAAGAGCTCAATCTAGCGGTGCTGCCTCGAATTAACATCCCTTTGGCTCATAATCTACTGAAGGATCCTATAATCAGTGTAAATCTCACATCAAACTCCGTACAGGTAGTGCCTCTAAATCTTAAGCGCCAAAACTACCACCGCCAACTCCAAGTCATGGGTAGGTAGTTGCGGTCATGCATCTTAAGATGCTTCGATGCATAAGCAATAACCCGGCCCTGCAACATTAGTACACAAACAAAACCAATACCAAATGAGTCACAATAAACGGTGAATCCCTCACCCTCAATTAGAAAGGTCAATATAGGAGCAGTGGTAAGCAACTCCTTTATCCTCAGAAAGCTACTCCCAAACTCCTTTGACCACATAAAATGCACATCTTGGAGAATCAACCGAGTCAGAGGTGCCACTATAGTAGAAAACCACTCAATAAAGCGCATGTAGTACCCTGCCTATCCGATGAAGCTACAAATCTCAGTCACAGAGGTGAGTCTGGACCAATCATGAATAGCCTCAATCTTTGCTGGATCTACTATAATGCTATCCTTTGACACCACGTGCCCCAAGAATTTTATGGATACAAGCCAAAACTCGTACTTTGAGAACTTGGCCTAAAGCCGCTAATCTCTCAAAGTCAGGAGTGCTATGCTCAAATGCTGCTCATGCTCTCCTCGGCTCCATGAGTATACTAGAATATCATCGATGAAGACTATGACAAATGATTCCAAATATGGCCTAAACACTCAGGTTATCAAGTCCATGAACGCGGCAGGGGTGTTAGTCAACCTAAAAGATATCACTAGAACTCATAGTGGCTGGAATGACCCTAAATGCGGTCTTAGGGATGTCCACTGCCCATATCCTTAATTGGTGGTAGCCGAATCTCAAATAGATCTTATAAAATAACACGGCACCCTAAAACCAGTCGAATAGGTCATCATTCCTAGACATGGGGTGACAGTTCTTCACCATCCCCTTATCCAACTGTCTGTAATCGATGCACATCCATATAGTACCATTATTTTTCTTAAAGAATAGGATTGCGGCACCACAAGGCGATACACTAGGTCGAATGAATACACTAGGTCTAATGAATCCCCTATCCAAGAGATCCTAAAGCTAAACAATGAGCTGTTTCAGCTCTACGGGGGCTATATGGTACAGTGGGATACAAATAGAAAGAGTAACCAACTCAGCATCTATGGAAAATTCAATATCACGGTTAGGAGGGAGTCCAGGCAGATCGACGGGAAACACATCTGCAAACTCTCAGACTTTAAGTACTAAATCAAATATAGGGACCTCCTAGCTCACATCTCTAACACAGACTAAGTATGCCAAACATACGCTAGCTATTAGCCTCTTAACCTAAACAAAAGAGATCACCACAACCATCATGCAACTACAAGATCCCTTTCACACCACTGGTGGAATACCAGGCATGGCTAAGGTTTTGGCATAGTAATCTAAGACTGCATGGTGAGCGGATAACCAGTCCATGACTAGAATTAAATCAAATTCCACTATATCAAGCAAAATAAGATCAACGCTAGTGTCATGTCCCTAGATAATCACCACACAGGATCTAAAGACATGATCCACTACTAAAGAATCGCCTATAGGGGTTGAAACACACAACGACTCAACTAAGGGCTCTATGCTCACACTCAGCCGAGGGGCACAATAGATAGATATATAAGAATATGTGGAGTCGGGAGTAAATAAAATGGATGTGTGTTGATGGTATAACAAATTTGTACTTGTGATCAAATCATCCTAGGCCTGATCATCTGCTCTAGCTAGAGTTGCATAGAAGTGGTTCTGGGATCCTCTACCCTACGCATCGACTTTGCCTTAAGATCTGCCTCCCCATGGACCTCTCCATGCACCCTGTTGACCACCCTTATGGTCCTGGCCCTGGCCTCCACCTCTAACTTGAGGTACTGGTGCTGGCGCAAGTCTATCTGCCTTTGGAAATAGTAAGGCTAGCTTGCATTGAGGACACTCACGGGACCAATGATCTAGATCCTCCCACTCATAGCACCCCTATGAATGTCGGCTAAAAATGAGAGGTCATCCACCTCGGCCGGAAGAACCTATCTTCGAACCAGCTCAGCCCTAACTCGAATCAGCACTAGAGCCAACTTGATGGTGCTAATCACCCTCTAAAGTATGAAGAGATTTCTGAAAGGGGCGGCTGGACTGACCCAGCTAAAAACTCTAGTGAGATCTATAATAAGACTCTCTAGGTCTAAAACAGAGCTTATCATGGCTATCCTCCTACCAAGCTTTCTTATCGCAGCCCCTTTTGGCCTCGCAATGGAGATTCTCTAGCATACGGGCATTGGCTACCATCTCCAGAAATGAGTGGCCCACTGAGACTAAGGACTGAGTCTAGATCCGCAATTAGAGCCTCAATTCTCTGGAAAAGCACTAAACTCTCTTTTCTTTTGTGGGTAAGATCATGGTGGCATGTCTGGAGAGATTATGGAATTGGGCCTTGTAATCTGATAGGGTCATGGAGCCCTACTTTAATGGTGAAAACTAATCTAGGAGCTGATCTATAACTGTTATACCCCGCACTTTTGGTATATGGGAATATTTATTTAGCTTCTCTAAAGCTACCAGGTGATCCATTTCATCCATGATGCTATCAAATAATTCTAAGGAAAAGAGGATGAGGCCACCCTAAATTTTGCATAAGCTAGCCCTATTTGAGTAGTGATGATTGGAAATAGGTTTCGAAGGAAGTGAAAGGAGTTGGAGACTAAGTAGTGAGTCGTGGTAATCGATCTACTTGCGTAAGCTACCAACTTGGATGTCTTACACAATTAATCTACTTGAATACATGTCAAGCTTAAGTATCAAGGATTACATATGTTCCTAAAGTAAGATGAGATTATGAACCTATGAAAATAGGCAACTAGGTGATGCACCTACTTGAAGTAGGTGATGTACCTACTTGAAGTAGGTGATGCACCTACTTGGAGTAAGTAGGTGATGCATCTACTTGGAGTAAGTAGGTGATGCACCTACTTGAAGTAAGTAGGTGATGCACCAGCTAGGGTAGACCCCACCCCACCATATGGCAGCACCTAAGTGGGTGCATGGGGTGAGATGGATACCTAAGGGCTGGACATGTGTCACCCTTAGGGTCTGACACATATCACTCTCTAAGGAAGGATATATACATGTCAATAATGACTAAGGATCCATTCCTTCATCTTTTATACTTAGAATTCTTAGAGAAAAATTGAGAGAAAGAAGAGAGGAGAGCTACGGCCTAGGTGTAGCAAGGTAATCCCTTCAATTTTGATCTATAAATTAATTATTGAAGGTATTCTTTGATTAATTAATGGTATTTAATAGAGTAAACTAATTATTGAGGCAACAAGAGGTCATCGTGAACCTATAACTTTTGACAAGTTTCAAAAGCTCGTTTGCTATGGTACAGTTTGATTCCCTCTTCACACATTTGAGTAAGGGTTTAAAAATGTTATGTATGTGTAAATATGGATCTAAAACATGAAACTATACACGTTATTGTTGAAGGGTGTTGGAAATTGTGTAGCAGTTATTATGAAGCTATTCTAGTGAATTAAAGTTTGGGTAGTGTTATCCTTATTATGGTTTTATGTTTGAAGGTGGTTTGTACATGTTGAAGGGATGAAAATATAGCTATGGAAGAGTATAGGTGCTTCTGTGCGCAACCACATTATGCTCCTTTCTATGGGTGTTGTGATTTTATGAAATAAAGACCGAAAACCGTATTTTGATATTGTGGTTTTGAGTTGGCTATTTGGAACTTGTACTGAGTAGTATTGAAGTAGTTTAATTGTGTATGACTGCTAGTTATTATCGGGTGTGTGGCTGTACTAATCAAAGGTTAATTAGAAGTTCGGATAGGACGAGTTATAAGGGAGATGCTGCCTGATTTCCGTTAACTTCTTAACTAATCATCATACTCATCGAGGAGTGGCAATGAGGAATGAGTTTCTATAAATAATTGCTTATAGATTCACAAGCTAGAAGATCGAAGTCTATTCGTAATGGTGTTACTCTTGTATTAAATAGGTTAAAGAGGTAACGAGGCAAGTGGGCTTATAGTTGATCCATAAAAGTTATGTAAAGCTATCCTTCTTTTCTCTTGGCATGTCTTAGCCATAAGTGGTTTGTATATAAAATGTGGGGATAATTTCATTTATAAATCTCTGAGTATGATTCATACCTTTTATCCACTTCTTGATGTTAGAACTCCTACAATAATTGAGTTATTGCCTCTTAAGTATTCTATATGATAGAAAGTAGTAAGTATGTAATGCCTATCCCTTCTTTTCTTTTGGGCATGTCTTAGATATAAGTGAAAATTGATATGTATATGAAGATTGGGGTAATTTTATTCATAAGCTCTGGACATGATTCATGATTCTTATTCCTTTCTTGACGTTAAAACTCTTAAAGTAGTTGAGCTATGGCCCTCGAGCCTTCTATATGTTGAATAGTAATTGGAGGTATGCGCTAATATTCCTAGGGGCTCTACGATGACAAATGTCTCTGATTCTATAAGCTATTTAGCATTGTCTTGATATATGTCTATAATTCTTGAGGCTCCATTTGATATGACCCCATATAACATGTAGAGGGTACTTGAGATGTTTACTACCCTGATCTTCAAGTGATGGTTCACTTGACTATTCTATTGAGTCTCAGATGATTATTTAATTTACATATGGTTACTCACTACTCTACTTGTGCATATCGTTAATACATCTTTCACTGAGTCCTGGACTGGGTATGTAGTCATACGCAGTTTCACCGTATTGATTCACCGAGTCCCTCACTAGAAGGCCAGGTATGGTATATATATGTATGATAATATGATATGATGATGAGATAATGGCGCTGGGCCCTATGATGGTCCTAAATATATATGACAAGTTCACCGAGTCTCTAATGGGCTGGATATGATATATGATATATCATACTTATCTCCTGAATCTTTACTTCAGATGTGATCTCATTTATGATATATTATATTTTATATACTCAGTACCTATATCGTACTGACCCCCTTTCTTCGGGGGGACTGCTTTTCTTACCTGCAAGTACAAATACACATTTTGGGGATCCGCCTGATTAGGAATCTACTAAACGATTTGGAAGTGCTCCATTGTGCCGGAGCCTAGATTTTGGTACTGTTTTTTGATATATATATTCATTTATTCAGGGGTACGATGGGGGACGTGACTCACCATATGATACCGTTGATACTCTTAGAGGTCTTTAGACATATGTATGAGGGTTATTTGTAAGTTTGTTTCAGCTGTACCTATACGATGTGTTATAAATATTATTATGTTATGGCAGCCTTATCGGCTTGCGTGCCCTTTTATGGTATGATACAAATAAAAGAAGCTATATGTATATGAAAATGTTATGACATATTGGGGTCCTTATGTATTTTATCACATTGTTCATAGTTCAACTAGTCTACAACTGATTTATATGTATACAGGGGTCTAGGTCAGACCCCAGTCATGGCCTACGGGTTTGGGTCGTGAAGCTACTAGGTGATCCATGTCATCCATGATGCTATCAAATAATTCTATGGAATGGAGGATGAGGCTGCCCTAAATTTTGCATAAGCTAGCCCTATTTGAGTAGTGACGATTGGAAATAGGTTTGGAATAAAGTGAAAGAAGTTGGAGGCCAGGTAGTGAGTCGTGGTAATCGACCTACTTGCGTAAGCTACCAAATTAGATGTTTTACACAATTAAGCTACTTAAATACATATAGAACTTAAGTAGCGAGGATTACATAGGTTCTTAAAGTAAGACGATATTACGAACCTATGGAAATGGGCAAGTAGGTGATGCACCTACTTAGAGTAAGTAGGTGATGCACCTGTTAGTGTGGACCCCACCCCACCACATGGCAGCACCTGAGTGGGTGCATAGGGTGAGGTGGACACCTGAGGGCTGGACACATGTCACCCTTAGGGGCTAACATGTGTCACCCTCTAAGGAAGGATATTTATATGTTAGTAATGACTAAGGAGTCATTATTTCATCTTTTACGCTTAGAATTCTTGGAGAAAAATTGATAAAAAGAAGAGAGGAGAGCTATGGCCTAGGTGCACCACGGTAAGCCCTCCAATTTTGATCCATAAATTAATTATCTAAGGTATTATTTGATTAGGTAACGCTGTTTAATAGCATAAAGTAATTATTGGGGCAGCAAGGAGGTCAACGTGAACCTACAACTTTCAACAAGTTTCGAAAGCTCATTTGTTAAGGTACGGTTTGATTCCCTTTTCAATCATTTGATTAAGGGTTTAAACATGTTATGGATCTGTAAATATGGATTGGAAACATAAAACTATACATATTATTGTTTAAGGGTGTTGGAAATCGTGTAGCGGTTATTTTGAAGCTATTCTAGTGAATCAAAATTTGGTTAGTGTTGTCGTTATTATGGTGTTGTATTTGAAGGTAGTTTGTACATGTTGAAGGGATGAAAATATAGCTATGGTTGAGTATAGGTGCTACTGGTCGCATCCACGTTATGCTCTTTTCCGTGGGGTTGTGATTTTATGAAATAAATACCGAAAACCGTATTTTGACATCATGGTTTTAGGTGGGCTATTTGGAACTTGTATTGAGTATTATTGAAGTAGTTAAATTGTGTATGACTTCTGGTTGTTGTCATTGGTGTGGCTGTACTAATCTGAGGTTAATTGGAAGTTCAGATAGGGCGAGTTATAGGGGAGATACTGCCTAATTTCCGTTAACTTCTTAACTAATCAGCATAGTCGTCGAGGAGTTTCAATGAGGAAAGGGTTCCTATAAATAATTGCTTATAGATATATAAGCTGGAAGATCGAAGTCTATTCGTAATAGTGTTACTCTTGTATTAAATAGGTTAAAGAGGTAACGAGGTGAGCGAGGTTACGGTTGATCCATAAAAGTTATGTAAAGCTATCCTTTTTTCTCTTGGCATGTCTTAGACATAAGTGGTTTGTATATGAAATATGGGGATAATTCCATTCATAAAGCTTCGAGTATGATTCATGCCTCTTATCCACTTCTTGATGTTAGAACTCCTATAATAA
This sequence comes from Solanum dulcamara, assembly GCF_947179165.1. NCBI lineage: Eukaryota > Viridiplantae > Streptophyta > Magnoliopsida > Solanales > Solanaceae > Solanum > Solanum dulcamara. Next base: position 26,671,886 of record NC_077242.1, read on the forward strand.
TTGAGTTATTACCTGTCAAGTCTTGTATATGATAGAAAGTAGTAAGTATGTAAAGCCTATCCCTTCTTTTATTATGGGCATGTCTTAGATATAAGTGAAAAATGATATATATGTGAAGCTTGGGGTAATTCTATTCATAAGCTCTGGACATGATACATGATTCTTATTCATTTTTTGACGATAAAACTCTTAAAGTAGTTGAGCTATGGTCCTCTAGCCTTCTATATGTTGAATAGTAATTACAAGTATACGCTCCTATTCCTAGGTGCTCTATGATGACAAATGTCTCTGATTCCATAAGTTGTTTAGCATTCTCTTGATACATGTCTATAATTCCTAAGGTTCCATTTGATATGACCCCTAATGACATGTAGAGGGACCATCACTTGACTATTCTATTGAGTCTCAGATGATGATTTAATTTGCCTATGGTTACTCACTACTCTGCTCGTGCATACTATTAATACATCTTTCACCGAGTCCAGGATCGGGTATGTATTCATGCATAGTTTCTCTGTATTGATTCACTGAGTCCCTCACTAGAGGGCCGGGTATGGTATATATATGTATGATGATATGATATGATGATGAGATTATGGCGTCGGTCCCTATGATGGTCCTACATGTATATGAAAAGTTCACCGAGTCCTTAATGGGCCAGATATGATATATGATATAAGCATGCATGATTTTATTTCATAAGGTACAGGTACAGTGGTTTCTTGAGTATCATACTTATCTCCTGAATCTCTACTTAAGATGTGATCTCATTTATGATATGTTATGCTTTATATACTTAGTACATATATCGTACTGACTCCCTTTCTTCAGGGGACTGTGTTTCATGCCCGCAGGTACGTATACGCGGTTTGGGGATCCGCCAGCTTAGGATTTCCACTCAGCGATTTAGAAGTGCTCTATTGTGTCGGAGCCTAGATTTTGGTACTGCCCTTTGATGTATATATTCGTTTATTCAGGGGTATAAAGGGGGCCTTGTCCCATCATATATTACTATTGCTATTCCTAAAGGTCTGTAGATAGGTGTGTGGGTTGTGTATAGATGTGGCCTAGTTGTGCATAGTACGACTTATGTTTTGGGGCGTTCCCATTCACAATGGAAACCTTGTCCGCTTGCATATATGTATATGTTATATGGTGGGACGTTCCTACAAGTAATGACAGCCTTGTTGGCCTACATACTATATTAACTTTGATGTTGTAACTCCTTAGGAGATAGGTGCATTAATATCTAAATATGGGACAGTGTCAAGATGACATTCTATTTCCTTAAGTCCCATATCATGTTATGTTATGAAATGAACATAGATAAGCAGGGTGTATATGAGTGTCAAGTTCGGCACTAATCATGGCCCATGGGGTTGGGTCGTGACACTAACGCTCTTGGGAATAAATTGGCCCAAGAAGGCCACTAAAATCTCAACCCATATCACCGGTAGGGACACTACTGGCCTGGTCTCTAAGTATGTACACTGCCAGTGCAAGGAAGGACTTTCTAGCTAGTAAGCAGTAAAGTCAGCTCCTCTTGACTCTACTAGACCCAAGGTTTGCAGCCAATCTCAACAATTGAGTACAAACTCATGGGAAACCTCACCCATAGCCCTAGAAAACCTCAGCGGTGATAGTCTAAGGAACACCCCGAGTATCTTTTACTCCATAAGTGGCATGAAACCCTCTAAATCATCTAGCTAAGCGGCGGGTGTCGGTGGATCTAGACAAAAGGTACCTCTAGTTCGGGCAAATCCTTTGGCATGGGAACAACTAAAGTTGAGGCCGGCTACATACCCTCTATAGCAGCCAAAATTTAGGCGAACATCTCCTATAAGTTTGGAGCTGCAACTGGCTTTAGTGGTGGATAGACTTGGGCCCAGGCCTATCGGCTGCTACTGTATTGAAGCAACTGGAGGCTCCGCCTCCAACTCTAGAGTGTTTTCTCGGTTTTGGGCTGGTATTGTAGCCTTGGAATGACCCCGAGGTCGGCTTCTACTTCCAGCGCGCGTGCGAGCCATCCTATAAAAGAGTGAAACAAGTAATATTTCCAGAAACCAACAAGACACATTGCACGACAGATATAAAAAAGAGACACCATCCTAAAGACATCCTATAGCATCTCGAAGATAAGTCACGCACATCTCTGCGATGATCCACAAGACTCTACTAGACGTTAGCTCTATACATGTAAGATCGATGAAACTTAAGCCTTGATACCAACTTGTAACGACCCGATTTATCAGGTTATGATGACGCTACTATGACCCATTAGTAGGCAAGCCAACCCATATATGTTAGGATAGAAGATTAGTATCCAATCAAAAATAGTAAAGAGATAATATGAGCATATACGAATGGGCGGAATCAGCTAAATATATATAAATAAAAGATCCTTCGTAGAACCTAGAAGTCACATATATAGAGCTACTAAAACATAGTTGTCTCAAAAAGCAAAAGACAGTCAAAAGATGGAGAGTGAAGTATACGTACCAAAACAACACTTACCTAGTTGGCATCATAGGCTAACTGAGCAAGATAAGCAAAAGTAAACTGATGTGCGAGTAAATGAACACAACCAAAGATAGGGCATGAAGTAAATATAGGTATGTACACGAGCGTACTCAACAAACAAAGAGAAAGAATCTAGGTAAATTCTCTGGGCTCCCATATACCTGATGAGTACTCTCATGCACAAGTATAAGGTAACAATCTGAATGAACCCCATAAACCCGATAGGTGCAAAGAAAATCAAAACAAAATGAACTGAGCCAAAAGGATTCCAATAATATCACCATATCCTGTACTTGAACCGAACTATCCCCAAACTCTCATACCTTAAGCCAAAGCTAAGGGAAGATGAAGACTTGAACTAAAGATTCATCAAAGAATCAGGAATTTAATCACGTGTAAGCTGGAACATGAACATCAACCAGGTAATTATAGCTAGTGAGTCGACACGAGTAAGCTATACTATATACTTCAACCACGTAACTGTAGCCAAGGGGTCGAATATGTGTAATCTAGACCTCTAATGTTAACCGGGTAACTGTAGCTAAGGAGTGTGAAAACAAATAAGCTAGACCACGAACTTCAACTGGGTAACTGTAGCCAAGGAATCATACATAAGTAAGCTAAACCATGGGCTTGAATTGGGTATCTATAGTTAAGGGATTGAACCAAATTAGAATTAGCGACCAACCGAGCGTCATGGGGAGTACCTCCAAACCTACTGCTATCAATGTATCATTCCCGCCTGAACTATATAAGAAAAAAATCATCGTGAAGTCTCTTAAAATCAAGAACAAAGTGATACCGAACCGACTGGAGAATAGGGCAATATTGAGGTAACGTCATAATCTGAGTTATTACCTAGTTAAATCTCAAACCATCAGACTCAAGTCTTTTATATTAATCTATAGGGAGCTAACTGTCCAAAACAACGTTGGAGAAATTCTAAGTTCCAATGGCACCAAAATCGCATAAATCTAAGGAAATCACTAGTGTAAGCCTATACTAAGTCCCATCATGCTTCCAAACACATAACCATAGGCAAGGCATACAACACAAGGGGTGGATGAACCTTAAGAGTAGGAATCATACTTAAATAATCCAACAATTTCCCAAAATAGTGCCTAACACATGAATTCTAGGAATTTAGCATGCTCAACACCTCAACCCCTCCAACTCATATAACTCAATATACAAGTGCCTAAAAAGTCTCAGTTTTACAAAGGAAAAACCTTAGCATACCTGTACGACGAGCGCGGGCGCTCTAACTCACAAACCTGGAGCTTTTCCCTTTCAAGCAGCCTTTAAATGCTGTGATGCTATCACTAATAGAATCACGATGTTAATACGGTCGTTATGAAACTAAAACTATCGAATTTGGAGATGGGCTAATTTTTGAGTCAAAAATCGATAATTATGAGAATAGGATCCAACTACTAACCTTAGCTTATGTTCAAACAAGGAACACTATTCACACACCAAAGTAGACCCAATCCTAAAATGCACAAATGATCAACTTTAAGGTCTAAGAACTTAGAAATGTTGGGAAAAGAGAAAATGTTACCTCAAAGGAAGCCTAAAATTCTTTTTATAAATATACCACTTGGTTCCCCTAGAAAATCTACCCAAGTTAGCCTTTTGAATCGCCCAAATCGCCCAAGAATTGAAGAAGAAAACAAGGTTTGCAGTTTGATATAAAATATGGAAAAAGGGTCTTAAGAATGACCCTCTAATTCTCTTTAGCGACCACCCGGAGATCGCTTATGCGACACCCACCTAAAAGGTGGGCATCGCTTTAGAGACACCTGGTTACTTAAGCAACCAATCACTTTAGCGATAGGACTGTCTCTTAACAGACACACGCCCAAGAGGGCTGGTCGCTTTAGCGAACTTTTGGCCACTTAAGCAGCACTCGCATTAGCGACCAAGGACCGCTTAAGTGATGGCACCAGACAGAGCTGGTGCAATAATGAACTTAGTATGCCAAATGCTCTGATGGGGTACTCGGGATTCGTTCAGAACCCTGTGCTTACAAATGAGATGTGCTACCCCACTAAATTCAATATTATAGACTCAATGAAGTAGTTGAAATTCCCATATGAGGTCATTTTAATGAAAAGTGGGTCCCATATCCGATTGTCATTTTGAGCCAATTTCCATAACGGGCCTTTAAATTAGATTGGAAGTCTCGAGAAGCAAACAAAGGGTTATGTTCTAGACTAAACTCAATATTCTAGAGAAAACCGCGTAGTTAGAATTTTCATCTGAGCGCATTTTCCAAGAATGTTGACCAAGGTCAACTATAGGCCAAATTCCAAAGGCAAAAGCTCCAAATGGTCCTAAACTAGTATCAATTTCCTTGGTACTCGCACCGACCATACTACTAGCTTGATTTGGTCATTTTGGAGCTGATGAAACCCTTAGAACTACATTCTGAGGTTGTTTTCCTGATGTTATAGACGATGTCAACTTTTCAAGTTCTGGAAACTCTAATTTCCACCATAGGCCTCAATATTAGATTAGAAACCTCGGGAAGTAAATGAAGGTTTCTGTTCTAGAATAAACTTTACATTCTGGAGCTAACCATATAGTTAGAATTTTCATCTGAGAGCATTTTCCAAGAATGTTGACCAAAGTCAACTATAGGCCAAATTTTAAAGGCAAAAGTGCCAAATGGTCCTAAACTCATATTGATTTCGTTGGTACTCATGAAAACTATTCTACTAGCCTAATTTGACAATTTCAAAGTTGATGAAACCCTCAAAATTCCATTCTAAGGTCATTTTCCTTATCTTATGGCTGAAGTCAACTTTCCAAGTTATGAAAACTCTAATTTCTACAATGGGCCTCGACTTTAGATCAGAAGCCTCAGGAAGCAAATGAAGGGTAATGTTCTAGACTAAACTCGATATTCTAGAGCTAACCGTGCAGTTAGAATTTTCATCTGAGTGCATTTTCCAAGAATGTTGATCAAGGTCAACTATTGGCCAAATTTCAAAGGCAAAAACGCCAAATAGCCCTAAACTCGTATAAATTTTCTTGGTACTCGTATTGACCATACTACTAGCCAAATTTGACCGTTTCAGAGCTGATGAAACCCTCAAAATTCTATTTTGAGGTCATTTTCTTGATGTTATGGCCAAAGTCAACATTTTAAGTTATGAAAATTCCAAAACAGGAAATAGGCCTAAAACCCAAACAAATGACCAGGCAGCCGAACAAACAGTGCCAATAATTCACAAATGATTTGAGATCACTAAAGTAATAATCTAAATGACAGAATGAATGCTTAAATTCAAAAATGACATAGAGGGTCATTGCAGTGCCATATTAATGAGTAGGAGTCTATGAGATATATTAGAAAATCCTCACTTCTTTCATGATCTATGTTGTACAATAGAGTTTACTCTAGGTCTTTTCTCTCTAATAATTTTTCTTTGCGATTTTCAGAAAATTCCTCCAAAAAGAGTTCCACTTCTAAGAGGGGTTGATTCTAATGAGGTACAAGCCCCTCAAGCTCCTAATGATCCTCTAGCCGATCATGTTACCCAGGCCGAATTTTGGACCATCATCTCTATGCTAGTCCAAGTCATGACTACCCAATTTAACCAAGGGGTGGTGGCTCCTCCAAATGTGGTTACACTGGCCTTATGGTTTAGGGACAATACAAGGATAAGCACTCCCGATTTTCATGGGTCCAAGGTTGATGAGGATCCCCAAGACTTTATTGATGCAATATATAAGATTATTTCTATTACAGGGTGTCTTCAGAGGAGAAGGCGGAGTAGATGGCCTACCAACCCAAAGGTGTTGCTCAAGTGTGGTACATTTAATGAAAGGTCAAAAGGGTTGAACAAGGTCCTATAGGTTCGGAGAATTTCAAAGTTGCATTTCTTGATTGCTTCTTCCCACTTGAATTGAGGGAGGCAAAAGTGTTGGAGTTTATCAATCTCAAGCAAGGTAACATGAGTTTGAGGGAATGTGTCCTCAAGTTCTTAAAGTTGTCAGAGTATGCTCCTTCTTTGGTAGTCGACTCCCATGCCCAAATGAGTAAGTTTGTTTCTGGGTGTCTAACTTTATAATAAAAGAGTGTCGAAATGCTATTCTTATCAAAGAGATGGATATTTCTAGTCTCATGACATATGTCGAGCAAATAAAGGAAGAGAAGTTGAAAGTGAGGTCTAAGAAGGAGTCCAAGAGGGGTCGAATGGATGGTCCTTTATCTAATGCTTGTGATCCGGAGTATAAGTTCAACAAGGTTAGGGTGACAGACCCTAAGCAACAAAGTGTTTGTTATAGTAGTCGAGCTTTCCCCGTATGTCATAAGGGTGGGAGGAACCACCTGGGAGATTGTCTAGTCAGTTTGGGTGATCGCTTTGATTATTGTAAGATGGGTCATACAATAAGGGATTTCCCTTCGGTTGGTAAGAATGATGAGGATAGTCGTCAGAGATCTCATCCCTACCCTTCTTCGAGTCGTTCGACTCAATAAGGAACCTTATCTAGTATGTTATGAGTTCTTTGTTTGATGTTATTATTGGTACGGATTAACTTTATGTTTGTTATGGCTTGATTGACCTTAGAACCCAAGCGGTTGAGTTTTGAAGTAAATTCAAGAGTTAACCCCTCATGTCTAATCTTATGAATCCCTATGTTTTGGTCCTCCTCACGTTTTGATATGCATGTATGTTCATGACATCGATTTTAAATTATATTTTATGATTGAGTTGAAAATTTCATGGTTTCTGCATTTTTAAGGTGTCTTTGCATTCATTTTGGGTTGATAGTCCTTTTTTCATGTCTATTCATTTTAGCTTGAGTCTCATTCGAGGATGAATGTTCTCAAGGGGGGATGATGTATCATCCCAGCTATTTGAAGGTTTGAATATGCTATAATAAGTTTAAACCTTTCAAAAATAGTCTTGGTGGATTTTTACAACTCGTATATCGAAAGATAATTTTTTCAAGAATTGCACAAAATTGTAGGTTGCGTGGCAAGTCCGAGTAGCAAGCTTGCTCTCCCATTGTGAAATTTTTCTCGAAATCTAGACAAAAATAACTTTTGGAAAAAATTGGCACTAATCGAATGTGATGAATGCGATTTACATTATTATTCATAAAACGCATTTGCCAAATTTGATTTACATGTTTCCAAATTCAATTTTAAGTGGGACTAATTTAGACATTCTCCTAATTGTTAATTAATAAATCTGGACATTTTTAGGACCTAATTTGCCTCTATAAAGTAACCTAAGCCCCTATTCTTCTTCATTCTACCACGATTCACCTATTCAAATAAATCTCTCTTGACAAAAGCTCTCAAAGACTCCATTGAAGATCTCCAAAGAATTCTCTCAAGATCTCCATTAAAAGTCCAAGCTTCTTCAATTTTCTACGGTCTTCTCACTCAAGATATATGGGTAATTGATCCTAGTGTACTTTCACCCAAGGATCCCAACAAATATTCTACTTTTTCAATCAATTAATGTATATATTTTTATGGATTTTATGATCTCTATTTTAATTGCATGAATTATGATTTTAATTATTATTATGAGTCTATTTTAATATAAAGATTATTGCATTGAATTGAAGATTTTTCCTATGAATTTTCATACATTGATTCTTAGGGTTTATTATATGAATTATGGTTATTTTCAATCAGCCATTCAATTGTTATTATTTTAATGAATTATTTATGGGTTGATGAACTATATGATAATCTATGTTTTCAAGCAAATTTCATGATTTCCAAGTCAATTGACAATATATTCATGTTTTTAGCTTATTTTCAAGTATAAGTAATGATCATGGAATTTCAAGAGATTTTAAAAAAATGATTTGTAATGATAGAAGGATTACACCCACTTTACATGAACACATGATTATGAGATACTCTTATGAACAAGTTTAATGAATGATTATTAAGGCTTATTCATGAAACCTAAAGAATGATGGCGAATGAGCTATTCCTATTATATATTTATATTAAGATATGATATGTATTCTATAGGATATTGTAATTAGCACCGAGTAGACTAGTGGCGATTAACCATGTCCCACAAACTATGTGCAACAGTAGTAAAAGATATTAGAAGCGAGTACCCAATATTATGAGATTAGAGGCGAGTACCCAATCTCAAGGACTAGATGTGAGTACCTAGTCTAAATAATGATGATGTTGGATGAATTTTATCTTGGAAATTAGCCCCCCACCCTTCTCGATGTGGGTATCATCGTATTCCATGTAATGGCTCGCATGATCTTAATGTCCGTTACGGTTATCTCCCACATATGTATGGTTCTTAATAAGTTTAAATGACTAATCTTCTTTTTATTTTTATATGACACTCTTATATCTTATTGAATATTGATGCTTCTTAAGACTACTTAGGATTTTACTTATGGGTTTTGGATTCACCATGTCTTATGTTTTATGCTGCTTTTAAAGGATTTTTACTATGTTTTAAAGGTTGGTCATTTGCCCAATATGGTTTTACTATGCATTTTATTGCCTACATACTTAGTACATTCAAATGTACTAACGCATACTTCATTGCCTACATTATATCAAAATTTAGGGACAGGTGCTCCATTCTCTTCTCATGGCTAGTTGGTGATCTATTGAAGATTAGTGTGGTACGTCCTCGTGCTTTGAGGGCAAGCCAAGTCACCTATCTTTTATTATCATTCTAGACTCTGTTGATCTTTTGAGACTATTTCATGTCATGTAATTTTGTTTCCTTTGAGAGTGAGCTAGTAATATGTCCTAATCCTTGCTTATGTAGTCATGTAGAGGCATGTTGGGCATATCTATAAAAAGTTTATGTTGTCTTGATTCTCTCTAAATATGTTATTGTTTCTTGGATTTGTATGAGTTTTTATTTATTGTTGACCTTACGTATGTTTATGATATGCTAAGAGGCTTCATTCGGGTTTCTTCGAGAACCCTAATCATCGCTCACACCTACGCCCTAGTTTGGGTCATGACAAATTTGGTATTAGAGCAAAAGGTTTTGAAGTGGCCTAGAGGGTCCATCATTCTGCGTAAAGTAGAGTCTTATTCATGGGTGTGAAACCTTCCTTATTTATGAGTAGGAGGCTATGAGGCATCTTAGAAAATTCTCAATTCTTTCATAATCTATGTCGTGTGATAGAGTGTACTTTATTTCTTTGCGATTTTCAAAAAATGCCTACAAAAAGAGCTCCACTTCCAATAAGGGTTGATGCTAATGAGGTACAAGCCCCTCAAGCTCCTAATGATCCTCTAGCCTATTATGTTACCTATACCAAGTTTTACACTGCCATCTCTATGCTAGCCCAAGTCATGACTATCCAAGTAAACCAAGGGGTGATGGCTCCTCCAAATTTGGTTACACCGGCGTCAAGGGTTAGGGACTTTACAGGGATGAGCGCCCATGAGTTTCATAGGTCCAAGGTTGTTGAGGATCCCTAAGACTTTATTGACGAGGTGTATAAAATCATTGCTATTATGAAGGTGTCTTCATTGGAGAAGGTAGAGTTGATGGCCTACTAACTAAAAGGTGTTGCGTAAGTGTGGTACAATCAATGAAAGGAAGAATGGGTTGAATAAGGTGCCTTAGGTAGGGAGAATTTTGAAGTTGCATTTCTTGACCACTTCTTGCCACTTGAATTGAGGGAGGTGAAAGTGTTGGAGTTTATCAAACTTAAGCAAGGTAACATGAGTGTGAGGAAATATACCCTCAAGTTCACGAAGCTGTCTAAGTATGCTATTTCTTTGGTAGTTTACTCCCGCGCCCAAATGAATAAGTTTATTTCAGGGGTGTTTAACTTGGTGATAAAAGTATGTCGGACCACTATGCTTATGAAATAGATGAATATTTCTAGGCTTATGACATATGCCGAGAAAATGGAGAAAGAGAAGTTGAAAAAGAGGTTTAAGAGGGAATCCATGACGGGTCAAATTGATGGTGGTTCATCTTTTGCTAGTGATCCGGTGTATGATTTCAACAAGGATAGTGTGCCATACACTAAGCAACAAAGTAATGGTTATAGTAGTCGACCTTTCCCCGCATGTCACAGGTGTGGAAGGAACTACCTGTGAGATTGTCTAGCAGATTCGGGTGCATGTTTTGGTTGTGGTAAGATGAGTTATAAGATAAGTGATTTCTCTTCAGTTTCTAAGAATGATGAGGACAGTCATCAGAGAGCTCATCCCTTCTCTTCTTCAGGTCATCCAACTCGACAAGGTACCTCATCTAGTTTGTTATGAATTCTTGGTTTGATGTTATTATTGGTATGGATTAACTTTGTGTCTATTATGCCTTGATTGACCTAAGAACCCAAGTGGTTGAGTTTCGAAGTAAATTGAAGAGTTAATCCCTCATATCTAATCTTACAAATCCCTATATTTCACTCCTCCTCAAATTTTCATATGAATGCATATTCATGAAATTGATTTTAAACTATGTTTTACAATTGAGTTGAAAATGAAAGGAGAGGGATTAAAGTAGTCTTTTTCGAATAGTCTAGCTGCCTATTGTAGGAGTTCCTGACCTGAAAAGACACCAATAAGATGCTACTGAATATGAACAAAGTGAAGAAGATGGAATTAACTCTCATGCGTTCCCTTTCTCCCACTCTTTTAAGGCTTTCAATTAGGCCTTCTTAGCTGCGGAAGCAATAACCGGTCTGTTGGAAAGTTCTTGCATAAGTTGTTGGATCCTCAAAAAAAAGATTTTTTAGGGAAACGCTCTTCAAGTCGAGTTTTCTTATTGATTACATGGTTTATGCATTTTTAAGGTGTCATTGCATTCATGTTTGGTGGATAGTCCTTCTTCATGCTTTATTCATTCTAGCTTGATTCTCATTCGAGGATTCACGTTCCCATGGGGGGATAATGTAACACCCCAGACATTTAAAGGTTGGAATATAATATAATAAGATTAAGATTTTCAGAAATAGTCTCGGTGGATTTTTAGGACCTGTATATCGAAAGATAAATTTTTCAAGAATTGCACAAAATAGTTGGGTGCGTCTCAAGTGCGTGTCACAGACTTGCTCTCCCATAGTGCAATTTTTCCCAAAATCTGGCAAAAAATAACTTTCGAAATGTTTTTGAATAAATCGCATGTGATGAATGCGATTAACATTATTGTTAATAAAACACATTTACCGAATTCAATTTATATGTTTCCAAATTCAATTTTAAGTAGGGCTATTTTAGACATTTCTCTAATTGTTAGTTAATAAATCTGGAATTACAAGAGATTTTCAATGAATGTTTATGAACGACTCATGCAAGTTACTGATTGATGTTTTAATGATGTTCCAAGCAAGTTTTATGAATGAGGGGATATTAAGACCTTTATGATATTATACCCACATTACACAAATCACATGATAATGAGATACTCTTATGAACAAGTTTTATGAATGATTATTAGGGCTTATTCATGAAAATTGATGAATGATGACGAATGAGCTATTCCTATGATATATTAATATTATGAGATAATATATATACCATGGGATATTGTACTTAGCACCGAGTGTATTAGTGGCGAAAGATATTAGAGGCAAGTACAAAATATAATTAGATTAGAGGTGAGTACCCAATCTCAAGGACTAGAGGTGAGTAACCAGTCTAAATGATGATAATGTTGGATGGAGTTTACCTTGGCAAGTAGCCTCCCCCTTTCTAGATGTGGGTATCATCGGATTTCATGTTATGGATCGCATGGTCTTAATGTTAGTTATGGTTATTTCCTACGTATGTATAGTCCTTAAGATGTTTAAGTGTCTACTCTTTTTTTTATTTTTATATGACACTCTTATGGGTTATTGAACAATTATACATCTTATGACTACTTATGATTTACTTATGTATTTTGCATTGACCATGTCTTATGTTTTGTGCTGTTTTAAAGGAATTTTACTATGTTTTAAAGCTTGGTCATTTGCACATTATGGTTTTACTATGCATCGCAGTACCTAACACTTATTACATTCAAATATACTAACACATACTTTATTGCCTATATTATATCACAATGTATGGATGGGTGTGCCATCCTCTTCTTGTAGCTAGTTGGTGATCTATTGAAGATTAGGAGGCTATAACGCATATTAGAAAATCCTCACTTCTTTAATGATCTATGTCGTGCAATAAAATGTACTCTAGGGCTTTTCCCTCTAACAATTTTTATTTGTGATTTTCAGAAAAAGCCTCCAAAAAGAGCTCCACTTCCAAGATGAGTTGATGTTAATATTGTACAAGCCCCTCAAGATCCTAATGATCTTCTAGTCGATCATGTTACCCATGCAGAGTTTTGGACCGCTATCTCTATGCTAGCCCAAGTCATGACTACCCAAGTATACCAAGTGGTGATGGCTCCTCCAAATTTGGTTACACTGGCCTCAAGGGTTAGGTAATTTACAAGGATGAGCCCTCCCGAGTTTCATGGGTCCAAGGATGATGAGGATCCCGAAGAGGGGTCGAACCGATTGTGGTTCATCTTTTGCATGTGATTCAGTGTATAAGTTTAACAAGGATAGAGTGGCAGACCCTAAGGAACAAAGTGATGATTATAGTAGTTGAGATTTCCCTCCATGTCATAAGCTTGGTAGGAACCACGCGGGAGATTGTCTAGCCGGTTCAGGTACATGTTTTTGTTGTGGTAAGATAGATTATAAGATAAGGGATTTTCCTTCAATTTCTAAGAATGATGATGATAGTTCTCAGAGTGATCAGCCCTACCCTTCTTTGTGTCGTCCAACTCGACAAGGTACCTCATCTAGTATGTTATGAGTTCTCAGTCCATTATTATGATTGGTATAGATTGACTTTGTGTTTGTTATGCCTTGATTGACCTTAGAACCTATAAGACCATGCAAGTTGAGAATTTGGAACAAAGGAAAATTCTAGGAGACATAGACTGCCCAAGAGTTTACCACTTGGCCTACGAGTCATAGAGACTTTACAGGTCATAAGAGTGGCTCGTAAGAATCGACTTTGGTTAGAAAATTAATAAAGTCTAGAGGGGAGTTTATGAGTCAAGGTACGACTCATAGAAAATGTTGCGATTTGTAGGAGTGAGTCCTAGAATCAATGTCTGAGTCTGGTAAAATAATGAGCCTCAATATTTTAGGAATGACTTAAGAGGATGAGTCATAGAATGGTTAACAAGTCGTCATTTAAAGTCGTAGAAGGGGGCTCCTGATTCTGAACATTACTTAGTATGGGCATGTTTGATGAGGCATTTGTTCGAGTCGTGTAAGTGTTGGCGACTCGTACACATGATTCTTAAGGACAAAGTTTCATTCCAGTAGCTTATGATTTTGCTGCACTACATTGACTACTCATATTGATGACCCGTAGAATAAATAACAAGTCCTAAAAAGAATCCGTAGGGTTGTAAATGGTGTTTCATAATTGTGCATAGGTGTTAAGGTCAATTCTTAAGTGTGGAAATAGATTTGGAGATGTTTTAAGGTGAAGAGAATCCTCTAGCACAAATTCGAGTTGAAGGCTTTCGTACCGGTTGAGTTTCAATAAAAGATTTTACTTGGATCGACTTCAAATGATCGTATCTTCTAGAACATTAAGAATTATATGTCCCATCACCTATAAAATTAATTCTCTTTGAGTCTTCTTTTGAACATCACTGAGTTTACCTTATTTCGAGTTCGAAGGTAAAAGTTATGACCATTTTACTAGAGGCTGCTAGATCATAAAAAGATTATGACTCGACTCAACAACCAGTAAAGTTTTCAATGAGTTAGGGAAGTGAAATCGTCAAAAAACTCTTGCACGTCTTCTAGGGCTATTTTGGTCCTTTTTGAAGCCTTTTAATCCTATTTTAAGTCAGTTTTGGGTGATTTGAAGGAATATATCATTCCACTAACTAGTTTTTCCCTCATAGTCATCAACCTAAATATCCAAGTATCTAGAAATCCTCTCTCTAGAGTATCCTCCCAAGACTATCTTCTTCACCTGCAATACTTCATTGAAGGATCAACTAGGGTTTCCAATTCATCCATCAATTTTCAAGCTTCAATCAAGGAATCTACCCAAGGTATATGGTCATTCATCCATGGGTTCCTTAAACTCATGGATCTGAAAGAAATCTCCAATTTTCTACCCAATTCAAGTATATATATTTATGGGTCTACTCAATTTTTATCGAATTGTATGAATTATGATTTATTCTATGATTACAAATGTATTTCAATATTAGTTGGTGATAATTGCATGTAATTGGTGATTTTTTATGAATTCTCTACAATGGTCCATAGGATCATGATCTCATTATGGGTCTTGTTAAATTATTTTTCAATTAAATGAATTATGATTTAATTATTGTTTATTTACTCAATTAAATATGATTTACTATTAAATTGCATGTGTTTTGATGATTTACAAGTAATTTCTCTATAAATCTATTTAGGGTTCATAAATTCCTTAATGGGTCATTTCGATTATGATTCAATTGATATTATCCTATATGAATGAGCATGAGTTCTATTTAATTACATGATTTTAAGATGAATCCATATAGTCTTATGCATTATATAATGATTTTCAACGATTAGCTATATAGTATGAGTGTGATTTGATAAAGCTCTCAAGAAAATTACATAAAAAGTATGAATTGACTTTTATGATGAAAATTGAGTTAAGTATAAATGATGGTGGATTATCTCTCACCTATTTAATGATTAAGGAGCTATTCTATGACTATGCTTTTATAAAGAGTGGACGGGTAGTAGATATGACCCCTCCCACATGATTTTGACTTACTATTTTATAGCTAAAACTATTATGTTTAGAGTTTACTTAGCACCGAGTGGACCTTGGGATAGGGGCTCTCTTCTGTAGTCGAGGCATGAGATCCGTGGTAAGATCTCATTGTCTCATAACTATGTGCCACCGTAGGATAAAGTATCACCCATAGTAGAGGCTTGATTCATTCAAGGGTCACCCATAGTTGAGGCTCGATCCTTCATGTAGTTTAGTGGATCCACTTAGGCATATAGGAGTCTACCTTGGCAAGTAGTCTCCACATTTCCTCCGATGTATGGGTAAATAATATGACACCATGCTATAACTCACATGATTTATGTCGGTTAGCGGTTGCTCTCACAAAGGTAAAAAGTTTCTCTCAAAATGTTTTAGGTATTTATTACTATAGCGGTATATCTCACAAAGTAAAGTATTTGTTCTCATAAGGTTGAAGGTTTCTCTCAAAGGATTTATAGTATACTTCTTTACAATTCATGGAATTTTCAAAGGATATGTTTTCCTATAATAACTCATGATTTCTATTGTAGTGTTTAATTCCTTTTTTGACTGATGATGGTTCCTATGTTGCATTGGTCAAGTCTCATGGTTTCAATTAGTATTTCAAATGATTTTATAGTTTTAAAATGGCCATTGTATCATGGTGTATTGGATTGCATATCACATACTTAGTACATTCAAAGTACTAATGCATACGATCACCCTACACACTCTAGTGGCTAGATAGAAGACTTATTCACTTCATTTGGTAAATCCTCATGCTTCAGGAACTACTTATCAAGGTTATATTCTCTTGCTACCTATAAACTATATCATTATTTTGAGATATTCATTTCTTGTTTGGGTGACCTAGTGGCTTGTTCTATGCCCCCACCTATCTTAGTATGGTAGAAGCATGTTTAGACATAGAGTTAATGTAGTCTATTCTTGGACATATGACTTGAATTTTCATTTTCATTCTTAGACTTCTATGGTTGAGATTGTTCTTTCGCTTGATTTCATTATATTTTACTTGACCTTATGAATGAAATTTATCTTAAGAGGCTTGGTTGGGATCCTTTGGGTTCCCAATCGCCGTGTTATGACTATGCCCTAATGTGGGTTGTGAAAAAACTTGTATCAAAGCACAAGGTTTAAAGAATCCTAGGGACTCTAACATGCCACATTGAGTAGAGTCTTTTTCATTGGTGTGAAGGTCTCCACATATATAAATAGGAGGATATATCGCATTTTAGGAAATCATCACTTCTTTCATGATCCATGTTGTGCGATACAACATACTCTAGGTATTTTCCCCTTAACTATTGTTCTTTGCGATTTTCAAAATATGCCTTCAAGAAGACCCTCAATCCAAAGAGGGATTGATATTAATAAGGGTGGTATTCTTGTTCAAAATTGTTCAAAATCATCATTAGTAGTGGATTTAAAAGCAAGGCAAGACATGTGTCCAAGCTCAGTTAAATTAAAGAAATTGGTGGTTGATAAGAAGATTAAGGTTATCCCATAAAGGGGAGATGGAGTACTTTATTACAAGGTCTTTTATGTGTTCCAAATGTTGATGGTTGACAAGAAATGATATTGAGTGGATCGCTTATCCCTTGGTGGATGAGTTAGGGTATATTGGGGAGAGAGTGGGTGTTCTGTATTATGATAAATTATAGTATTCTGACCCTATTTAAGGTTATAGACACGGAGGAAGATCTTGATTGATCTTGTTATGTGAAATAGATAGGTAAGATTATATTGGTATGCCTTTGGTAGGAGTTAATCCAAATATGGTTGTAGAGATGATAAGGTATACTTGAAAATTCTTAAGATCTGTTGACTCCAAGGGAGTCATAAAGTGGTTGGAATGGTAGGTTTGAATGTGTGGTTATCGATATGTAGTGATTGTAGTAGGCTATTGATGAATTCTTATTAAGGGTTTCAAGTGAGTGTATTAGAATGGTTATGGAACTAGGCTTAGATGTGGTGATGATCGCATGTAGGTGAATGTATGGTGCATTGGGCACGTCTTGATTAGGTCTCGAGTTTTATTGAATGTGGTGGTGAGGAGTTGTATATGATCTTAAGGAATATTGGTAAGGTGGCCTATGAACTTTAATCACTATTGCAGTTAGCCTCGGTTCATCCGATATTCCATATTGAGGAAATATGTTGGTGTTCCTAATGCCCTATTTTGGCTTGATTTAGTGACATTCCTTAGACACGTGGTGTACAAAGAGGGGATTAGAGTGGATCCGACTAAGAATGAGGTTGTTAGAGGTTGGACAAGGCCTACTTCTCCTACTGAGATTCATAGTTTTATAAGGTTAGTCGGTTCTACAGACGGTTCATGCAGGGCTTCTCCACTATTGCAACTCTATTGACTAGATTGACTCAGAAGATTATAGGTTTTTATTGGTCCAACGAGTGTGAGGTGAGATTCCAAAAGCTCCAGACCTTATTGACTTCGGCTACTGTTTTGATACTACCCGAGGAGGGTGTGGACTTTACTATATACTTTGATGCTTTCAGTATTAGTTTAGGTGGTGTGTTGATGCAAAAGGGTAAAGTGATTGCCTATGCTTCGAGACAGTTGAAGGCCCATGAGAAAAACTATCCTACTCATGATTTAGAGTTAGCGGTCGTGGTCTTCATGCTTAAGTTTTGGCATCATTACCTATACGGTGTGCATTGCGAGGTCTTCAACGATCATAAGAGTCTTCAGTATATATTTAGTCAGAGGGATCTGAACTTGAGGCCACGTTAATGGCTTGAGTTGCTGAAGGACTACGACATGACTATCTTGTATCACCCAGGAAGAGCCAATGTGGTGGCGTATGGCTTGAGTAGGAAGTCCTCTAGTATGAGGAGTCTTTCCACGATTTGAGTTGAGGAGCGACCATTGGCTGGAGATGTTCAGAGGCTGGCTAATAGCCTTGTCCGGTTGTAGATTTCAGAGGATGGTGGTGTTCTTGCCTTTGTGGAGGTATATTCGTCCTTGGTTGAGAAGATTCAGGAGTGGTAGTTTGAGGATGAGAAGTTATGTATTATTCTAGAAAAGGTATTAAGAGGTGAAGCTAAGGAGGTTGTACTTGATTCGAAAGGTGTATTGACGATTGGCGGTAGAATTTATGTGCCTAAGGTGGGTGACCTGACTAGACTTATTTTGGAAAAGGCTCATATTTCAAGGTATTCTATCCATTCAAGAGAAGCCAAGATGTATTACGATCTGAGCCAGAACTATTGGTGGTGTGGGATGAAGAAGGATATTACAAAGTTCATGTCCAAGTGTTTGACTTGCCAGCAGGTAAAGTGTGAGCACCAGCGGCCTGGGGGTGTGAGTCAGAGGATGCCTATTTCCACTTGGTCGGGTCTGCCACTTAGTTGAAAATGATGAAATAAGTCTGCGGTTAGTGGGAAATGATTACCATGGACTTCGCACTTTTGGCAGGCATTATAGCATGGTTTGGGCACTAGACTTGATATGAGTACAACTTTTCACCCACAGATTGATGGTCATTCCGAGCTGATGATTCAAATGTTGGAGGACATGCTCCGAGGTTGTGTTATTAATTTTGGTGCTAGATGGGATCAACACTTGCCCCTAGCAGAGTTTTCCTACAACAATAGTTATCACTCCAAAATCCAAATGGCCCCATTTGAGGCTTTGTATGTTAGGTGGTGTCGATCTCCTATTGGGTGGTTTGATTTAGCTGAGATGTACTCTTTAGACACAGAATTGCTTAAAAATGCTATGGAGCAGGTTCGTATGATTCAGGGTAGACTCTTAACAGCCATGAGTAGGCAGAAGAGTTATGCAGATTGGAGAGTTTGACCATTGTAGTTCATGGTAGGTGATCATGTTTGGCTTTGAGTGTCACCCATAAAGGGTGTGATGCGGTTCGAAAGGAAGCTCAAGCTCATCACTCGATTAATTGGCCCATTTGAGATTTTGGCTCGAGTGAGAGAGGTAGCTTATAAATTGGCCTTACCACCTAGCTCACCCTCACTATGAAATATAACAAAAGTATTTGAAATAATAACCAACTCTATGACTAGTCCCCGATAGATGAGGAATCACCATAAACACTGCCGATAGGAAGGCATAACAAGCCACGTAGAGGAATATGATCTTTAACCTCAACCCCTATATTATGCATTAGTACGTTGGAATGTACTAAGTATGTAGGCAATGTAATGCATAGAAAAACCATGTTTGTACAAATGACCATTTTAAATAGCATGGTAGGAGAAGTAGTAAAATTCATAAGTAGTATTTAAGAAGGATCAATGCATAATAAACCATAAGAGTATCATATAATGTAAAAGGTAGGATTAGTCATTTAAAATATAAAAAGGACCATACATATGTGGGATAGGAACCGTACTCGACAATAAGACCATACAATAACATGGAATCCCAATGTTTCCCCTACATCAGAGGAAAGGGGAATCAACTTGCCAAGGTAGACTCTACCCCGCTAGGCGGGTTATGCATGTGCTATATATGGATCCACTAGCTAGGCCAAAAAGTAAATCCTATGGTGGCACGTAGTTATGAGACAAGATACTTTATATAAGGACCCCGTATTTCGAGTTCCCACCTCAAGTCCACATTCGGTGCTAAGTCAAATCCCATGAAATACATACATAGCATAGAAATCATAATTTCATATGTCATAGTCATTATCATAGGTTTAAAATTATAGAGTAGCTCATTTTCATAACATACTTGTAGTATGAGAATTATTTTTTCATCATTATAATCATACATACATAGATATAATTAATACTTAGAAAATTCATGACCATAGCTTGTACTTGAAATTAGGGTAAGACATGAATGCATGATCAATTGACTTGAAAATCATGAAATTGACTTGAAAACATGCATGATCATAAACTTTCTTTCAGCCATACATAATGCATATAGATAATATCATTAGTAAGTATAATTGAAAATACTCATATTTTACATCATGAACCCTAGAAATCAAAATAGGAGAATTCATGGAAAACTCTTCAATTCAATGCAATAACCATCTATTTATATCAAAATAGACTTATGATCATACTTTGAATCATAATTTATGCAATAGGAATAGAGATCATAAAACCCATAAAATACCATACTTTAATTTGATAGAAAACCTTGAGAAATTGATTGGGCTTAATGGATGAAAGAATCCATGAATCAATACCCACATACCATAAGTGAAAACATCAAATAATTTGGAAGAATTTGAGAGTTTTGATGGAGAGCTTCAGTAAATTTACTTTAAGTCTTCAATGGAGACCTTGAGAGTCTTTTGTAGGGAGAGAAATATTTGAGTAGTTGAATTGTAGAAGTATGAATAAAATTAGAGGTTTAGGTCAATTTATAGAGTTGGATTAGGTCCTAAAGACGTCTAGGTTCATTTGCTAATAATTTGGGAAAAGTCTAAAATTTCCTTACTCAAAACCCAACTCGGCCAGAAAATCTTTGCCAGGTCCGTGACGCGGACCTATTGCGAACCTTTCTATTTTGTGTAGTTTCTTTTAAAACCTATCTTCTGATATATAGGTCCTAAAAATCCACCGAGACCATTTCTCCGCAGGTTTTGACCCCCTGATCGATATTCCAAACACGGATTCGCCAAAAAGATTAAAGATAACATATTAAATGAACGGCATATTCCCAAGGAATTTTAAGGCAGGTATGAGCATTTTAAGGAATGTTATATTTTTAGTGGTGGATAATGTAATGACCCTTTAGGTCATTTCGAAAACGAGTTTTTCTCCTTTCATAAAAGACCCTTCCCATAAATTTTTAATGGGTTATTTGGACTATTCGATCACTACGGATATTTAGTTGAGGGGTAACTTTAGTTAACTAATTTAATTGGTAGGCTAAATTGATAATTTATTTAATATATTATACCACGTGTTCCATAATTAATAAAATAAGTTAATAGGGTTTGTCACTTTTAATTCTTAATTAATTAAGAAAATAAAGAGAAGCGAGAATAAATGAGAACAATCTGCGATGTCGAATGAACTACAAAGGGGGACAAAATACTTATTCAGGTAAGAGTTAATTAAATCTACAACTCTTCCAATTTATAGGATACTAGTAAACATATATTATTACTATAATAACATTAATAGAGAAAAGTGGCTTAAGGCATTCATGTTTCTGTTAAAAAAATAATTCTTGCTAGAATAAGGCAAAACACATTGTAGTCACAATAAGATAATGATGAGACGTAGTGCATAGTATAATGATAGTTTTCTATGATGTTTTAATTATAAGGGATATTATATTATGATGGATTGGTATAGTATAGGTCAATTTTGACTAGTGGTTCATCATCATCAAGGGTTACTGGTGGTGGGTTATGATTTCTAGTTGAATTATTTTTATCATTATCACATTATAATTAATATTTTGATATATTAAGATAAGTAATTAATTAATAGGGTATTGTATTATACAAACATAATTAGATTTATGTTATTGGAAAAATTGAGGTTTAACCCTAGTTTTGAAATTCAGAAAATATGAGAGTTGACATGTTAAGTGGCATCAAGATTAGGAACGTGTTTATAGATTTGCATGAATTTTTGGTAAGCAAGAAATATGGAAGTATGGGTGTTGTTAATTTCGAAATCTTATTGTGGTTATTTATTTGATTAGATTATAGTTATTTGGAGGCCCAATGAAAAGGAAAGCCTTAAGTCCCGAAATAATTGCATGATTATTTTAGGCAAGTGAATTTCTAAACCTCAGTTTAAGCTTGTAGATGCTTGTATTTCCTTGTTATGTACACTGAAGAGTAATGAGAATTAAACCGGGTTATTGACTATATGATTGGCCTTAAAAATAGAGATGAGGAGTATAAAATGGCGATCTAATAACATATATTGACGAAATTGATGTGATGAGATTATGGATTTATTTTGGACATGTGAATTGACTATGTTGATATGAGATAGGAAAAAATTATTGTTGTTGTCATGTTATTATCGTGAATCATATGAACATGAATTGATTGCATTAGTTCTGATATATTGTGCTGAGACTGAAAATGATATGAAACAAAGGGGTCAAGCCACACATTCCGTGGCAGGTATTATGAAATAAAGGGGTCAGGTCACACGCTCCGTGGAAGGATATGTATATTGAGGGGATGGGCCACATGCTCTGTGGCAGGTAATATGGACAGAAATTCCCTCCATGGGTTGAGGACTATAATTCAATGGATGTGTACCGATAGGAAAAAGATGCATCATCTCATTGCATTGCATCGCATTTTATTGATATTTGTAAATTCGTCTTTACCACTTATTATTCTATATATGTTGAACTTTACTTGATATGATTCACTTGATGAATCTACTGATGAGTATTCGTGGACTGTATTATTTTTATTGTGTAGAGTGTAGAGTTGGGCTAGTTTTATGCAGGTTGTAGTTAAGGAGGTTCGGATGGGATGATAGGATTACTTGTATCTATTGAGCTTAGCTTAGTTTCAGTTATCCACTTGCTGAGTATCGTGTTGTTGGGTACTCACCCCTTGATTCTACACTTGTGTAGGTTGTGAGCCAGAACCTGCTTGATCTCCTAGTGTTTTCTACCACATCCGAGGCTTTCATCTCTAGTGTTGAGTAGTTGTTACATCCATCTAGCGGACACCTCTTACTCTTCTAATATATTTTAGTCCTATTCTAGAGACAAAGACGTTGTGACTGTATTTTTTTCATACTTCAATAATGTATTAGTGGCTTGTATACAGGACAACCAATCTTGGGAAAGTTTGAGTTTGTTTTACGTGTTTTCGTTTAAGTTAAATTTTGATCCATTTCTTTATCTTCCTCATCTACTTTCTGTTGGGTATAGGTTGACTTATCTCGGTGGGTTGAGATGAGTGACATCACAACCGTGTGTGGGTCGAGACAACTTAACTTCTTTAGAGAGTTTCTCTAACCGACGACCAACACATATGAGCTATGTTCTAATACAATGAACTGATGTCATTGCTAGAACCGCCCAATACCTTTCACGTGTAAGGGATGCAAACTCATCTCTGGGTCCAATAAAACTCCTCTTTTGGGACTATAAGGAGTCGCCTGAATGAACGTTACAATCCAATCCTACGGTGGCTATGCACTTTATGTGGTTCGAACTATTTTATAAACTTACCCCAATTGATGCTAAATACTACTCCCAAAAAATAATTTATTACGCTCAGAACTCAAGAGAGTATATTTACTCAATTAACTTATTTAGTCTGCTTTGGACTTAGCTCAAATTCAACTCTTCTCAACTAATCTTTTCTCTTTAAAGGATATGATCTCAACTCAATGAATGCATAAAAATGTGAGTTTACTTCTCAACTCTATCTCAAAATAAATGTTTAAAGGTATTTATACTCATGGTCAAATTGTAAATTCAGAGACTTCTCAAGTTCAACTCAATGAATGCATAAAAACATGAGTGTACTTTTCACCTCAATCTTAAAATAAATGTTTAAAGGTTTTTACACTCATGGTGAAAATTTAAATGAAGAGACTTCACAAACTCAACTCATGCTCAAACACTTTTTCAAGTAATTGATGAAAGTAATCATTCTCCAACCGAAAGCAATGCATGAAACAATTTAATAAAAACTCATCTAAGGTTCATGTGAATGCAAACATGAATCCATAATCTCAAAACATAACTTAACAAAGTATAATCAAATATATACCCTAACCCGATAAGAAATTATATCATAACTCAAGAATTTCACTTTAATGGGGATTGGAACTCAAACTCATGGATTATCCAGATTGAAGAAACATGAAAGGCACTAGAATCAACTTAGTCCTATATTCGGATAGCCTTACATACCTGGAATGACGATTATCTTGTTGGATATCAAAGACCCTTCCTTGAAAACCTTGAACCCTAGCTCTTTTTTTTCTCGCCAATTCTTTCTCTCAAAAGTTCTATGTGTTAATGTGAGAAAAACGCTATTGGGTATTTGATAAGGAATTGATTTTTTGTCCCAAAACATATTGGGTTAAGTTTAAGAAAGGTAGAAAAATACAAGAATGCCCCTCATTAAAATTGGGCGAGGTAGTTCACGAGGGAACCTTCACGGGCCATGTAGTGCTTCACGGACCATGAAGGTGTCTACGAAGGGGGCCTTGGGAAAAATTCTCTAGGGGACTAGGCTCATAGACCACTTCTATTCCTAGTGGAGGGGTCTATAAAGGTTATTGGGAACTGCTACCTGAAGGGCTAGGTTCACAGACCACTTCTACGGCTTGTGAAAGTTCTCACCGATTATGGAGAGGGGGGTCGTGAAGGTGATTGGGAGGAAGATGGGTTTCACGGATCCTTTCCATATCTTATGGCGTCTACCATTTCCTTTGGTGGGGCTCGTGAAGATGATTGTTAACCCTTTGCTCAACTTTTGTAATTATCCTTTGGGATCAATCGAAGTTAGAATAGTATGGGATGTCACACTATCTCCCCTTGGGATCATTCATCCTCGAATGTTGGCCAAGCTAAATATTTACTTAAGGCACGAAAACAATGTAAGAACTTAGAACTCAAACTCAAGAATAACTACTTAATTCAAGAAGGCACTAACATCAGAGGTAAGAATGAGAGCATTACCTTCATCATGGATGCTAGGAGTGTAATAAATGTTGATAAGTGGATTTCATATCTTCCTCGGCTTCCCATGTAGCTGTCTCAATGAATTAATTCCACCATAAAAATTTGATTGAAACTATCTCTTTGGTCCTCAATTTACAAACTTGTCAATCAAGAATCTAGAGAAGAACTTTGTCATAGGAAAAGCTACCTTTCACTCAAACATTTTCCGTAGGAACAATGAGTAAGGGATATCCCAAGCATTTAGTAAGCATGGAGATATGAAACATAGGATGAACGACACCTAACTCTGGTGGAGTCTCTAACTCAGAGGCGATATTGCCAACTATTTTTATGATTTGGTAGGGACCAGTGTAACAAGCACTCAATTTTCCCTTGTTCCCAAACCTTATAACTCCCTTCATGGGTAAAACTTTCAAGTACACCCAATCATCAACCTCAAATTCCAAGTATCTACTCCTAACATCAGTATAGGATTTCTGACGACTCACAATCTGTAGTCTCTCCTATGATATTCACTTTCTCCATAGTTTGATGAACCAAGTATGACCCTATCAACTTAGTTTACCAATCTCAAACCAACCAATTGACTATCTACATCTCCCCTCATAAAAAGGCTTATATGGAGCCATTTGAATGCTTGAATGAAAGCTGTGATTATAAGCAAGCTCAATAAGAAGCAAGTGGTCACCCCAATTACCCTTGAAATAGATTAGAGGCTATCAACATATCCTTGAGAGTCTGAATAATATGCTCTATGTGACCATCTATCTGTGGATGAAACAGAGTGCTAAGATTCATATTTGAACCCAAACCTTTCTGGAAGGACTTCCAAAACTGTGCAGTGAGTTGGGTACCTCTGTTTGATATGATAGAAAAAGAAATTCCATGCAATCTGATCATCACTTTAATATACAACCTTGCATAATCCTCTGTTGAATCTGTAGTCTTAACAAGTAAGAAGTGGGCTTATTTGGTCACTCTATCCACAATTACCCAAATTAAGTTATGCTGTCTGTGAGATTGCGGTAAACTCATAATGAAATTTATGTTGATCACCTCCCACTCTGATTCATACAACTCTATATTATAAGCCACACATAAGGCCATTGATTCTCATATTTGACATGCTAGCATTTCGGGCACTTGGACACAAACTCTGTTATATCTCTCTTCATTCTATTCCACCAATAGACTACTCTCAAGTAATGGTACATCTTTGTGGAGCCAGATGAATTGAATATCTAGAACTATAGGCCTCTCTCCATAATGCTATCTTAGAGACCGTCAATATATGGTACACATAACCTACCTTGATACATCAACACCATATCTTCCCCTTTGGCAAAAACCATCACTTTCTGTTTGTGAAAATCTTCTTTAAATTGAAGGATAATAGGATCTTGATCTTGCTTTTCCTTCAACTCAACCACTAGTAAAGACTCAGACTCATTCTAGATAATAATTCCTCCTTCATCAAAGTCCACAAGACAAAATCCAAATCTTGCAACTTTATGCACCTCTTTATACAATTCTTTCTTTTGTTCCTTGACATGAGTGGTTCTTCCCAGGGAGCATCAAAAACAACATTAGATTTACCTAGATGGTAGAGAATGCTCATGTCATAATCCTTGAGCTACTCAAGCCATCTCCTTTTTCTCAGGTTTAACTTTTTCTGACTGAATACATATAGCAGGCTCTTGTGATCTATGAGCACATCTACATGCATGCCATAAAGATAATAACGCCAAATCTTGAAAGAAAATGCTACCACTACCAACTCTATATCATAAGTTGGATAATTCCTCTTGTGAAGCATAAGTTATGACCTTGCCTTTCTGCATTAAGACACAACCAGTCCAACTCTGGACGAATCACAATATACATGAAACCATCTATTACCTCAGGTAGGGACAAAACTAGAGCAGTAGTCAATCATTTTTTACCTATTGAAAATATTTCTCATAAGCATTAAACCATTGAAACTTAGTCTTTTTTTGAGTTAAATATGTCAATGATGATGATATGAATAAGAATCCTTCAATAAACCTCCTATAATAGCCATCCAAACTCAAGAAACTTCTTATATTAGTTGGGAATGTAGGTCTAGGCAGTTCTTAACAGCTTCAATCTTATGTTAATCAACTCGAATATCAACACCAAAAATAATATGGCCTAAGAATGCCACAAATTCTAGGCAAAACTCACACTTTGAAAACATAACATAAAACTCCTTTTCCTTAAGAGTTTAGAGAACAATTTTGAGATAGTTGACATGCTCCTCCACACTCCTTGAATATATTAGGAGATATTTGATAAACATCATAACAAATATATCCAAATATTGCTTGAACACTCTATTCATGAGGTTTATAAATATTGTAGGAGCATTAGTCAAATTGAAAGATATGACTAGGAACTCATAGTGACCATACGTAGTTCTGAAGGCCATCTTTGGGATGTCACATTCTCTTACTTTAAACTGATGATAGCCTGATCTAAGGTCTATCTTAGAGAAACAAGTGGCATCTTTAAGTTAGTCAAAAAAATCACCAATTCTCTAAAGGGGACACTTATTTTTTATGGTAACCTTGTTCAGTGACGATAATAAATACACATCCTCAATGAACCATCTTACTTTTGCATAAATATTACAGTAGCGCCCTAAGGTGAGACACTTGGCCAAATGAATCCCTTATTTAAAAGATCCTTCAACTGCTCTTTCAACTCTTTTAACTCTACTAGAGCCATTCTATATGGTAGAATAGAAATAGTCTACGTATTAGGAAAGATAACTATTTTGAAGGATATCTCTTTATTAGAAGGGACTCTAGGCAAATCCTCAGAAAAGACTTCAAGAAACTCGTTAAAGACCGGGACTGATCGAAGGGATAGTGTCTCGATACTATCTTCTCTATCTAGGACAATGTGGTAGATACACCCCTTGGAGACTAACTTGCTGGCCTTAAGGTATGAAATGAATAGACCCTTAGGGAAGGCTGGACTACCTTTCCATTCTATAACTGGCTCATTCGGAAAGTAAAACTTGACTAATCGGGTTCTATATTCAATTGAGGCATAACAAGCATAAAGCCCATTTAAGTCAAGAATAACATTAAAGTCTACCATATCTAACTCAACTAAGTATGCAGAAGTGTCTTTATGATAGACAAAGACTATATAGTCATGATAAACTCTCTTAGTTAGAGTGAACTAACCAATGGGAGTAGAAATGCTAAATTATTCTAAGAGTTGTTCAAGAAGAATTTTGAACTTAATGACTACAAGGGAGTCACAAAAGACAAAGCAACACCTGTATCTAGTGTATTAACATCGTGGGAAAAGACTCAATGCATACTAGAGACAACATATGGCGAGTTCTCCTGATCATGGCAGTTAGCCATATCATATAGATAGTTCGGACCTCTGCATGTTCTTAATGTAGCATCTCTCTGATTACCTCTATTTGGTGGTGCTGCTAAAGAATATTGGTCTCTATTTCCCCATTACCCTTCCTATTTGATAAGTAATCTTTTATGAATATGCCACACTTATAAAAACCATTGGTTCCATCTCGATACTCTCTCAAGTGGAGTCTCCCAAACTTACCACAAGGTGGTTTGTGTAACGAATTCTAAATCATGCTCCCCTAGGAGTAAGAGACTTGGCTCTGATATTGTAGTTACCTTGAGACCTCTGGTCATTTTTGTTATTAGCTATTGGTGTACTTGCTATAGAGGGTGCATAACTAGAAGACCTCGTTAGGAAGAAAGAATGATTACTATTACTAACTTTTTGATGGTTTCCCTTATTACCTGAGAATTTGGGCCTTTTACTTTGGTACTCCTCTCTGTCCTTCTTCTTGTTCACCTTAACTTGCTGGGCATACACCATAAGTTTGGAGGTGTCCATATCTGAGATCAATAACGCTGCCTGGCACTCCTTCTTCACATGCCTGCCCAAACCTGAAACAAACTTCCTCATTTTGGCTCTCACATTAGGAACCATTTCAGGAGCATACCTGGATAGGTGAATAACCTTGAGGCTATATTCATTGACTGTCATCCCCTCATATTTCAAGTTCATAAACTTTTTTACATTTTCCTCCCTCAGCTCTCACGGAAAAAAGTGGTCTAGAAATGCACTCTTGAACTCATCCCAGACTACAGACTTGACATCCATACCTCTACTTTCTTCCAACTAGGTATATTAGACATTGGCAACATCCTTCAGTTGATAGAAGACAAGTTCAACTCCCTTTATCTCTGTGGCATGCATACCTTTCAAGATCTTCCACATGTCATTAATAAAATTTTGAGGGTCTTCCTCAACCCTAGAACTAATAAAGATTTGTGGGTTCATCCTCAAGAAGTCATAAATCATATTAGCAGTAGACGACTCTTGAGAACTGGTGCTCGAGATTGGGGTATTTTGACGACCAGTCTAGGTAACCATCAACTGGGTGAACATAGAGATAGCTCCCCTAAATTAACACTTAGAAGTCATTATGGGTTGCATAGTCTATGGAACTTCCTAAGTCCCATTCTCAACCTCGTTCTCATTCTCACCACCTCGAGCTCAGTTCTGGGTCTGCATACTGGATGATTGCGGAATCGCATCCTGAGCAATGCTCCTCTGACTTAGAGTTCTTGTTAAAGTAATGATATGAAAATAGTGAATGTACAAACTAGAAAGAGATTTCATAGAGTTAAACTCAATAACACAAGGTAGAATCAGGAAAAAAGTGAAACAACTCCTAAATTTCTATAGCCTCCTCGTTATAGATGTGGTTCACTTCACACTGATAAGAAAGAATCTACTAGAATCATCTTCATACAAATCCTAGGACTCATGAAACCTATGCTCTGATACCACCTGGGCATAGCCAGCACTCAAAAACTATTGTAGGTCCCAAGCGAACCACTTGGCCTGGCTAACTCACTCAGCGGAAGACTCTAACTCATAAATAAACTTAGATGGGCATAATGAAACATGAAATTTACTACTCATTAACATAAATACTGAAAAATCAAATATATAATAATGTATGAGACTTAACTCAATGTTTTCAAAACATACTCAAAAAAATAAAATGAACACTATCTAACTAGTCTATGAAGCCTCTAGAATACTGACTCTAAAATAAGTACCGGGAAAGACCCACGGCTACCTCAAACTAATAACCAATAAATGAAAAGTAAATAACCAAGAGCACCTGTGAATCCAAAGAGGTCTCACCAAAGCTTGGTAGGAAGCTGGAACTTCAAGGATGCACCCATTGAGGATCTCTATTACCTGTGCCTACATTATAAAATGATGCAGGTAGAATAACATCGTCACATGAAATGTATGAGTATGCAAAATGGCAAAAGGAAACTAACATCATGATAGTCATCTCATGGACTCAACTTCAAATGTAACTCAACTCAATGAAGCATCTAGTATATTGAAAGACAATGCATAAAATACATGTAATAATTATGTAACTCAATGTATGAACATATAATATTTTAGTTCTTTAGGGAGTTTCTCTAACTGAAAACTATCACTTATGAGCTACATGATGCTACAAAGAACTAGTATTTTTGCCAGAGCCATCCAATACCTTTCCAGGGTAAGGGATGCAAACTCGTCTCTAGATCCAATAAAAGTTCTCTATTGGAACTATAAGGAGTTGCCCGAATGAATGAACCGATCTTATTCTACGCTAGCTACATAGTTTATAGGGTTCAAACTATTCTATACTCTTACCCAAATTGGTGCTCAACACTACTCCCAAAATATATTTTATTATGCTCATAACTCAAATGAGTATATTTACTCAATTAACTCATTTAGTCTCTCTTGGACTTAACTCAGATTCAACTCTTCTCAACTCATCTTTTCTCTTTAAAGGATATGATCTCAACTCAATAAATGCATAAAATATGAATTTACTTCTCAACTCAATCTCAACATAAATGTTTAAATGTATTTATACAATTCTCAAAATGATTAAGTGACTTCTCAAACTCAACTCATTGAATGCATAAAAACGTGAGTTTACTTCTCACCTTAATGTCAAAATAAATGTTTAAAGGTATTTATACTCATGCTCAAAATATAAATTAAGAGACTTCTCAAATTCACCTCATGCTCATACTCTTTTTCAATTATTGGATGAAAATATTCATTCTCCAACCCAAAATAATGGATGAAATAATTAAATACAAGACTCGTCTAGGGTTCATGTGAATGCAAACATGAATCCATAATCTTAAAACTTAACACCACCTGCAGATTGGCAGCCTTGGATGCATTCCATCAACAGCTGCAACAGCTCCACCAACTTGCAGCAGCCAAGGAACAAATACAAGCTAATGCTACAGCAGCTTGCACACCTCTTTGGTTGAATGTATTGTTGGTCTTGTTTGGCTGTGCAGGTACAGGTCTGCAGCAACCATACATTTGGACCACCATGCAGCTACTTCCTTCCTTTCAACCTCCATAGCTGGTAATCATGATGCTGATACAAAGGCACACTTCACCTGGATTTACTTGGTACGACAAGACTAAAAGGAGCAAAGATGAAAGGAATTTCCCATCCCATGCGAGATAGAAGTTTCGTATGCTTGTTCTTCTTCAATGTAGCTATGTCTGGTACGTAGCATAGTTGAATAGGACTAGTGTAGGTTACTTTTCTTTTTTCTCATGGAAGGGGAGAGTCTCCCTCATTTATGCTTTCATAGTTGAATTGTACCGGGAGGAGTCCTCTCACAGGTTTAATGCTTTCTAGTTATAGTTAGTTTCTTTTTTGTATCGGGGATGAGTTAGCCGACCTTAATAGGTTAGCCGACTTATGAACCACCATAGGATCGGAGGTAAGGTTTATGTCCCCCTCCTTGTATTTTTATTTTGATTATTTATGTTAAGGCTTGGGGGTGTTGCTTAACCCCTGACTGTGCACGAGAGGTGGGAGCCTCGTGTAGGGTCTGTTCCCGTAAAAAAAAAAAAAAAAAAAAAAAAAAAAAAAAAAAAAAAAACACAACAAAGAATAATCAAATATATTCCTGATGTATTGCATATTTACGATATTTCCGATGCTCAAAATGGCAAATTAGTATGCTTTACAAGCATGTTTCTGTAGATATTATGTGGGTTTTTGTTTTTTTGAAGGAAAACTAAGTCGTGCACATGTTTTGATGATTCTGTTGGTCTGAGTACTATTTTGCTGAGTATTGAGGAGTACGAGCCTCACCACGGACCATAGTACCTTGCACGGGCCGTGGTGGTGTGTGTA